>NC_132882.1:32082439-32404939 GCF_030463535.1 Salminus brasiliensis
CGACACGTGGTCCACAGACTTCACCACGGACTGCAACTGGATGTTCGTGTTTACACAAAGCGTTTCTAACCGCACCGGTCGAACCCTGTTGATGGCACGTGAACAGGTCGTCGGCCTGTTAGTTTGTGTGAGGCTGTTTTCAGAGCCTGTCTGTCACTGTCTCACTCGGCTAGTCTGTTTAATTTGAGTTTTTCTTCATTTTGATGATCATAATAAAATAAAATACTTTTATATACTTTTTATCTAGTTTCTTATTTTGATCTTCCCCTAGTCCCCCAGTTTGAATGCTAGTCCGTTTACAGTGCTGCATGTCATCCATGTGTGCACCAAGACAAAGTCCTTGTGCGTGTAACACACTTGGCAAATACAGTGATTATGATTATAGTGCTCCTGAAGGTTACTCTCGGTTTGTAATGGTGTTTCATGCTTAGAGAACATGTATTTGTGCTTTCCTGATGGGTTGCTATCCCTCCCTGAAGGGATCTTCAACTTTTTAAAGCTTTAACGGGTGACCTGGGACCAGTTCTAGCAGCTTTGATGGTTTTCTAATGATGTCTAGACATTATTATTATTATGAATGGTATCTAATGGTAACCAATATAAAACCCATTACGTTTTAATCCGATTGGTTCTCTATTTTATTGTCATTTTGACCAAATTCAGCTCCATGTGTTAGTGTTTGGATGTTTCATAAAATGACATATAATCTCTGTTTTTCCAGCTTCTCCCACATTAGCCTATCTGTTAGTGTTGGTGTAATAAAGGTTATAAAGTCTTGTATATCGATAAACTGAGATAATGTGTAAAACATCAATCAATCCTTAAATCACAGCTAGTTTTGCCATTAAAAATCTAAATTGCTTTCGAAAGTGTCGAATGACACTGAAGCCTTATGTGCAGGTATTTATGGTTGATTTCTCCCGGAGAGGTGGAGGCAGATTACATTTCAAAACATTTATTATGTAGTAGGTAGTAAGAGCTCTAGGGCCCGCAGAGACACTAATACCTCTTTATCAGACACATCTCACTTTCAGTCATCAGACTGACCACATACACACACCAGAGGAAACAAGCTTACTTGATTCAAATGTGAACATATGCTGTTTACATTAGGTACATATATTACATAAACACTTATACTAATACATTCTTTTAGTTTTACACATTTGCCAGTAAGCATGTTTGCGTATGGCATGTTAATTATTGTGCAAAGTAAATTCAGTAAAATACATTTACAAACTTACCATATCTACTCTAAACCTAATCCTAACCTCAACACTTTAGTAACCTACACCTAAACCTAATCTTAACCTCAACACTTTAGTAACCTACACCTACACCTAATCCTAACCTCAACACTTTAGTAACCTACACCTAAACCTAATATTAACCTCAACACTTTAGTAACCTATACCTAAACCTAATCTTAACCTCAACACTTTAGTAACCTACACCTAAACCTAATCCTAACCTCAACACTTTAGTAACCTACACCTAAACCTAATATTAACCTCAACACTTTAGTAACCTATACCTAAACCTAATCTTAACCTCAACACTTTAGTAACCTACACCTAAACCTAATCCTAACCTCAACACTTTAGTAACCTACACCTAAACCTAATCTTAACCTCAACACTTTAGTAACCTACACCTAAACCTAATCTTAACCTCAACACTTTAGTAACCTACACCTAAACCTAATCCTAACCTCAACACTTTAATAACCTACACCTAGACCTAATCTTAACCTCAACACTTTAGTAACCTACACCTAAACCTAATCTTAACCTCAACACTTTAGTAACCTACACCTAAACCTAATCCTAACCTCAACACTTTAGTAACCTACACCTAAACCTAATCCTAACCTCAACACTTTAGTAACCTACACCTAAACCTAATCCTAACCTCAACACTTTAGTAACCTACACCTAAACCTAATCTTAACCCTAACATCAGTAACCTACACCTAGACCTGATATTAGCCCTAACCTCAGTAACCTACACCTAAACCTAATCTTAACCTTATCCTCAGCAACCTACACCTGAACCTAATCTTAACCTTAACCTGAGTAACCTACACCTAAATCTATCCTGAACTGTATCCTCAGTAGATCTACACCTAAACCTAATCTTAGCCCTCATGTCAGTAGACCTATACTCACACCTATCCTAAATCCTAACCTTACTCACTCTCAGTAACATACACCTAAACCTAATCTTAATCTTAGCCTTAGTAACCTAAACCCAAATCTAGCCCTAACCATTGGTGTTGCTGATCTCTCTGCCCTTTTAGTTTTTTCTTTATAAACAGTCGTGCTGAAAGTCTGTTTAGCCCTGAGCATCAGAGAAATGTCCTCACATGAACTACGTTTCCATGTCGTTCTTTTATTGTGAGGACATGTGGTCCCCACTGAGATAGTAGTACACACACACACACACACACGCACACACACACACGCATGATGCACCCGCACACATTTTTTCTGCTTCGTACAGGCCGACCAATAGGGAGCCGCTGCCCTGACGAGGGGGCGTGGTCCACGACTTTAAAGGAGCCGCTGCCATGCACATGTGCTCGAGCAGCAGGCTCGCAGATTTTTGTGAATGGAACGTGTGGATAAGCTCCTCCCATCCTCGAACTCAACCAATGACAGGCGGGAAACACGCCCACTCCCCCGTGGAGCGAACCAATGCCGGGCCGTTTCAGGTCAAGACCGTTGTGTAACCGTCTGTTCAAACGGCTTCACGTTTAAACAGACCGTCACGCCTAGAGGGAGGAGACACGCCCACAAATCTGAGAGCTCGAGGCTTCAGCTCGGGAGAGTTTGACCACAGGCTGAGAGGCACTGGAGACCGTCAGTCTGACGGGAGCCTTAGAGCGGGTCGGGAGGATCAGGAGACTCGCAGGACTGAACTGATGAACTGAGAGGAATTCAGCTGAGATTTGGAGAACTGAAGGACGAGTTTGTGAGGACGAGTCGTGGAGAGAGATACCGTCAGTTACACAAAGCAGAGGACCTGAGTCATTTATTAATATTGATAATAACAAACTCAAATCACTATCACTACACCCTGTCACTTTGGCTAATGCACGTGTACATATCTCACATTTCTGTGTTGTATTTGGTACCTGGGTGTCAATAAATATTATACTATGTCACACATAGTCTCTTCTATTGCATATTATTTATGTAATTAACTGGACTCTTGCCAACTATTTTTAATTAATTAATTAATTAATTTTGTTCTTATCTTAATTGTTCTCTATCTATCTATCTATCTATCTATCTATCTATCTATCTATCTATCTATCAATCTGTCTCTCTGTCTCTCTGTCTATCTATCTATCTATCTATCTATCTATCTATCTATCTATCTATCTATCTATCTATCAATCTGTCTATCTATCTATCTATCTATCAATCTGTCTATCTATCTATCTATCTATCTATCTATCTATCAATCTGTCTCTCTGTCTCTCTGTCTATCTATCTATCTGTCTGTATATATATATCTGTATAAATATCTGTATATCTATCTATCTATCTATCTATCTATCTATCTATCTATCTGTCTAGCTATCTATCTGTCTGTCTGTCTGTCTGTCTAGGTAGCTAGCTATCTGTCTGTCTACCTATCTCTGTATCTGTTTCTCTCTATCTATCTATCTATATATATATATATATCTGTATAAATATCTGTATATCTATCTATCTATCTATCTATCTGTCTATCTGTCTAGCTATATGTCTGTCTGTCTGTCTAGGTAGCTAGCTAGGTATCTGTCTGTCTACCTATCTCTGTATCTGTTTCTCTCTATCTATCTATCTATCTATCTCTCTATCTCTCTATCTATCTATCTGTCTGTATATATATATATATATATATATATATATATATATATATATATATATATATATGTATAAATATCTGTATATCTATCTATCTATCTATCTATCTATCTATCTATCTATCTATCTATCTATCTGTCTATCTGTCTAGCTATATGTCTGTCTGTCTGTCTGTCTGGGTAGCTAGCTATCTGTCTGTCTACCTATCTCTGTATATGTTTCTCTATCTATCTATCTATCTATCTATCTGTCTAGCTATCTATCTATTATAGTTACTGTGTCAAAGGCAGTAATGGTGCTTAATGAATAGGTTATAGCAACTGTAGCATTTGTGTCCAGTGCTGTCCCGCTTTCAGTTTATTATTTGAATGCCAAACATTATAGCTATTTTTATCACTATTGTTCTGAAGTTGTAAAATACAATACTGCAATAATTACTTTCATAAACACACACTGAGATATTGTATATTTAGTGGTTTTGGGCCTGTTTATATAGAACTGTACCATTTGTTGGGATATGGTGTAATTCTGTTAATGTGATTATATGATCATGTTGCTGGCCTCTACATGACCCCACTGTTTCTTTCCTGTGGTCTAATACAGTCGGGTCCATGTAAATATGAATATACACCAAATACAACTAATTTCCTAAGAGATCTCTGATACTCACATGATGACGTCCATCAGGGCCTTGTCTCCCAAAAGCAACTGTTGGAGAGACTGTATGGTGTACTTGCTAGTACTATTTAGGTAGGCCTCTGTTACCATAGCGCCCTGCCATTCAAATGCTGTTTCATTTTACAACACTGTGAACAGATTTAGACAAATGTCTCATGTAAGACGTGGTTTCTGAAAAACACAGCAATGTCATTACACACTCACATTTGCTCACATCTGACCCTGAACGTTTTAGGATGGTGCCCCCTGGTGTCATGCTATAACATTACAATAAAAGCTGTTAAAGGTGCTGTAACACTCAGAAATGTGGACGAGGAAACATTTTTTTTTTACCACTCTACAGTATTAGTAACCATTCTTTTACTTTCTAAATATGTTTCATAATTCTAAGGTTTACTGTTTTTATTACACCGATCACAGATCATCCAAACTCTGATCTTGACAGATATGATGGATTTCCATCATGTGTCTTTTTTGCTTCTTCCTGGTCAGGGTCATGCTGGGTCCGGAGCCCACCTAAAATTAGTAAACTCCTGGTAGGAATACCCCCTGGACAAGGCATCAGTCCATCCCAGGGTACCAAATACACCCATTCACTCAATCACCTATAGGTGATTTAGCTTGGTCAATACACTGGAGCATCTAGAGGAAACCTACATGGACACAGGAGAACAAACATGCAGATTAGGGGTGTAAAGAGTGACATTTGGTATGGATCCGAATTATGTATGACTTCAAATGACAAAAGTTAGCAATATATTACAATTAGGTAAAGGTGCACGTGTTTGTCACTGTACAGTGTACACTGCACAGCAAAATGTGTCCTCCACATGTAACCCATCTGTGGTAGTGAACACACACACTAGTGAACTAGGGGCAGTGAGTACACACACACACCCAGAGCGGTGGGCAGCCAACTCCAGCGCCCGGGGAGGCACCTTGCTCAAGGGCCCAACAGTGGCAGCTTGCCGATCCCGGGAATCGAACCCACAACCCTGCTCGGCACTCTAACCGCTGAGCCACCCCTGCCCCTGTGTGTGAAGACTGCCCGCTGAGGTCCCCTCTTACTACGTCAGATCAGCTGCCACCTACCAGTCCAACCATCAGGCCTCCCACTCACCACCACCCATACCAGACCAGGTTAAAATCTAGATGGACTCCTAACTGTCTGCCACTATTAATATCACCACTATTAACTATCTGTTGTATCTGGTTTGGTAACTTTTATCATTAATGTTTAATTAGTTCTGACCAGAGGAGGATGGGTCGGGTCCCCCTTGTGAGTCTTGGTTCCTCCCAAGGTTTCTTCCTCCAGCTCTAAAGGGAGTTTTCCTTGTCACTGTCGCCGTTGGCTTGCTCACTGGGGGTCTTTGATCCTTCATGTCCTTCATGACGTTATTTACTAATTATTAATTATGTAAAGCTGCTTTGTGACAACAACAGTTGTAAAAAACACTATACAAATAAATCTGACTTGACTTGACTATATCCTGGTTCAAACACAGTAAATGTATTTTATTCACTAAAGAATCAGAATGCATGCATTGTAATGGCACATCTGAGTGAAAGCAAAACATATGTAGGATGGTGAATAAACAGTAATGTACAATTACAGATGTGCATTTGTTGTCAAGCACTATTTATCCTCTACTTTATTGTCAAGTTTCTAGGCCGCCATTGACCGCCATTATTTAGTTGGTGGATAATTCTCAGCAGTCACACTGACTGAAGGTGGTGCGTGTGTGTGTGTGGTGCTGGAAACTGACCACTAATTAAGAGCTAGAGCATGATTAACACAAACTGTACACCAGCAAGGTGGAGTTACAGGGCAGGGCCTTCTAATGAGGTCCGGATAGACCATATCTTGATCTGTTGAGGACACCCTCATTTGGCATTCATGGAGTGTAGTCCAAAGGCCCAGAGAATGGCAGCCCTTGGAGAAACTCTGTACCCTTAAAACATTGCCTCTTTCAGTTACTCAGAAGCATACACTAATACCAATATGCCAAATGTTTGCGGACACCTTTTTTAATGAATGCATTCAACTACTTCAAGATGCACCCACTGCCGGCGCTGATGTGCAAATGCACACACAGCTCTTGTCTAGTTCCTGTGGGGAAGTATTGCCAATTGAATAGGACTCTGCGAAGCAGATCAACAGGAGGCCATTGGCACCATGCCTAATGCCAGGCATAGGCTGGTTATTGCAATCAAATCGTCACAGCATCACTTCAAAATCTTCAGAGACAGTTACTCCAACAATAGCAGGAGAAACTTGTTTTAATACTCTTGATTTCAGAAGAAACAGTGCATGAGCCGGTGTCCAAATACTTTTGTTCACATAGTGTATATTGGCTCTGATGTTTACTTATTCTAACAAACCATTGCTGTCAGGCAAAAATCCATCCACAATAACAAACTTGGAAAATAATAAGTCATTTTTGGAGCATTTCTATTGGTCCATTCATTATGACACTTTAACACAATGTAAAGGATTCAAAGGATTCAAAGAAGTCAAAGGATTCACTGAAAAAATTAGGAAAATAAAGATTTGATACAGCAGTCACATATTAACTACCATTCACACCACCAATCTGGTCCCAGTTTAAAAGGCCCCAGATCCCAGTTTTGAATAGTCTAAATTAAGCTATGATTGACATTTGCTCAGTGTTTTTACTGAGCAAGATTCATCATTTTTGAGTGTTCTCTCTCTCCCTCTCTTTCTCTCTCTCCCCCTTCTATTCTTCTCTACTCTATTATCCCCTCAGTACCCCTTCAATGAAGCTTTCTCTGCTGAACCCCCCTACCCCCCCCCCCTCGCTTCGTTGTGTCATACACATTTTTCAGGGGCCAACACTGAGAGCTTTGCCTATTCTCTCACTCCACACTCCCTTCATTTCCCCTCTCTCTCTCTCTCTCTCTCTCTCACTCGGATTTGCTCCCCTCATCTGACCACCTGCTCAACCTCGAGCATCTTCGGAATAACTGCAAGCTCAAGGCATCTCAAGGCATAGTCAAACACTCCCAGTCTGAGTCAGAAAGTGTGTGTGCACGCTTCTGTATGTGTGTGGGACCTCGGATGGGAGAGCATGGACCCGGCTTGGCTGGCAGCGGCTGTTTTCCTCTTGCTGTGGCAGTGTGCGGGGTGCACAAGAGCTGGTAAGCACACGATGTAATGAGCAGCACTGCGGTAATGAAGTTGGCTGCTGTTGTACTACTGCAGGTAGTGATGGAATGTTACTGTGGTATAATGTGTCATGCCTGTAGTATTATTGTTATTACTGTTTTATAGTTTTTTTAAAACCTGATGCCTGTTCTTTTTCATTCCCAGGTAAAGAATGGACATATGCAGGTAACTAAATATTTTTACTCATCAATTCATCCCGCTCCTATGATCATATTTTGACAAATCGATATCCTAGTAGTTGCTTAGTTGTTGTTTGGGTGCTCTGGATCTGGATTTCAAAGCATAAATCAGCATAAATGTGTAAAATGATAAAAGCATGCCAGTATAATAGAACATTGAGATTGAGGTTGAATATTCAGATTTATATGGTAAATAATTCATACAACCCAAAATACCTCACTGAGTGACGCTTTGGCATCTTAGTGAATCAACAGGTGAAAAATCTGTACTTTTCATTGATTCCACCGAGACTGTCTGTGTGTTTGTCCCACGAAACCCCTGTATCTCCATCGTAGACATTTTATTTTTTGACCTAATGTGAATATGGCAGTTGTTCTTTACATTGACTCAAAATGTCACAATGAATGGACCAACAGAAATGCTCCAAATTCTTTTGACATTGACTTCCACTGAAATTTGAGAAGCTAGTTTCCTTCTTCTGTAAAATTGCATTTTTGGAGATACAAGGTTTTTGTGTGACAGTGGTGAGTGCGTTGCTCTGTGGGTCTTCTCAGGTTGTGTTTGCACAGATCTGTGGGACGGCAGCAGTCATTTTTGCTGACGGCGCTCTGGCCAAATGACATGAAAAGAACCGTCCCCCATCCCTCTCTGCTCTCCTCCCCCCAAACTCTCTAGTGGGCCTTGTCACTTCCACCTGATCAGTCTGCCAGCTTGGCATTCGACAGGGAGAGAGAGAGAGGGGGGGGGGGATGCAGAGAGATGAAGAATGCAAGAAAAGGGAGGGAGATGTACCGAAACAAAAAGTGGGAGAGAGAAATTAATGCAACATGGCAGATGGACAAACTGTGTAAATGGAGTGGTTCGGAAAGAGCATGATGAGGAAAAGCAGCCTGTAGTGCTTAGTACTGAGTGATTACCACATGTGCACATAACATGCCAGCGCACACACACGTACGTCCCCTCAGTGTTCTAATTGTCAGATAGGACACAGTGCCTCTAGTGCTGTAGCATGTGATCAGGCTTAAGTGAAGGCCTAGGTGTGGGAAACTGCTGCCATTCTTCCCTCACTGCTACTATGGACATAATGTAGCTGTTACAATATCAGATCATTCAGAGCTTTGGTTTCCCAGCCAGCATGCTCAAGTAAGAGCTCACATGGGTGGAATGTGGACTAGGTGTTGTGTTGGGCTTCCCAAATGGGCCCCATGTCATAGCCCACCCTTATCTCTCATGGATCTTTATCTAGGCCCCATGTGCTGTGTATAACCCAGATGGGGCTCATGTTCAACACTTCCTGGTCTCATCACTGACCCTGGTGGGCCAACATGGACCCTAAGGACAAAACGTCCTGGCTCCAATTTGAGGTTGGGATGTTGGTCGTTGTTCTGGGACGTGCCTGATGTACTGTCAACATTCATTCATACATAAAAACCTTTTACCTTGCACCAACCGTATGCCTCCATTCACTGGCCACTTTTAGTGGTTACCTTATAGGAGTAATCTACACAGTAGGTGTCTAATTACAGACTATAACACAATCTGTCATCGTTGGTCATCTTCTGTATCAGACCCAGCAATGTTTGCAGTACTTTTTACACATCAGTATCACTCTTAGGTTGAGAGTGGTCCACCAACATAACTCTGTTGTCAAAACTGACCATTGGTCAAAGGCTAGAGGATGGACAACACAAATTGCACAACACAAAGGTGGAGATACAAGGTAAAGGGTTTCTAGTGCATTTTGGGTGTAAACAAGCATGCATGTCAACGAGCTCAACAGTCTAGGGTGGACTCATCATCTACTAGGTATAGTTGATATTTGGAAACCGGCTCTCAGTGTTGAATGCAAATGTAGCATTACTGTAGCACTTGTCCAAGAGTAGTTTTTTAATATTATTGAGAATATGTTTGTTTTTAAGACATCAAGTACATTCCTTTTATGTAATTAACTAATATTCAATATTGCCAAAAGGTCACTAAAATAGGGCTCTGAGTGTATAATCATTTATCGTGATGCTCATTTACTTTAATCCAGCCACATTTAAAGGCTGTTGAGAATGAACTGCCTATCGCAATGGTCAGGATTTGACCAGGCTTCTCCATAATCTTAAGTTTTTTTATTTTCAGCCATTCTGAGGTGGATTTGCTCTTGTGTTCTGTTGTCCTGCGGCCTAACCCAACTGAGCTTGAGCTTCAGTTTTTGTCAATTATGGCAAGCTCCCCAGGCTTTGAAGCAGCGAAGCATCCCTTCACCATCACACTACTACCACCACCATGTTTGACTGTTGGTGTGAGGTTCTTATTGAGGAGTGTTGTGTTAGTTTTAACACTGTCCTCCAAAAAGTTACCCTTTCAACTCGCCAGTTTACAAAACCTTGTCTCAGAAGGCTTGGGGTCATCAAGGTGTTATTCTTTGGCAATTATACAAGATAAGCCTTTATGTCACAACTGGTGGTCAGTGGATTTCACCTTGCAGGTCTCCCATAGCTACCCATTTTGCCCAGTCATAAACATGCACAGCCTGCAGTTCCTTTGATAAACAGCTGAGTTCTTTTGAAACTTACCTAGTGAGAATGGAGAGAATCACCAGTATCTCAGGTGTTCTCTATTTGTAAAATAAAATGTCTGTACCTGTAATTTGCTGGATTCCAAAAGCTATTTGTTTTTTTGTGGCATAGGGTTCTGCTAGCCTGGTGATGTCCAGTTCAGTATACTGTTTAAAATTCGTCCTACAGCCCTTGTTTCTTACATACTGTAATACCGCTATGCAACAAAAAAGTGCAGAATGGAATTTATGCGTCATTTAGATGCATCAAAAATGGTTAGTACTGTGTTGCTAGCGACAGTAGAGACTCTGACAACAGTAGGCTAGCTAGCAAGCAAGCGCCTTTGAAGGCCTTCACCTTTCTGACTAACTGAACTTTCTAAAGTATCAGTAGTAAAGTCAGCCACTGTTTACCCAAAAAGACAGGCCTACGGTTTCTAACAGGATTCTAGTTTAAAAAGAAGGCCATTCATTAGTCAACAATATAGTACATGATATATTAATACATTGAAGTACTGGGATCATACCCTGAAACTTGATCCACAAGTTCAATAAATGTGCAACGATTGAGGAGAAATTGAGCATCAAATTCTTTCGCAGCGCTGTGTGTGAGCGTGGGTCTGCATGCGTGTGTGTGTGTTGTCATGCGAGGCTTTATCACTGGGCCTAGTGCGCAAGTGCTGTGCTTTGTGTGTCTGCTAGTGCTTTGTTCTCTGTCCGTATTTGGGACAGCCTGCAAGAGGTGGACTGGCAGGGCTTAGGAATATGTGTCCTGCCGTTGCCATGGCAATCACCTTGGCAACTGCAGAGCTGTTTTACAAAGTTTTCCGTCTCTTTTTGGTGTCTGTGTGAGAAGCGTGACATGTTGTGGGCTAATTTGTGTGTATGGAGAATCGACTTTGGCACTAACTGTAAAGATACACACACACACAGTGGTTGAAAATTTGTGAATAGGATGTTAACAGGTAAAAGTTAGTCCCTCTTTACCACACACCATGTGGGGCTTCGAAATTGAATGAGAAGCAAACCTTTGCAAATGTCAAAATATCCTAGCCATGGGTTCACCTAAGTAGTTGCCCAGCATTTAAAATCATTGGTTCTCACAGAGCAGAAAGCAATAGGACAGTTTCCCTGCACAAACATTTTAAAATGTCCAAACAAGCCTGGTGAATTTCTGAATTCCCGATACCTGTGGAAGTTAAAATAGAACTTTTGGCTACAATAAACAAGGAGAAAAGAGTACAGAACTTCGTGCAAAGAACACCTCTCCAACTGTTAAGTATGGGGATGGATTGATCGCGCTTTGGGCTTGTGTTGCAGCCAGTGGCATGGAGAACATTTCACTGGTAGATAAACTCCACAATGGATGAACTCAAGAGGCACAAGCCGGAGGTTTTGTCTGGAGGGCTGAATCCCAAGCCGTGCTCCATTGCCATCAGCAGCCGGAGCCCGAGAGAGCACAGTTGGCCAGAGGTATTTGGCAATGGGTAGATGGAGCACTCTCCCCTCACCACTCTTAAGCGAGTGACGTTAGCTGGTGTGGTTAAGCCGGGGACCGGATGCTGTCCTCCAAGCATGTCGGCTACCCAACAGTGTCACATCGGCGGCAGTTTGAAAAGAGGCTTCGACTGGCTTTGCATGTATCGGAGGAGACGTGTTATGTCTTTATCATCCTAGTGTCGGGAGCATTGCTAGTGCTGGAGGGAGCTACGAATGAGTTCTTTTGTGACTTACCTTGTGGACATTTGGATAGACTCACCAGCTGTCCCTGTAGTTTGCTGGATTCCAAAAGCCATTTGTAGAGATGGATATATTTCAACATATCTGTCTTTCTTTCTCATCTGTTCCAGAACTTCGTTTGTATTTTAGTGGCGTAGGGTTCTGCTAGCCTGGTGCTGTTCAGTTCAGAATACTCTTAAAAACCTGTGCTACGGCCCTCGTTTCTTACATACTGTAATATCGTTATGCATCAAAAAAGTGCAGAATGGAATTTATGTGTCATTTAGACGCATCACAAACAGCTCAAATGCTTAGCACTGTGTTGCTAGTGACAGTACAGACTCTGGCGACAGTAGGCTAGTTAGCACACAGGCGCCTCTGAAGGCCTCCGGGCTGTTTGAGAGAGGTCGTGGAGCAATGGAGTCTGTGAGACACCTTAGCTACAACAATCATACAGTAAATGACAAAAACACAGCTTCAATTTATACATGTTTACATGTTAAGTCTTCACTCTCCCAGTGCCGGGAGCATGGCTAGTGCTAGAGGGAGCTACAAATGGGTGGGTTAACTGATAGGGCCAAATTTGATGAAGAAATGTATAAAATGTGGTCACATAAATACAATCCATCACATCAGCACACTTCTTGATAAAAGGAGCGGCCTTCCAGATAGGACTTTTTTAGTGTACCCGTTTACACCCTCTCATCTCCTTCACCATCCCGTTCCTCTGCTGTGAACGATGTGGAATGTAACTCTGTGTGCGTGAGGTTCTTGTTTTTGCAACCGTGTGGCTTCTCATTAGGCCTGCATGAATGAACACTGAGGTAATATTCCAGAGTGTCCTATCATAGCATGATGCAAAAGTGCTCTCTCATACAAGTTGAAGGTCTGAACCAACGAACATGCACATTCCCACACACAGCCCTTAAAAAAAAGTCTACGTAATGTTCCCAACAGGAGCTGTGGGTCAGTCTGAGTGGTCCGAGTTTTTCCCGGAATGTGGAGGTTTTAGTCAGTCACCCATAGACGTGGACACTTCCCGAACGCTACACGACCCATCTCTCGCCCCAGTACAACCACTGGGCTACGGCCAGTATGGCCATGAACCCTTTACTCTCTCCAACAATGGTCATACAGGTAATCTTTATTAACAACACACACACACAACAACAACAATACATACACAGAAGGTTAGAGACTCTATGAAGCTAGCATAGAGTGTCATACGCTACGGATAGACACTGTGTGCCATTTCACCATTTTGAGGGGCTTCTGGGGAAGTGGTGTGAAAGCCTTATGTGGAAGCCAGTGGAGAATTCATCAAAATGTGCATTAATATATGTTCCAGAGGAGTAATCACACTTCAAAACATGTACTGTCAATGTATTTAATAATAATAAGAAATAAGAAATAAGAAAAAAAAAGAAAAATATCAAACTATTTCTAATCATACTATTAATATTATTATTATTATTATTATTATTATTATTAATAATAATAATAATAATAATAATGTTCTTAGTATTAATAATTAAACTTAAAATGTACCATATACTCTCTTTCTCTCACACAGTGGAGATGCCATTGCCAAGTTGGATGGGAGTGGCTGGGTTGCCATGGCAATACAGTGCAGTTCAACTTCACCTACACTGGGGGAATGGAATAGGCGTGGCTACAGGGAGCGAGCACACCATTGATGGACAGGGTGCTTCTGCAGAGGTGTGTGTATGTGTGTGTGTATATATATATATATATATATATATATATATATATATATATATATATATATTTATGTGTGTGTGTGTGTCTGTGCATATCTGTGTGCATTTGTATGTGTGAAGGTTGTGGGCGAATTCAGTGTCTTTGAGTTAATATCTCTGTATATCATATTTTGTGCTCTTTTCTAGGGATGCACACATATGGAAATTTTTGCTCGATATCCCAGTCAATCAATATCTGACACCAATATCTCCACACATACATATTTAAAATGTAAATTGTAGAAAGGGTGACATTTTAGCACAGTAGCCTAGAGTCATGTGTACCGCACTACTGGAGTACAGTGAACACAGCTTCAACCACTGGGTTAAAATATTCAAATGTCGAAAACTTTGACAATCTATTTTGCAACAGGCAGTTATCTGCTGAGAATGGTAGGATTTCGATACTATCTTGTATCACTACTACCTATACTCTATACTAAACCCAAGCTGTTTTACCCAAGTGCCTCACTGAAGAGACAGGAGAGTCCCAGCTTTTCAGGAATCCATTGATAGAGGTTTGTTATTGTGGAGCGAGTGTTAAATCTGGGTTTATCAGTCCACAGAATATAAAGATCTTTTATACGTATTGATATAGCTTTGGTTTTTGTCCTTCTTACTCTCACACACTCACACACACACAATCTAACAGGAGCTTCAAGGACTGTACTTGTGCTCCAGCTCCCACTGCTTCTTCTGGATTATCCCTCTAGGGTTTCTCTGCCGGTTCTCTGCAGGTGCTGGACTGTGTAGGATTGCACCTCCAACTATATTCCCATCTGTTTTCTGAGAGGAATGGTAGGATAAATGAACAAGTAATTGAGGGATAAATTACACACTTTTTTAGCAGACTCCCTGAAGCACTGAGGGCCTTGCTCAAGGACGATGATAACCCCTCAATTAAAGATATATTGTTGACGCGTTTTTGGGAACTCTTCAAGAGAATCTTGCTCCTGGGCCCCACCGTTAAAGTCAGTAAGTGGAATTCGGTCTTTGAGACGCTCCTAAAGGACACGCTATTTGCGTGTGTTTTACAAGCTGAGCGATGCAGATCCGGGATCTGATGTGAAAGAAGCATGTGGACTGAGTTGGTAATGTAATTTTATGCAAATATAGGGGGTGATGTCCTGCCCCAGAGATGGAATTCTCTCCGGTACAGGTCAGTGGATTCCACATACTGCTGCTCTGAGGTTGATTTCTAGAACAGGGGTTTAGCCTGGCTGGACTACACAGTGTTTTGAATGGAGGTTATTCTCTTGTCTTAGAAACTTAGAATGTCTTAGAATGTCTTCAATTTCTGACCAGGCTTTCTACCGGATCCGAGAAAAACATAGTACTCAAGACTTAAACACAAACTGCAAACCAAGGCTAGAGAACACAAAGCTACATCCCTGTTCAGCTAATCATCTACAGCTAACGGCTCTGTCGGTTCTGACTCCAAGAACCTTACTCACACAACCGGTGATCAGAACATTTGGGGTTCTGCTCAACATCGCCCCCATCCTTCAGCATCACAGCAAATCAGGTTAAGGGGGGTTTAGCAGGAAGAAGGGCGAAAGATGCTAGGGGGAGGGGGGGGGGCTTCAGTTCCTGACCATCTGGCCTCATTCAGAAGTGCCAAAAGAAGGAAAGATGCAAAGATTCTTCACAAACTCATCTCTCTCTTTCTGTACGACATATTCATGACCCAGGACTTCATTGTTTTGCTCTCATCGCCATTCCCACTATCCTGGCTGTTTTTCTGTCAGTGTCCAGTGTAAATGTAGCCAACTGCATTGTTATTCAGATTTGCTGAGCCTTGGTTTACAAAGGATTAGGACTGGCAAGCACAGTTTGTCTGTCTGCGTCCTCCAAACTCATTCTCTCTCTCTATCTCTCTCACACACACACACTGAATGAATGTGTCAGTCACAGAAAGTCTGTGACCAAGTATGTTTGGGAAGTCTTTGGAAAGTCTGTTATCATCAATACTTGACACCCTATCTCAAAGCATTAGAGCTCCTCTGGAGTTTTGGGGCTATTATCATTTTTTTCAGGAGAAGACAGGAAGATGTTTTTGCCATCCTTTAATCCAATCTTTCTCTCTCTCTCTCTCTCTCTCTCTCTCTCTCTCTCTCTCTCTCGCGCGCGCTCTCTCTCTTTCTCTCTTTGTTTCTAGCTCCACGTGGTCCACTACAATTCAGAACTGTTTGCCAACATGTCTCAAGCTAAAACCCAAGGAAATGGTCTGGCTGTGCTGGGAGTGCTCATAGAGGTGCCTATAACCTTGCCATTACCATTTTTTCCCCCCATTGTGTTTATAGTTATGCATTATGCTTAAATTATGATTAAATATATTATGCAGAAGTTGCAACTTAATCCAAGCATACTATTCTTGAGTCCCGTAATATTTAGGAAACAAGCTTATATGGATAATAGTGTGATTCCTAGCAGGATGAACATACAGACCAAACAAGAGATTTTACCGAAGCGAGTGGTCGAGCGAGAGTGCTTTTATGAAATGCCACTATTGATGTGGTTCTTTGTGACTTTTTAGCTGTCTTTGAAACTCTGCCCTATTCACCCTGTGCCCTATCCCCTACATGGGAAGATCCAGACCACTATAGTGAGCACTGTTATTGGGGACAATTTGACAATTTGGTAATGAACGATTTTGGACACGTCCATATTTGTCTGAGTGCTTCACATAGAGGGTTGCCAGATTGTTACAATGGTTTTAAGCCAAAATGTGTTTCAAAATTTCAAAAACATTAACATTAAATCAAACCAATATGGCCTAATAATGAACTGTTGATATAAAAAAAACTTCAAATCAATTACAAATTAAGAAGGACATTTAAAGTCTTTTATTTGCATGTGAATATTCATTTTAGCATTTATAGATTTTTCATGGCAGAAACTCAAATGTTTGGTAGGTATGTTTTAATGCATTTTTTAATGATAGGGCACATGATCCAATCAGAGAAGTTAGTAAATAAGAATAAACTTGCAAGCATTAAAGAAGTAGAAGAATAACTATGCAACTAAACACATAAATACATGCTTACCTTTAGAAGCAATGCAACAAAACAGGTATATTGCAGAACTATGTACTCTCTGCCAAGTTTACTAGTACATGGAGGAGTGTAATCTCCACAGCAACCTGCATCAGGGCTTGCAGGTCCCTTTCTAGTATAGCGTGCAGATTGGGGCAATCCCAGCATGTACTCTTGTGCAATAAAAATGCCTTCACTGAATACAAACTTCGGCCTTTCAGCAGGAAATATTCTCTCATCTTATAAAGAGTCTACATCCAATTAGTATATCATCACTGGATCCATGTAGACAAACCAAAACTGCTGTATGATTAGCTGACTGTGGGACGCGCCGCTGTCCACACTTCCTTTTCTTTCTGTTCCTCAGCATGTGGGCAGGTGTGTTCAGGTGTGTAAAAATGTGATATTTTAGTACAAATAATCCCAATAACCTCTAAGCTAAATCTTATATGTACTCACTGACATAATGAAACTCAAAACTTCTCAAATACTGCTTTTAAAGTTTCTTAAAAAAAAAGCCAGCAGCTCTTTACAGTGTCCTCCTAGATAAAACAGCATACACCAGCAAACCAGACCAGAACCAGACCAGCATAAACCTACATTTAGACCACTTTAGATTAACATGGAATTCATGCTGGTCTAAGCTTTTTGTTTCAGCTGGATGTTTGAATAATTCATGATGAATGGATCAATATATCAACCCATAATTTAATAAAATTCATTCGCATTCATCATATCCTTTCTTCTCACTCCTCTTTCTCTGCCAGGCAGGCAGTGAGACAAACCACGCATATGCTCAAATCTTCAACTACTTGGGTCGTATCAGGTATGCAGGTGAGTATGTACAATTCCCATTCACTTTTTTAGAAACCCCTCCCCTTGTGTTGCTCAGTTCCAGACCTGGGGGCAGTTATCCACCATCCACAGAGATGGTGTCCATAACAGTTTATGATAAACCCCTGTAGCATTCTTCAGTTTCTGTCCTGGAGAGCTGGTGTCCAGCAATGTTTATTAGAACCCCCTACTGCATTCTTCAATTCAAGTCCTGGAGAACTGGTGTCCAGGACAGTTTATTAGAAACCCCTACAGTATTCTTACATTTTAGTCCTGGGGAGCTGTTGTCCAGCACAATTTATTATAAACCCCTGTAGCATTCTTCAGTTCCAGTCCTGGAGAGCTGGTGTCCAGTGCAGTTAATTAGAAACCCCTACAGCATTCTTAAATTTTCGTCCTGGGGAGCTGTTGTCCAGCACAGTTTATTATAAACCCCTGTAGCATTCTTCAGTTTCTCTCCTGGAGAGCTGGTGTCCAGCAATGTTTATTAGAACCCCCTACGGCATTCTTCAATTCATGTCCTGGAGAATTGGTGTCCAGCAAAGTTTATTAGAAACCCCTACAGTATTCTTAAATATTAGTCCTGGAGGGCTGTTGTCCAGCAAAGTTTATTGGAAAACCCTACAGCATTCTTCAGGTCCAGTCCCGGAGAGCTGGTGTCCAGCACAGTTTATTATAAACCCCTACAGCATTCTTTGATTGCAGTTCTGGAGAGGTGGTGTCCAGCAAAGTTTATTGGAAACCCCTGTAGCATTCCTGAGTTCCTGTCCTGGAGAGCTGGTGTCCAGTGCAGTTCATTAGAAACCCCTACAGCATTTGCAATTCAAGTCCCAGATAGCTGGTGTCCAGGACAGTTTATAAGAAACCCCTACAGTATTCTTAAATATTAGACCTGGAGGGCTGTTGTCCAGCAAAGTTTATTGGAAAACCCTACAGCATTCTTCAGTTCCAGTCCTGGAGAGCTGGTGTCCAGCAAAGTTTATTGGAAACCCCTACAGCATTCTTTGATAGCAGTTCTGGAGAGGTGGTGTCCAGCAAAGTTTATTGGAAACCCCTGTAGAATTCTTCAGTTCCAGTCCTGGAGAGCTGGTGTCCAGCAAAGTTTATTGGAAACCCCTGTAGCATTCTTTAATTTCAGTCCCAGAGAGCTGATGTCCAGCACAGCTTATTATAAACCCCTACAGTATTCTTAAATATTAGTCCTGGAGGGCTGTTGTCCAGCAAACTTTATTGGAAACCCCTGTAGCATTCTTCAGTTCCAGTCCTGGAGAGCTGGTGTCCAGCACAGTTTATTGGAAAACCCTACGGCATTCTTATATTTTAGTCCTGGGGAACTGTTGTCCAGCACAGTTTATTATAAACCCCTGTAGCATTCTTCAGTTCCTGTCCTGGAGAGCTGGTGTCCAGCACAGTTTATTATAAAACCCCTGTAGCTTTCTTCAGTTCCTGTCCTGGAGAGCTAGTGTCCAGCACAGTTTATTGGAAACCCCTACAGTATTCTTTAATTTCAGTCCTGGAGGGCTGTTGTCCAGCAAAGTTTATTGGAAAACCCTACAGTATTCTTAAATTCCAGTCCTAGGGGGCTGTTGTTCAGCACAGTTTATTGGAAAACCCTACAGCATTCTTCAGGTCCAGTCCCGGAGAGCTGGTGTCCAGCACAGTTTATTAGAAACCCCTACAGCATTCTTTGATTGCAGTTCTGGAGAGGTGGTGTCCAGCAAAGTTTATTGGAAACCCCTGTAGAATTCTTCAGTTCCAGTCCTGGAGAGCTGGTGTCCAGCAAAGTTTATTGGAAACCCCTGTAGCATTCTTTAATTTCAGTCCCAGAGAGCTGATGTCCAGCACAGCTTATTATAAACCCCTACAGTATTCTTAAATATTAGTCCTGGAGGGCTGTTGTCCAGCAAACTTTATTGGAAACCCGTAGCATTCTTCGATTCCAGTCCTGGAGAGCTGGTGTCCAGCAAAGTTTATTGAAAACCCCTGTAGGATTCTTCAGTTACAGTCCTGGAGAGCTGGTGTCCAGCAAAGTTTATTGGAAACCCGTAGCATTCTTCGATTCCAGTCCTGGAGAGCTGGTGTCCAGCAAAGTTTATTGAAAACCCCTATAGCATTCTTCGATTCCAGTCCTGGAGAGCTGGTGTCAAGCACAATTTATTGGAAAACCCTACAGCATTCTTCAGTTTCAGTTTCAGTCCTGATGTCCAGCACAGTTTATTAGGGGGTAAACTGTGCTGGACATATACGGGCTGATGTCCAGAACAGTTTGGGGGATTTACTATTAAGGGTCTCCAGGTGGCATATCTGTCTCATCAGAAGATCTCCATCCATGGCTGGGAGTTCCATAGAGTGTAATTACTCTAGTTGGGTGGCCCTTCCTCTGGCCATCATTTAATTCGAGCTAGTGCAGTTTGCTGATGTAACACATCTGGCAGTTGGCACTCTTCTTCGAGCACGTCCACCTGTCTAGTGACATTGTATTAGCCAGCAGTTTGACAAAGGTGGAAGCACATGTGTTTCTCTTTGGAAATTGGTAATGAGTAAAATTAAGGGGATATAATGAGGGAAACCATAACACACAACTAATGCATACATAAATTTTTGTTATCCCTTCATCAGTGTCCAGTCTCAAGACAATTCTCAATGCAGCAGTGATACATTTATTTTGTAGTAATGTGAAAAGACATGTTGTGTATTTGAGATGTGTTTACCAGTCCTTCTCCTTTTGCAGGTTTTTAATTGAACAGGCAATTTTGAGACCTACTGGTGTAGATGACTTTGATCACCACTGATAAACCAGTAACCTGCAGTTAAACGAGTGGTTGCTCTTCTTCCCAGGTCAGAGAGTGGCCATCCCAGCTTTCGACGTGCAAACACTGCTGCCTAGAGACCTGAGCCGCTACTTCCGCTACAATGGCTCACTGACCACTCCTCCCTGCTACCAGAGTGTGCTGTGGACAGTCTTCGCAGAGAAAGTCAAAATTTCACACTACCAGGTACACATATAGTTCCGAGCAGGCCCAGAGTGGTCCAGTGGAATAAGGCGCTGTCACTATGACCAGGATCGCTGGTTTGAATCCCAGTCATGGTGCTGGCCATCGGCAGCCATGGTCCCGAGAGAGCCCAATTGGCCTTGCTCTCTCCAGGGTTGGTAGAAGGCACTACTATGTCATGGAACCACACATGTCCTTTTCACTCCTCTGTACTCTGTTCTTTTCACCTCTTCCCTGTTTTCCTCGCCTCTTCTCCTCATCTTTCCAGTTGTTGAAGTTAGAGACAGTGCTGTACTCTAGCAGATCTACTGCTCCAACTGAGCCCATACCAATGCAGGACAACTATCGAGCCACTCAGCCGCTCAACCACCGGCCTGTCCTGTCCTCCTTCATCCCTGGTGAGTGAGAAAGAGAGAGAGAGAGAGAGAGAGAGAGAGAGAGAGAGAGAGAGAGAGAGAGCGGGAAAAGGGGTGACAGGGGAGAGAAAGAGCGGGCCATGGCCGAGCTCTTTGTTTGTGTGACGGCTGATTAGTTCAAATTCAAAATCTCCCCTTCTGAACAGGGAGCTCATTGTTGTCATGTGAGAGAGGGGCTGGGGGGTCTGTGAACTGAGAGGGATGGAGAAGGGGGGCAGTGTGGTAAACATGTGGGGGTGGGAAAAAAAAGGAAGCACCTAAGGAATGTCGGAGGTTCCCTGAAGTAAAATCCAGACGCTGCAGCCATCACTTAAGGTTACGTGTTTGCCCCTTAATTTTTGTCCTCAGATTTCTACACACACACACACACACACACACACACACACACACACACACATACACACACATTGCTTACTTAAAATCACCTAAACTCTCAAAAAGAAGGTGAGAATCCAAATGAAAGTATAGTTTAAAAATTAATTACATCATTGCCAGCAAATGTTTGTGGACACCTCTTCTAATAAATGCATTCATCCGTTGCACCCATTGCTGGCACAGATGTGCAAATGCACACACATAGCTTGTCTGGTTCCTGTGGAGAACTACTGCTAATAGAATAGGACTCTCTGGAGCAGATGAATATGAACCTATTGAAATTTTATCCAAAGCCAGGTGTGAGCATTGAACTATATGTACTTACAAACAAACTGATGTGGGATTCACACACAGGCCACTTACCCCAGTACTGGGCCGAGACGTCCCATTTTAAAATCCTTTTTTATGCTATAAAACTGTCTGATGTTTTTAAACCATACTTTTTACAGTTCTCATCATGTATCTGCTAAAGATATGGTTTAGCAGTATAATAAATGTACACTCTTCTTAAGGGGGGCCTCTCCTATGCTTTAATTGCCTTACAGACAGCTGCTACATTTCATAGTAGATTTTTGTTTAGATTTAATGGAACATTTAATGAAAATTTCTCTGTTTTTCTTTCTCTGTTTAGTTTCAGTAAAAATCTACACAGATGGTAAGAACATCAAACTCCCCACTTTTAACACTTAACACTGTTGACATTTGGCATTCGAATCTCGTATACATTGATTTAACGACATGTCCTCTGGGTCTCTGGGTGTCTATCTCTCTATCTCTGTCTTTCAGGTGAAATCTCAGCCATTGTAATAGGCTCACTCTGTGGGTGCATCGGCCTGGCAGTGATCGTGTGGTTCGTGGTGAAAACGATTCGGTGAGAAACTCTGCTGTTGTTGACCAACTTATTGCACAGTTAAATGATGTGGCGGGTTTGAGCTACTTTGGCCTACGTGCTCTGTTCTGCATGCTGGTTGCTAATGACGGGCTCCTACTCACTTTAAGACTACAAAATCCTTACTGGAAGCCTATTGGGATTTTCAGCTTTTCAGTATTATCCTTCCTTATGCCACATTACGAGGCTAAAATCGTACAGAGAACATTGTGGCTACACAAGCCACGAAGGGTGCATTCCGTGAATCTGAGAGCTTTATAATATGTATAGGGATAAAATAAAGCATTTTGTAGCCATTGGTTTCACCAGATAATAATTTATCATTTATGAAGTATTATTTTTTAACGTGGTTTCTTCAGCGAGTTCGAAGGAATTAGTTCGGATTAGTTTGAGGATTAGTTAGAATATTACATTATTAATAATATCACTTCTAATTAGGCTACTTTTACATCTCTTCGATACCCACAAATCTGTACAAACTGGAAAATACAAGGATAAGCCGTCGAAAAGGGATATACATTTTAAGGAATTTATTTAGTAAAACAGAGATGTACAGTTCACATCATGTAAAAAATTATGTTTACCCAAGCTTTTTCCCAAAATATAATAAGCTAATGCTGTTGATGATGATTTATGTGTGATGGCAATGGTATTTAGACGTGAGTGTATGTGCTATAAGCACTGCACCTGAGTAATACTGTTCTCTTGTTGCTCTTGTTGTATATGTATAGGTCTGTTCTCATGAAATATAAGCAACACAGGTAACAACATTCAGTATCTGTACAGTGATCAGGCCTGGCTCCACGGCCCATTGGGTTTTGGCCATCATCAGTTCATGATGATGAACCGATGATGTTTGTAGACACCCCTTCCAACGAATGCATTAAGCTACTTTAAGTTGCAGTAATTGTTGACACAGATGTACAGCATGTACACAATACATCTTGTATAGCACTTGTAGAGAAGTACGGCCAAAGAAATAGGAGCAGAGGACTGTGAACCTATTGGGACCATTTCTAATGAAGGATGAGTTAGGGAGTCAAGGGATGAGTTAGGGAGTCAAGGATAAGGTGTGGTGATGATCCACTATCTTGTCCACTATCCACTATCAGCAATGCTCCCAAATCTAGTAGAGGCAGTTATTCCAAAAAAATGCAGGATAAGCTCTTTTTTTTTTTTAAATACCAGAATACTGGATTTCGGAAGACACAATGAATGAGCAGGTGTCCCAGTACTTTTGTCCATATAGTAAAGCTCTTATTTATTAGATCTTTAATTTTTTTGACTTGCTCATGTGAGGTAATATCTTTGTTTAGCCCTGTTCCTAATAACTGATTGTCTAATTTGTGTCTTAAAACCATATTAATTGATACATTGAATATGTGGCGTATCCAGTTTTCCGCATTTGTTAAACCAATGACAAGAAAATGGGTATAGGATCTGGATTGAACAGTGTGGCATCGTGCATTAAACCCAACAAAGGTACAAGGTTTGTGGCTAAATTAGCTTGCCAAGTCTGGCCTGCAATTCAGTTCTTTCTAAGCAAGCCTAACTCTTTTTAAACCTACAATGTGAATTGGTGAGTCTGTTTTCTGCTGCTGTGTGTTTCATTTGTTTGTCTGTTTAGCGCTGATAAACTGCCAAGAAATCACCATGTTGTGTGTATGTGCTATCAAACGCACACTAAAATCTTTTTAGGTACTATTTTCTGAAATTTTACATTGAGAATTACTTTACATTGAACACTCATTACTTAGATTTTTTGGGGGTAAATCTTCTACCCTCACTATTGGAAAAATGTTGATTTGCTGTTGCTGGACAGCGTGCCAGACAGAGCAACTATAGACTAGTGGGAAGGAGTTTTTGTCTTCTGTAATCCTAATAGCCTAGGTGACAGGATGATGTTATCGTCTACCTCTGATTATTGACAACCCCCTTTTACTGTTAAAACCGTGGATTGCAAATTGTTTTATGTGTTAGACTTTTATCACTACAATGTCAGTGTTTGGGATGTGATATTAATGATAATCCTAAAGACAATTATCATTATTTTTAGATTTCCATTTTTAATTTTCACATTCTTACTCTGTTAATACATTGAATTTTCCACCTCATGCTAGCATACATATAATTTGATATTTTTATAATTCATTGTTTGTTTGTTTTTTTTTAATGGTGAACACTGACTCTATTCTGCCATTGTATTCATTTGTATCTTATGAGCTATTGAAAACCTAGAACTGCCTGTTTCAATTCTATGGCTTTCATGTATCAGGCATAATAAAAAAAATCTGGTCTTTAGCAGGTCTTAAAATTTGATAAATACAACCTCAGAAGAACAATAATACACAACATATTCCACAGTTTCATTATTTATTGAACAATAATAGCTTGTAGAAGCACTTTATCAGTCTCTAACATTGTTCTGGAAGTATTTTGGCCCACTCTTCTTTACAATGTTGCTTTAGTTCACTGTGGTTTGTGGGCCTTCATTAATGGACAGCTCTGTTAAAAGTCCCACCACAGCATTTCAGTTGGGTTGAGGTCTGGACTGGTCTCACTGCACCACTGCAGCACCTTGATTTTTTTCCAGTTGTTCTGTTGTAGATTTGCTGGTGTGCTTGGGATCATTGTCTTGTTGCATGACCCAATTTCGGCCATGCTCTAGGTAAGGACTGTAAGGTCCTCACATTTGACTCTAGGATACTTTGCAAGGTGCTCAGGTCTGTTTTTTTGCAATTTCTGAGTGTAATTTGCCTTGTGTAATTTGGCTGAGGTTGTATTTTATATCCTAATTGTAAGGCCTGTTTTTTTTATTATGCTCTGTGGCTTAAACTCACAGAAGTCAAAGAGGGTGCATGGAATTAACACACATTTACTTCCATTCCTCATGTGTGTAAACTTGTGACTTGGGTACAGTCTAAAAAAACTACTGCTTACAGTATTCTGTGGATCTGTGTCTTCGGATTTAATCTCTAACACACTTCAAGCAATGAAATGAATCATATGTGTTGAATCATGAACATCATCATGTTTGATTTCTCATTAATCACGATTTGTCATTGGTTGCGTGATTGTGTCTCTTGGTCACGGGGCAGTTCTACATCGAGCTGGGATGTCTTGCCTAGCGTCCGACCGCCACCCCAGTCCAGGTCACCTTTATCTTTCTATTGCCTGCTGTATGACCCCATTTAGGCCTTTCAAGCTTTCCCCATCTCCTGCCCTTTCTAGCAACCTGCACCAAACCACCTCAGACTAAATTCTCACTTTTCTCATTCTGCCCTTTCACAGACCTAGTGTCTTGACACCTGCAGTGTTGAAAGTTTAGAGACTTCACTGATGAAATGTTTCTGCAAGGATCCCACAGAGGTTTCATTTCATCAGCTATAAGAAAATGGTATATTGTAAGGAATTGTAAGGCCCAACATAACTGTGAGCTATGTTGAGAGTATATGTGAAAACCTTGGCTTACATTTTTCAAAAACATTAATAGTAATAGTAATTATAGTAATGTGCAGTCTTCCCTGAAAAGACTGGAACAGCAAGGCCTTGTTTTTGCAATACATATATATAAACATATAAATATATTTGGGGAGATCAAAAGATAAATATGTTATGAGTTGATAAATCAGACATTCAGCTTTTATCTCCTGTTATTTTAAAAGTATAAAACCAGACTCTCTTAAATTAAATTAAGATTAAAGTGAATCTTAAATTAAATTAAATTACATTACATTACATTTTTATTTTTTGTTGCATCATTCATTTGTGATTCTTCTTTCAGGGGGTTCCTCTTTTCAGTCTCCACTTCAGGAGGTGAAATGCTGGTCAATTCAGTTAAGGTCTTATGATGGACTTCTAAAATAAAAAAAAATCTCTCCCTCCAGTATTGAAATTATTTCCATCCACTCAGAGACGAAAACACTTGCATGAGCATGCTAGCCCTGTATGTGGTGATACCTCATAAATACCTCATGAAGAGAATTGCCAAAAAAAAACACCATGATGAAGCAAGTAAACATGGAGGAGTAATCACATATTACCCAATTACTAAACATTTTTTAATGAAAAAACACTGACATCACAACACATTCATGTTTCTGGCTGAATCTCAAATACCTTCTTGCCTGCAAAGTGTGTACAGGATAAACAGAAGTAGTGGTCTTGCCTTTCCAGTGCTTTCAGAAGGGACTGTAGCTTCAGCTGTGTTGTGCATTGCTGTCCATCTGCTATAACCCTGGTATACACATTATTACTTGTTGATTTAAAACACTATTATATATCTTCTTTTTTCAGACAGCATCACATCACAGCAGCAGGAATAGGCTATAGTCAATGGCCAGCAAGGCCAAGCATTGCTGTGCTCAATGTGGAAAATAGCTGCTGCCTTTATTAAATAGGCTTAAATTCAACAAATAAACAAAAGGCTAACATAAGACAATCACACCAAACAGAAAAATATAGCTTTACAGTAGCTCATCAGGGTACACCATGCTGCCTGTTTTGTCAGTCTGTATTACTATTCTACAATCCAGCATTCATGTTTAATGGTTTGTAAAGGTTTTGGTGTTCTTGGTGCAATTGTTGAAAGACGAAAACCTTTTCGTCCGTTTTGGGTCATTACACATTCTGCAGAATCATGCCAACATCACAGTAACGTACCTTCCTTTAACCCATCCAGCTCACTTCATTAGCGATTAGCCGATATGTTGAATCGGGTTTGAATAAACTCTCAATAAAAGCATCACAAACTCATCTTTACTTCAGCTGAAGTTGTAGCTCCTTACCTATAGCATACCTGTAGTAGCATACCTGTAGCCGTAGATCTTTGTTTCTTTTTATTTTTTACTGTAGTAAGTGTACCGTGTTACTGAATGTGTCTGTATTACCAAAACATGGAAGAGGATTAAAAAACGATAAAAAAAAAAAAAAAAAACAGTCAGAAAACACAAGACAGCGCCCTGCTTTCCTTCAGTACCCATCTGTCTTATAGGGTTGGGACTGTAGCCAATCTGTTTACCAGACACCTTCCGCCCCATTCGTCATTGCTCAGTGTCTGACCACAGGGCCTCTGTTGCCCAGATTTTGTTTGGGTTTGGATGGTAGATCAGTCCAAGCCCAGCAGTGACCCTGCCATGGTAGGGGTATGGTAGTATGTGTGGTGCTAATGTAAGTGTATCTGGCACAGCGGTGTCACTGCTAGGTAGAGGGTGGTTCAGTGCATCGGTAGGTGGTCTTCAGTTTCTGTATACGAGCAAGCTGGAGCAACAAGGAAGGGCATGGTAGTAAGTTTCTAAGAACATGAAACGGTTTGTAGTGTAGAGTGAATGTGCTGTCCAGTGAGGGCCGTCTACTATAGCCTATTACATGCTTTTATCCACACAACCTCTGAGGCTTATTTTAAGGTTGGGTTAATTTGTGTATCTATACAGAATACTGCACATTTTAAATACAATCAAATTCTCATACTTTCCTTTTGGACCTAGTTTGAGCTCAAAAGATAGTCTGGGCAGCTATTGTGATTTCTGACTAAGGGCTTAAAGCTAGAGGCCGTAGTTAGGCCAGTGACTCCCTCTACTGAACATTTGCCTAATTTGACTATTTCGCTCACCTGGCTTTGATTGTATGTCTTTTTGTGTTTTTTGGTGTCACTCTGCAGAACTAAGGATGTGGCAAAGAACCTTAAACAGGACATGGCCCTGAAGACGACCTCTGACCTTGGGAAAAAGGAGGAGGCAGCGCCTCAGCCCGAACCTTGACCTCTTTTTGTCATCTCTGAATCTGACCGTGGCCCCTTTTACCTGTCGTCCTCCCTCTCTTTCAGCACACCCGTCTCTCCTCCCTCACTTCGTCTCCCTCCAGATTCCTTGTCAGTCTCCCATCCATTGCAGCTCAGCAAGTCTCTCTCTCGCAGTGCTACCATGCTGACGTTCAGGATCCCTCTCATCTCGCTTTCCAATTGGAGGTTCCCTCTTCTGTTGAGAAGTCAGTCAGAATTAGTGAGAGTGCTGTTCTAGGTGTGTTGAACTGAACAGACCTGAATTGTATGTACATACGGTATTTGTGTTGCAGTAATAAATGAATGGTATGTTTGAGTGATCCTGTGATTATGTATTTTTCAATCGTACAGTGTAAATTAGTTTGTGGACGGCGGCCTGTGCAGAGGAGACATCCTCCTGTAATGTGGAAGCTTGTCATGGTAGTCAGATCTTTGTGAAAAGCATCCATCTGAGATCACAATTACTATGTGGAGGAATGACGATGATGAGTGTACAGTACAGTACAACACTAAAAGATGAATATGTATTTATGGAATAAGAGTGAAACTGTAGTACAGCATCACTCTCTTTCTATATATATATATATATATATATATATATATATAAATATATATATATATATATATAAATATATATATATATATATATAAATATATATATATATATATATATATATATATATATATATATATATATATATATATATATATATATAAAGCACAGAGCAGCTACAGGGTTCAAACCACGGATAAACCTGAAAACAGACAAACATGGAGACACGTGTTTTTCACTGGACAGCAGCCATATAGCTACTGTCGTCGGTGTTACGCACAAACCTCGCATCTCCATAACTGGCAACTTAACAGCAGAAGAAAGAAGAAAAGCTCTAACGTTTTTATTAAGTAAAGCAAAGTAACTTAAGCGTCAGTGTCAAAAAGTAAAAAAAAAAAAAAAAAAAATACTGCAGCAGTTATCTAGCTTAGCTATCAAGTGAGAAGGGTTCAGCTAGAGACATTTAACAGCAACTGTATTTAAGCTGTGGATTTTTACAGCGTTGCATTGTGTCATTTTAGACACTTTAAGGAACAGCAATTTATTTCATTTAATTGAATTAAAATTGGATTAAAAAATTGAATTTAGCTCGTTGTTCCGTTTCCCCGTTTGGTGGCGCTGCCACTTTCTCCGCCGGAAAAGAAAGACCTCCGGCTTCACAACATCCGGCGCGCTCGTTCCTGGTGTGGAGCTCCACAGCGGAGGGAAACGGGTCGAGATGAATCGTTTAGCTAAATAAGTGAAACCACACTGCGTTTAACATTTAAACTACTTCATTTGACAGCATTTAAAACAGCTCGGTTTAATCGCTTACTAGACTCCCGGCCGCTGCTTCAGCGCTTCAGGTCTTCAGACTCTTCAGACATGTCTGAATAACACACGGCTTGTCTGTCTGACCGTCCAACAACACGACGTTGCAGAAATGAACCGAAAGAAAGACAAAGGCTTCGAGAGTCCTCGACCGTATAAACTATAAGTATCTAATCTAACGTTTGCAGCTGAATTCTGTGTTGACTGAGACCGAGGTGTGTTTAACTGTGTTTTCTGTACCCCAACACAACCCACCAGGTGGTCTGCATCAACAACATCAACTTTCAGAGGAAGTCCGTCATTGTGAGTGCTAGTTCCTCAAAGTTCACATTTCTCATAATGAGCAGAGACCCTTCTGCACTTACTGGTAACGTTAAGAGCTCCGTCTGTCCTATAGGGCTGGGACTGTAGCCCACCAGACACCTTCCACCAGTGTCAGGGGTTCCACCAGGGTTTGGATGGTAGTCTCCAAGCACAGCAGTGACCCTGACATGGTGGGAGTGTGCTAAAGTGTATCTGGGGCAGCGGTGGCACGGCTTGGTAGAGGGTGGTTCAGTGCATCGGTAGGTGGTCTCCAGTTTCTGCACATAAACAAGCTGGAGCCACAAAGCAGGGCTCTGTGAGGGTCCTGTAGCTTTAATCGGGAGCAGTATGAGCATAAAAGTGTTGGTCAGCATTTCACAGTTACAATTGTGGTGGCATAAATCTGAAAGCCATGCTTTGTGCTTAAATGGCAGGATTCTTTATAGACCTTATCACCTGTACTATTACAGACCTATCACACCCTGTCGCATTCTTTTGGAGGAATACCGAATGCTCATCATTGTGCAGGCTGGTTGTCATGATCATGTTTGTATGGTATTTAGTTAATGCTATATTTGCTTGGATCAGGGATATGTGGAGCTGACCATCTTCCCCAATGTGGTGAACCTCAACCGCATCAAGCTCAACAGTAAGCAGTGCAGGATTTACAGAGTGCGAGTGAATGACTTGGAGGCGCCGTTCATTTACAACGACCCCACGCTGGAGGTCTGCCACCATGAGTCCAAACAGTAAGTCATAGTGCTTTCCAAACTTCCCCCAGTCGTATTTTACGTCTGCTTACTGCATTGCACTCGTGCCCTTGTGTGATACATATTTGAAGCCCCACCAGTTTGGATGTATTCATTCACACCATATTTAGCCACGTAATTATATTTGTTATATGTTCTAAATAAAGACTGTTGTATGCATGAGGTTTTGGCACCGCTGGTCAAAGGATGTTTTACTGATTTTCCAAGGCACGACAAGTTTATTTTTGTAGCACAGGTTGTTCAAGGTGCTTTATATTAATATAAATATAAGAATGAAATACAAAATATAAAGTAGAATAAATGAATAATGAAAAAATATATTAAAAAAAAAAGATTAATTAAGTGGAAGCTAAAAGTGCTGTGTCGATTTTGGAACTGGAGCAATGTGATCAGTTTTCTTGCTTCTGATTAATCTCTTGCAGCAGCAAGGTTTGTCCCCTGCTTAAAAATAAGTGAACAAATTCTCTACAGAAAACACATCTGCACATTTTAGTACACAAGTACTGTTTATTTACTGAATTGCACGTATTGGGGGTGTTGGGGGTGTGTTGTGGACTTACTGTCCGAGTGACCCTCTTTCGCAGTTGAGAGAGAGAGAGAAAGAGAGAAAAGGGAGCATTAGCAGAGAACGTGTCTTGCTGCAGTTTAACTGCGTCTGAGTAGCCGAGGACTCGTTTTAGTCCTTCAACTGGGACTCGTCAGTGCTTTGCCACAATTCAGCACCTTGGAGATTGTCTCGGAAGAATCAGTGTACCTCACGACACCTCACGAGACCGTTTATGCCTAATTTGGAGCATGTGCCTGTGTGGTACCCAACAAGGGTGCTGAGCTGGGGAGCCCTGGGAAACTTCAGCACCCTGGAGAGTGTCTGGCAGTTTTGGCATGGCTCAGTGTGTGTTACTAACAAAGCATAAAAAAAAAAATGTTATGTTAATTAAATGAGTGTTACAAAAAGATGCCAGATCAAAGTTTTTTCATATTATCCTGAGGATCTTCTCACCTATTCTCAACTAGAAAAGTAACAAAACATCATTTCGATAGAGGTGTCCAAACCTGTATACAACTGTCTGCTTTAATATCGTAGCTGTCTTGTTTAGAAGTCTAGTGTTTGTGTTCTTGAATCCAGTCCATTACATTCTCACTGTACTTGTGCCCTGCAGGCGGAACCTGAACTATTTCTCCAGTGCTTACACTGCAGCCGTCAGTGCTGTGGACCCAGATGCAGGAAATGGAGAGCTGTCCATCAAAGTCCCATCAGAGCTCTGGAAGCAGGGAGATGGTAGGCTATGCTGTTCCTTTGCAGTACAGTTGACAGATGTCTTTTTCCTGGGCAGTCTGCATCTAAAGCGTAACAAATACTGCCTACTCAGAACAGTATTACAAGAGAGTTTCATGTCTGAATCGAGTGCATAAAACACTGCATGCTTAGGTACCACCGTTTAACCAATCTCTCAGTAAGCTCAGTAGTTTGGTAATATATTGAGGTGTACTAAATGCATGGGAAACACAGTATTGTTGCAGATATCTTCATCACAATGCTGCCGTTTATGGTGCTGACGAATGGGCATCATCATCTTCAGTTTCAGACCCAGCTGTAGAGTAGATGAAGTGATTTGCCCTAATGCACTGATGCCAGAACTCTATGAAGTCGCCCCATCTTGTTACTCTCAGCATGTCAAATAGATTTAATGAAGTTATCCTTTTTTAGTTTTTGTTATTCCTGGATGATTATTGTGAGCTCTTTGTATGTGCATACAGAATTGAAGGTGCTGAAGGTGTATATTGAGTTTTCTCTGGACCAGCCAAAGGGAGGGCTTCATTTTGTTGTGCCTGACATAGAGGGCAGCATGGCGGAGAGGGGTGCTCATGTCTTCTCCTTCGGATACCAGAATTCCACTCGGTAAGCTAATGCAGGGATATTCAGAGCTGGTCCTGGAAAGCTGGAGTTTGATCATATCCCTGTCACACACACGAAATGCTATTGTGCCAAATACAGTTAGATCAGATTTAAGTCCTTTTCCATGTACAAGATGTAAAACGCTTTTGTGTGTGTAATCTCTCCAGGTTTTGGTTTCCCTGTGTGGACTCATACTCTGAGCTATGCACATGGAAGCTGGAGTTCACTGTGGATGCCTCCATGGTGGCCGTGTCCTGTGGAGACTTGGTTGAGACCGTCTACACCCATGACATGCGCAAGAAGACCTTCCACTATATGCTTCCCATCCCTACAGCTGCCCCAAACATTTCTCTGGCTGTAGGCCCCTTTGAGATCCTTGTGGACCCTTACATGCATGAGGTGTGAGACAGAAGTTGCATTTACTTGGGCATGGTTTAGTAAACAATTCCTCTATTTCAAAACATGATGGCAGTGGAGAGAAATGAAATTGGAAGCACATTTTTACCTTTTTTTCATTGGCCACTAGGTGGCATTGTTCAAAATCAGTATGGCTGTAGGTACTGTTTTGGTGTTTGAGGGCCAACAGTGCTTCACTGGTAGTATGCTTATGTTCGTGCTGTCTGTGCCAGGTTTTGTTTGCATGCTGTTTGCCTTAGTTATAATGGTTTAGAAGTGCTGGCATAATAAAAAATGACCAGCACAGTCAATGCACATTAACTTCATAAACTGTCCATCTCTAGTTTTTCAAACTTTATCCACATGTTGATTGCCTGAAGTGCATTATAAGCTTGCGTGGCTTAGCTCTATCTAAATAGTATATTTTTCCCTTAGGTGACGCATTTCTGCCTGCCTCAACTGCTGCCACTGCTGAAGCATTCCATGTCCTATCTACACGAGATCTTTGAGTTCTACGAAGAGATCCTCACATGCCGCTACCCGTACTCCTGCTTCAAGACCGTCTTTGTCGATGACGCCTACGTTGAGGTGTCCTCCAACGCATCCATGAGTATCTTCAGGTGAGCTGGATCCTCATGGATTTTGCCTGCTCTGTTCAGTAGGTCGTGGTCACTTTCACTGCTCCTCAAAAGCCTCACTACTCATAATAATTGTTTTTATTTAATTGAATGATAACTCACAGTTTGTATAAATATTATTGACTAGATGTTAGAAGGTATTTTAGATGTTTTATTCATTGTGTCAAGTGTTTATATTGTTTGTTTTTTCAAAACAAATTTCTTAAATGATAATATATTCTAGTTGTCCGTTGAGATTTAAGTAAACACACACATACACACTCAATCCAGACATTATTTTTCATATTTTTCATGTTAAGATTACTAAACCGTATTATTATTATTTAATAAACAGTCCCCCCTTATTTTAGGGCACCATAATGTTTGAGACAAAGCAAAGACAGGTACATTAAATCAGTCTTGTTTAGTATTTCATCACATGCTTAGTATCTTTTCTGGTGATGCTTTGCCAAGCCTCTCATGCAGCCAAGATGTTTCTCTACGCCTCAGAATTCGTTGTGCTAATGCCTTCAGCACTTACATCATCAGTTACGATATGTGCATTAGTACCTGCGGGAGCAATGCTTGCCCATATCATGACACCCCACCACCATGTTTCACAGAAGAAGTGGTATGCTTTGGATTGTGGACGGTTCGTTTTTGTCTCCACACCTGCCTCCTGATGGCAGAATGGTTTCCATTCTGTTGGACAGGAAATTGAGGATTTGTCTTTACTATAGTGAGGCGTCTTGTGTCTGCCAGTCCCTTTTTGATAAATGAGCTCACCAGTGTGTTCTTTCTTCTTAATGATATTTTGATATTTGATATTTTGATATAATTATATTTTTTTTTATGACTGGGCGATATGGTAAATATACCATATCACGATATTTATCACAGTACATGTAAATCACAGACTAAAAATATCAGCAACAGATTGTAATAAACTGCTATTCAGATACTCTTCCATACAGAATACAGTAATTTTTATGCAACACTTCATCTAATTAAACCTGTCTAGTTACACTGTTAGTAATGAAACCTGTACATCGTGGCTCAGCGGTTAGAGCGCCGGGCTATCGAAAACAGGGTTGTGGGTCAATTCCCGGGCTCAGCAAGCTGCCACTGTTGGGCCCTTGAGCAAGGCCCTTTACCCTCTCTGCTCCCCGGACGCTGGAGTTGGCTGCCCACCGCTCTGGGTGTGTGTGTACTCACTGCCCCTAGTTCACTAGAGTGTGTTTGCATGTGTGTGAGTGTGTTCACTACCACAGATGGGTTAAATGCGGAGGACACATTTTGCTGTACAGTGTACACTGTACAGTGACAAATACGTGCACCTTTACCTTTTTAGCCGATCAGTGTTTATTAAGCACTAACAACATCCTCCATATGCTTAGTTGTGCTTGTTGTTATCACAATAACAACCGTACGATATACACAGATATATATATATATATATATATATATATATATATATATATATATATATATATATATATATATAGAAGGATATGATGAAGTGTGTTTTCAGGAATAATTTGTGTAAAACGCTTTTGTGGTCTTCTGTTTTTTAATGGTTGTATGAGTAGAACTAGGTCAGGACATGATTTGATGTACACCTTCCTTAAAAAAATGTGTATGTGGTCTTCTTCTATTTCAGTACAAACATGCTCCACAGTGGCATGATCATAGACCAGACTCCCATGACGCGGCGGTGCCTGGCGCAGGCCTTGGCTCAGCAGTTCTTTGGCTGCTTCATTTCACGGATGTCTTGGTGAGCTCTAACGACAGTGCCCACACCATCGCTCTGTGTTTAATTTATTTATGTTGTGGGTGACTGTGTGTGTTTTTGAATTTTTTGTCAACCTCCGCTTTGGCATTCCTTAGCCCACTTGTCAAGTTTTAATGCGTAATTTTATGTATAGCCCTTTTACCGTCTGTAAGTCTTAGCAGATTCTTTTTCTTGGTTTGCTTATCCATTCTCTTCTTTCTGTCCAATATACAAGATTCACTGACATGGTGACCTGACCTGTGCTGTGTGTGTGTGTGTGTGTGTGTGTGTGTGTGTGTGTGTGTGTGTGTGTGTGTGTGCTGTGTGGACTGTGACACCCTTTTGGAATCAGCCTTCGAGATGTTGAAATTGCCTTGAGGTGTCCAAAGCTTTGATCCGTACATACAATGCTCCCCTTTATATGTGCTTAGTGTCTAAAACCCAAATCAGATGTGGAGGCTTTGGTTCAGTTTTATTTATTATTTTTTTATTTGGACTTGTCTGAACCCAATTGGAAAACTCAGTATGCTTTGGTACTGAGAGCAGTTGCCTGCATGTAATTAATTGTGCGGTTTAAGGCTGTTCAACCCTGTAATTGGAGACAGCCCGCCAAGGGATTGAGTTCTGGCTTCTGTCGGGGCAGAGAGAAGGGGTTTAACCTTCTCCGTCTTTAGCACACTGTGAGCTCATACTTGCAGTGTTAACGCACAGTAAAACACTTAAAGACCTTTAGTTTCTTTTCCAGAGTAGACAAGCCTCTGTACTGCCAAGGACAGTTTTTTTCCACACAAAAAACCCTCAACCTCAAACCTAGTTTTTTTTGTTCACTCATTGTAACAACAGACGCATTCATGCGTTTTCCCTCTAAAGCTGACCAGTGCTGACCACTGCTCTTCACAAACAGCTTTTTTAAAACTGGCACTCTGAAACTCTGTGTAGTTAAAGGAAACTGGCTAGTTTTACTACATATGTTTTTGGCTTTACTTATACCATGTTTATTAGAGACCATACAGAGTCAAAACTAGGTCTGGGAAATATTATATGGTACTGAAAAGTTAGTTCTCATAGGCAGTGTGTTGCATGCTGGACAAATGATTGGTTGTGAGGTAGGGCTGCAACAAAACTATTTTAATAGTCATATATTCTATCAAATATATCATTATAAATATGCACATAATAGCATTCACATAATATCATTTGCACTATGCAGCTATCAGCTTTTAAATTTAGCTTGGGGTTGTTTTATGCATTTGCTAACTAATAATAAAGACAATAAAGAGATAATAATAATAAAAAGCCAAAATATTTGTCATGTCAAAATTTCAAATCAAGGATGTGCAAAGTAGCAGCAATAAAATATAACGAAACGAAATCAGTTCCCAAAAAAGGTAAACAAATATGATACTGTAATTTTGTTACTGCTTTGTTTGTGTTAATTGCTTTTTTGTTCTGACACGGTCTGGCCGGAGCCACACTGTTGTGGTTATATGTTCTGCTTGCAGCATGAACCAGAAAGCTGATTGGCTCTTTTTGTTGAAGGACGTAAACTGTATTCCACATGGTTATGAGTAAAATGTGGTGCGTCCCAGACCACCCCTGCTTAGCGCAAGAAACGCACAACAGCGTCCCCAAGTAATCAACCATCTAATTAGTTGCCAACTAATTTGGCTGCCAATTAGTTGTTGCACCCCTACTGCGAAGACCTGAGCAACTTAGACAAGCCAGGCCTAATTCAGATGCCTGGATCGGCGCATCTCCAAAACAGCAAGTCTTCTAAGGTTTTCCTGTTCAGCAATGGTGAGGATGAAGACTGTTCCAACAGAAGACCTACTGTGGCACAAGTCACAGGAATGTTTAAAGATTGTTAAGAGAGGAATAGGTCATCACCCCTGCTGTGTATGGATCTGCGTAGCCACAGTCAGACTGCCCGTGCTGAGCTCCTACAGTGGGTATGTGAGCTTCGGGCTGGACCTTGGAACGAAAGGTTGGAAGAAGGTTCCTGGGCTGATGAGTTCTGTTTTCTTTAACATCATGTGGACAGCCAGATGCGTGTGCACCGTTTACCTTACGAAGTGATGGCACCAGGAGACACTGTGGGAAGCCAGTGGAAAGTGTGTGATGCTCTTGGCGACATGCCACCTACCTAAACATCATTGCAGATAATGTACACCATTCATGGCAGTGGCATTCCCTGATGGCAGGGGCCTCTGTCAGCTCCCTGACACCTTGCTCACGTTGGGAATGGTTTCAGGAACATGACGAAGAGTTCCCTGGCCTCTAAATTCCCCAGATCTCAATCCTATCAAGTGTCTGTGGGAAGGAATTAGGTTTACTGCAGCTCCACCACGCAACATATAGGACCTAAAAGATCTGCTGTTGCCTTCTTTTTTCAGATTTAGCAGGGCACCTTAGAGGCTTTGCAGGGACCATGCCTGGATGGGTCTGAGTTGTTTCAGCTGCACACCGATGACAAACTGCATTATTAGTCACAATGTTTTGGCTCATCTGTGTATGTGAAGTGGGCTTTGAAGCTCAAACCCTTCTGTCACTCAGCAGACATATTGAAATGGTGACTGTTTAGGTATAACTGGTTGAATAACTTATTTTCAGATGATCAAATCTGTGTTTGCAATATTTGTATGGGATGCACGTCTCTGTCCTTACACTAACTCCTCTTTGGTATGCAGGTCTGATGAATGGGTCCTGAAGGGGATATCGGGCTACATATATGGCCTCTATCTAAAGAAGACTTTTGGTGTCAATGAGTATCGCCACTGGATCAAAGAGGTGAGGACGTGGGGGGAAAGGCTGGTTTTAGATTTGGAACAAAGCAGCTTTATTTCTAGGGCTGTACTGACTCAGAATTGTGATTTGGCCGTTCAGTACGTCTTTTTTTCTTATATGGGAACATAATAAAAATCGATAAGAGACACTTATATATAATATAATATATATATATAATGAAAGATTGCAGAGTATTTTAATTACCGATTTGTGGAATATTGAGGCAGACCGCTCTTCTTCTACAAGCTTATTAGGAGTCTGTGTATTTCATTAATATAAATAAATCTTAGATGTAAACAAAAATAACTAAACTGTGATTTAGATATAGAAATATTTAAGATGAAAAAGCAAATTTCTGTCCTCATTTTTCTTTCTGCCCAACAAATAGCTAATAGGTTTAAAATGATAGATGCCTGGCCTATGTAAATCACAAGGCAGATGCATGGTCATACTTTTCTGTGTTGGTATTCAGCAGGGATGTACATGACATATATTTTGAATTAACCTGTAAATAAACTTACGACCTGCATTAAATCTGCTCAGATCATTAAAAAATGGCCTTTAGCAACTTACCCGTTTCAGTTTCTCAGCTTTATCTTGCCACAACAGCGAACCATTCATGTCGATTTTTATTTAGCGTGCATGCTAGAATATCAAAACTATATTTATGATTCCCATTATTTATAAGTCTTTGTTAAAATGAGATCCTTGTGCATTTTTGTAAGCTTTTGTCTGTTTTACAAAAATAACTTTCAGGGAGCAGCCCTATCCATTTCACGTGGCCTTTTTACTCATTGCAATTTTTTGTTTTTGTGCTGTCCTGCAGGAACTGGACAAGATAGTAGATTATGAGCTGAAGATGGGTGGTGTCCTGCTGCACCCCACTTTTACAGGAGGAAAGGAGAAAGAGAAGTAAAGCATGGCATATCTATAGATTCAGTTACTTACTTAATTTACTAACCACCAACCACACATTGTTTTATCTGTTTGTTTTATTTACAGTACACCTAGCAGTCCTTGGCTTTTTTGCCATTTATCACATACATGCTAAAGTAAAAAGAAATTTATAAAGCTGCTCGCATATTTTACTGACACTTATTCATTCGTACATAGCCTGTCAGTGGTTTGGCAGATACCCCTGCAACCCGAAAAAGGAAATGAAGAAATATGGTCTTTTTTTCGTTTATTCAGCCCAGCTCCCCACTTGCATTTCTCCATCAAACACCCTCACACGCTGTCCTGGGAGTACTACAAAATGTTTCAGTGCAAGGCCCACCTGGTCATGAGACTGATCGAGAACCGGATCAGCATGGAGTTCATGCTGCAGGTAACAGAACCACACATTATCAGAGGGCTCCCTATTCAGGTTCTTTTATTAATAAGAGGTGAAGGTTGGAGTCCGTAGAAGAAGAAAAAAACTTCACAGAACAGGTAGTCCACACCAAGTGATTTAGCAGGTGCCGAGCTGGAACTGCCTCCAGAAATTCCTGGCATGATTTCTTCAGAGAACATTGTTAAGCTGGTGACTTCATTTCTCAGGTGTTCAATAAGCTGCTGAGCCTGGCCAGCACAGCCTCGTCGCAGAAGTACCAGTCGCACATGTGGAGCCAGATGCTCTTGTCCACCTCAGGCTTCCTCAAGTCTATCTCCAATGTGTCAGGGAAGGACATTGGGCCCTTGATCAAGCAATGGGTGTATCCTTTCCAAGTGTTGCTTTTGTGTTTTGCTACAACTTCTTGGTGTGCTGTACTTTGAGCTCTTTGAGGGACTGTGCTGCCTTATTATTCTGCTTTCCTTAATGCCTGTCTCAGAGACCAGAGTGGGGTAGTAAAGTTCTATGGTAGCTTTGCTTTCAACAGGAAAAGGAACGTGCTGGAGCTGGAGATTCGCCAGGACTACACCTCCTCTGGCACCCAGAAATATGTGGTGAGTCAAAATTCACGTCTCCGTGGGTGGGTGGACGGGAGTATTATTATGTAAGGTAACTGCGGGAATTTGATTTAGGGAGGAGAGAATTTCATGCGTGCACGGGTGTTCTTGGGTGGTCCTAATACGTCCAACTGTGATGTTACGAGAATGGAGTTGTATGTAATATGCCTGTGTTTTGTGTAGGGCCCCATTAAGGTGACTGTTCAGGAGCTGGATGGATCCTTCAACCACACTCTGCAGATTGAGGAGAACAGTCTGAAGCATGATATACCCTGCCATTCTAAAAGCAGAAGGTACAGCCTCTGACCTCTGTACCATTTAGTGCTTTCCAAGATTAAAAATTTTGTTATTACTAGGGGTGTGCAATATTGACAAAAAATGATATCTCGATATTTTCAGCTATTCTTCGGATAACGATAATTAGACAATACTTTTCATCATTTCTTCAAAATGTGTTTGTAAAAGTCTTGCATTGCACTAGCGTGTTCTGCTTAATTATTTACTTCAAATTTAAGCATTCAAGTGAAAATAATACAAAAACTTACATTACAAACACATTCAATTGTAATATAATATGAATGTACTATATTTAGATTAATTTCATGTTATTTGTCATGTTGTTTTAAGTTCCAGATTTTTACTTTTTGTATGTTTAAACATCCTAACAAATTCAGAATCTATTTCACTTAAACTGTAAATTACGTGACTGCACTGTTTCTTATAGAAGTTTACAGGGGTCACACTCTCTGGCGGCGGCACAGTTCGTCACCCCTCTACGCTTCTAGGAGAAACAGTGCAGTCAGATAATCTGATAATGGCTCTGTCTGTCAGAATATGTGACAGTATACAAGTAGAAATCTCAGGAACTACCCACTGAGGTCACAGAATTCGACGCTCACAGATTTACGGTCCAACAAGTCCTTGGCTGGTTTTGGCTTGTAGTGTGCAGCGGACTCCCGAAGTTTTTAATAATCTACATATTCAGCACAGAGGTTAGTTTGCAGATGGTGAAATAAGTTCGCTCTCAAGTTGTCTTCAATTGCAACTGATTTTCGAGATGGTTTGCAGAAGGCAGTCTTTTGAGAAGCCTCTGTGTTTTCTAAGCATAAAACACCCCCAAGCTAGTGAGGACAAGCCAGGTCTACATCTAACGACAGGGTGTTGGTGCTTGTGTTTTGTCTCCTAGAGCAGTTTGGTCACTCATTGTTAACTCCAGTCATTCCTAGTTTGTGCAGCGGTGCACTTGTAGGCTATGTTTGCGCGCTGCATGCACTCTTAAGTCTTTTAAGGCGTGTTTTTGAGTGGTTTCCACAAAGTTTCCGATGTCCGAACATGATTGAAACAACAATTAAGATACACACTTAATCACACACCCCTAGTTATTAGCAGCAGTATTTTTGGGTCCGATTCCAATTGCATTGGATTCAATTGTATTGCATTCGCAGATACTTTTCAAGAACTTGTAGGATGCTACATTAACTTTTCCAGACCAAGTTGGCAATGTATAATTGTGCAGGGCTTCTGTAATCTTAATAATAATAGTAATATTTATTTATTGTTAACATTTTTGTGTATATTTTTATATATCATTTGTATGCAGTATCTAAACAGTTGTTAAGGTGATTAACTTTATGTGGAGGAGACACATGCTAGCCTTTACCCTCAATAGCATGGTGTGCATGTATGCAAACCTTTTGCCTTTTGGCTAAATGATGAATGTTTTGTTCATGTGAATCATGTTGATTTAATGAGCTTTTAATTTGGGATGGGGCGAGTCCGCTGCCAGCAGAGAATTCGGAGACAAAAACCCTCCTCTCCACCAAACACAACACAGCTTTAGCTCACCCTCACTGGTCTCCCAATCCCCAGATTATATGTAATTCTTACAGGCCAATCAAAACTTAGACAGTGCTTCCGTTTCGAAATGAAAAAGAAGGTGACTCATGAAACATTTCATGAGCGCTAAAGTTGATTTAGTTTAGTCATGTTCGCATTTCCTACATCTTTGTAACGGTGGTCAAAAGAATAGGTTAATTTTTGCAAATGATCATTGCTTCAAAAGCAAGACAACCTGCTAATATTTAGTTTTGGTCGGAAACTGATGTAGAACTTAAGAAATTAATGTTGATTTCTATGGACTGATGGAACTGCTTTGAGAGTTCAGCCTCTATCCTAAAATTGCATTGCAAGCAATGATTATCTAGCTCCAAGCACTGTGCGTTTTTATAGAACCAGTAGTAAAACAATGATGGGTAGTGCTTTTAGACTGGCCTTGCTTATATTAATGCAGTCTCAAAAGGAGATTTTTAAGAATTCCTGGAATTTAACAAATGAAATAATTCTGAAGCAATATTATAGTCCCAGCATGAACCAGAGCTTTTATCCAGGACTGATATGTCACCTTGTCACGAGTGCTTTTTAAGGTGTTCCTTCTCTATTCAGGAACAAGAAGAAAAAAATCCCCCTGATGAACGGCGAAGAAGTTGACATGGACCTCTCAGCCATGGAGTAAGACTCTCCACCTCTTCCTCACCTTCACAATTTCTTAAACGGCACATCATGTAGCAATTTCACCTTAAAATAACAGCTTCAAAATCATTTTGATGTTCCACTGACCTTTAATAGGGAGAATGACATCTCTGTGATTGCAGGAATGCCTGTCACTGCACTATGTAACAGGGGTGTAACAGTACAAACAGTACAAATATTTGCACCAAACCGGACGTCACAATTCGGGTCACGTAATCGTACTTGGAAAACACTGTATGTGTAGCCTATGGGCTTGTGCAAGGACTGATGAGCAAAGCAAATGTGAATAGTTAGGATGATCAGATACAAAACAGCTCATGTGCTGCTCGCTCTACCATTGTTTCGCTCAACAATCTTTAATTTGTGCTGAGAAGGAAACCCAGCAGTACCGGACAACAAAGATCAGAAGAAATTTGCCCGTGTTAATGTGTTTGTACTAAAGATTAGTGCTGAATTAATCACGTGTAAATACAGCACAAATTAGGGTCATTATTTGGTTATTAAATAGTATTTTAATAAAAGTCTTGACATGAAAAGATTGGGAAACCATGTCTTAAGCTGTTTATTGCTGTCAGCAGGTTAGCCGCATGTCATGCTAAGCTTATCTCAAGCTGATTGGGGTCTAAAATGAGTTTATTTGAGGGGGTATTGTTGCTTTTTCCTACTTGTACGGACCTTGTCCTAAACCATGATATCCAAAACCCTGGTGTGAACCGAGCAGAGACTTCTGTGTACTGGTGCACATTTCTATTAATTTGGTGGAGATGCAGGAGACCTCTCATGAGAAGAGGGTAGTGTTGCGTAACCAGAGTTATATTTGTATAAAGTCCTGTAATATTACTCTATCTTGTCATTCAACAAGGTTCTTTCACTTATGTTGCTGCTTCTTTATCCTTCAGCATGTGAGCTGAATGTGTGTATAGATGACCATGAAGAGGAGCTTTTTGTATTTACGATAGTAGTGTACAATGTAATTGCACTCCCCACTTGTAGGGGGAGCCAAGTCTTAAAAAAAATACCAGTTCTTGCATAATTCTCCTTTGAGCTGCCTGTGGGCAAACCTGTTTCTGTTATTTCTGTGTCTTAACTACTGTCTGCAAAAAGAAAGCTCTTAAATATTTAGCCAGTATAAGCCAGTTCATAAGTTGTCAGTACTTATCCTTCAGTCCTGACAGTTGTAGTTGTAGGTCAGCTGATGTGTTAGGCTGTTGTATCTCAGAGCTGGGAAGGCTAAAGACAGGAGAAGGGCCAAGGGAGGCAGGACAAAAGTAGGCAGAACAGCAGCCATCTTCAGCAGCCAATGGTGAGAGGAGAGACTGAGGCTGTGCTATGGAATCATTTTACCAAAGTGGGTAGAAATTAGTCATTTAAGTTGATTTGAGAGTAGTTCTTGATCTTTCTGGATAGAAGCATCTATTAATGTCGTAAATATAAGAAAATATAGGGTAAAAATATAGGGTAAATCTGCTCACTGCTCATATGTCTTTATAAAGAAATATCTGGAAGGGCTGATTTTATCAGTAGCATTGCAAAGTTCTGACCAGAATTGACCATAATATTGGTTTATGCATAAATTTAGATGCTCCTGTTCAGATAACTTGTTGTATTGATTTTCCAGTTACATTTACATTTATGGCATTTAGCAGACGCTCTTATCCCGAGCGACTTACAAGGTAACTCGTATTACAGAGTTGGGCCAATGTAGTGTTAGGAGTCTTGCCAAGGACTCTTATTGGTGTAGCGCAGCATAGTCACCCAGCCTGGGAATCGAACCCCAGTCTCCCACATGGTGTGGTAGCTCAGTGGCATGTAGTGGTGTTATCTGTTGCGCCACACCAATACACTAGTTGAATACACAGTTGAATATAAGGGAATAATCCTCAACAGGAAAAAATAATAATAATAATAATAATGAGGAGATTTCCAGCACTTTCCAGCATTTTAGAGCATCATTCCTGTTTATTTGCTGGATCAGATGAAGCATGGTTCCGATCCGAAGCACACCTCAAAATCAACCCAAAAATGCTTCACTGACCACAGAAGTGAGGTTTTGCTATGGACATCCCAGTAAAGAGACATTTTCAGATATATGTTGCTTATTTATGTTATTGTACTTGAAGTTCAGATCTTGAATGAAAGACTAAAAAGATATATTTATGTATTTAAAAATAAATGTCAAATTCTTGGTGCTTTAGTAACGCCATGCTATACTAAACTGCTTCTTTCTGTGTGGACCGGCAGCGCGGACTCTCCTCTGCTCTGGATCCGCATCGATCCAGACATGTCCATCCTGCGGAAAGTGGAGTTTGAACAGGCTGACTTCATGTGGCAGTACCAACTGCGTTACGAGCGGGATGTGGTGGCTCAGGAAGAGGCAATTTCGGCTTTAGAGAAATTCCCCACCGCTGCCTCTCGCCTAGCCCTCACCGACATCCTGGAGCAGGACCAGTGCTTCTACAAAGTGCGCATGCAGGCCTGCTTCTGCCTGGCCAAGGTAAAGAAAGAAAACTGTCATTTTAAAGTTCCACATTTATGGAACACGATGTCCAAATGTTTGTGGACACTCGAATAAATGCATTCAGGTACTTTAACTTAGCACATAGCACATAGCCAGTGTAGCCATATCCTAATAGGCTTCCTTAAGGTTTGAAGGATAAGATATCTCCAAGTATCATCATAAGTAAGTTTGATCTCTGGTGACGTCGGAGACCAATCCATCCATGTTTATCCCTGTTGCTCCATTACTCACTGTGAAGCTTATGAGCTTCTGTTAGCTGACATATCAGAATTGACAGTTGGCCTTCTCCTCCAAGTGTATCCAGCTGTCCATTGACGTTGCATTGGCATCAGTTTGAAAAGAAGCATTTAGCTAGCTTCGTGTGACGTGGACAAAGCACCCTCCCCCAGGTTATGGGTTTCATTTCAAATCAAAGGTGTTTGTTGTAGATCGCAAACGCCATGATGAGCACCTGGACAGGCCCTCCGGCAATGAAGTCTCTCTTCACCCGCATGTTCTGCTGCAAAAGCTGCCCAAACATCGTCAAGACCAACAACTTCATGAACTTCCAGAGCTACTTCCTGCAAAAGGTACTGTATGCTGTGATGTCAGTGCCAGCAGATTGCATTGACTGGCCACTTGGCAATATCACATCTTATCTCATGAGCTATTTTCTTAATGTGCCTGTTTTTTTTTTTTTTTGTCAGACTATGCCAGTGGCCATGGCTTTGCTCAGGGATGTGCAGAACCTGTGCCCTAAGGAGGTGCTGAACTTCATTCTGGACCTCATCAAATACAATGACAACAGGAAGAATAAGGTAAGACCTGATCGAAACGCATCTTAACCAGCACTCAGCATCCCTGCGCATCATTGCAGCATTGTAATGCTTTCTTCTGACTGTCCAGTTTTCAGACAACTACTACCGCGCTGAGCTGATTGATGCCCTGACCAACTCGCTGACCCCAGCCATTAGCATCAACAACGAAGTCCGCACAGTGGACAGCCTTAATGCGGATGTGCGGCTCATCCTGGAGGAGATCACTCGCTTCCTCAACATGGAGAAACTGCTGCCCAGCTACAGGAACACCATCACTGTCAGGTACAGAGATTGGCGTGTGTCTGTCTGTATTCCCTAAGACTGGTTCTTTCATTTTTGTGGTTGTTTTTTGATCATTTTGCCCAAGACAGGGAAAAGTGTGGGCTCAGCTAGGTAAAGCAAACAGATTTCACCTACTTTGACTAGCTGATGCGCTGCTTAAACTAATGTTTAACAAGGTGGCGTCTTCACTCACGTGTCAAATGGAGACTGTGGACTGACCATAGTTGACCTTGAATGCCCAACAGATTGATATTTACTTTGCAAGGTCGAATTGCTTTTTGTGTACACACAAGAGCTGCTGCAGTGCGGGCAGCAATTTTTATATCTCATCTTTTGTTCAGATGAACTTATAAAGGCCTTTGTTCAGTGAATGCTGGAAGTCATAGCTAAAAATGTCGAGCTGTGTATGAACATGCAGAATATCAGTGTACAACTGCTGTGTTTAATGAATCCAAGTTTGTGTTTACTGATTGGGTTCTGCCCAACAAGCCTCCCACACCCAATCATTCTGGCTTCCAGTAAGAAGCATGAAGGTTGGTCACCAAAGCAAACTCTACCGTTTATTTTGTTGCTGTCGTCCTACACAACTCTTTCAACATGTGTGTATGTTTGTTCCCTGTACAGCCGTGAACTCTCACTGTGCTGGTATGGTGAGGGCTTAACTTTGTTCAAGGGTTAAGCTTGTACTAGAATATCAGCCCACTGAATTAGTGAGCTTTCCCTATATTCCATATCCAGACATTTTGGATGTTGTATTCCTAAAAATACATTCTTAAAAAGGTCAGGTTTATCGCCGTGTTCTTTAAGCAATGCCTTGAAATGGTTCTTCACATTCACCCATCTCAATTACAAACATGGTCCTTTATGGAACCAACAGTGGTTCTTCTACGGCATCCCTCAAAGAATCATACATAATGCCTTTAGTTTCTAAGGTAGTCTTATTTGATGCAAGGTCAAAGTCTTTCTGCTTTAACTCCATAATTATGTTTATCGTTTTACCATCCTCTCTGTGTTGCAGCTGTCTGAGGGCTATCCGGATGCTGCAGAAGAACGGCCACATTCCCAGTGACCCCAGCCTGTTTAAGTCTTATGCAGAGTATGGCCATTTCATGGATGTGAGGATTGCGGCACTGGAGGCTGTGGTGGACTATACTAGAGGTGTCTCTTTGTGCTATTCTTACATCCAAGATTACCTTACTCTTACTCAAAAGGGTTACAAAATGTACAGTTTCAAGGTTTAACTAGAAGTTATTTTGTGATGCCACCGATCTGATGGTTACATCACTACTGATGATGGTTTAAATAGCTTATATAATGTGTATAACCACATTTAGTGTTCAGTTGTAAATGCAGCACATTTCATTTACCAGCAGGATGACATGACCACACACCGCTCTCCTATTCATCGACAGGGCAGTAAATCCTTGAGAGAGCGAGCTTTTGGGCAAACTTAAGGAAACGTAAAGTTTTATGCAAGTTCTTAAGACTGTGTTCATTTTATAGAGCCATTGACAAATTGCCAGTTACCTTTTATGTGGAAAATGGAGCTGAAAAGCCAAGCATGTAGCTTTATTTGGGTAGTGGTGGACAAGGTTGTATCCTGCTGCTGGGATTGGGCACTTAAGATCATCTTTAAAAATTGATTCCATACCCATATCCTAGTCCCTATCTTGTAGACTTGTATGGAGATTAAGATTCGATTTCTTCAGATGAGAAGTTAGCTCAGCCTGACTGAGCAGTGCATGGCTGTAAAGCTTGTTAATCAGACTCTGCCAGGCTGCGCAGTGGGGCTGGCACTGAATGAGGACCTTGTGGACCTCTACAAGCCTAATGGTGGTGTGTATGTGTGTGTGGTTTTTATTGACTCTCTCACTGTTTATTGACAGTTGAGAGGAGCGCAGATGAATTTCAGTGGCTGCTGGATATGGTCCAGAATGACCCGACTCACTACATCAGGTCAGCGATGTTACAGCTTCTCATTTTTCTTATGTGTATAAGCATTTTCCTTTTCCTTGTTCCTGAGTGATCATATACTATCAGTGTGTACTTTTAAAAATTAATTAACAGTAATTTGCCGAAGCAAATCAGAGAACTTTTGTTTGGTTAAAATTGTGGGGTTTTTTTTTGTTTTGTTTTCTCTCCCAGACATAAGATTCTTAGTATGCTAGCCAAGAATCCACCCTTCACTAAGGCAGCAGAATCTTCCCTGTGCAACGAAGCTCTAGTAGACCAGCTGTGGAAGCTGATGAACTCAGGTAGGTCTTCAGTAATGAGCCACTGGGAAATGTAGTCCTAATCATGCTCTTGTCGTCTACATGTGTAACCTCAAGAGCTGCTCCCTCTCGCAGTGGCTGCAGAGGTTTGGCAGGCAGTGAATAGTACTATAATGCTGGCATCTGACATTATCCAGAGAACATATTGATCTCTGCTGGTAGCCTCAGAACAGTTTGCTTTTTGGAGATTTCTCAACATTTTACTCTGTGGGGAGCCTTTTTTCCACATGCCACAAACCAGCTATCACCCCAGATGTCCAGCCTTTTCAGCCATCCTGTATCTGTAGGTACGTCTGTACCAGTAGGCCTCAAGACATGGAAAATCTCATAAAAAAGATTTAATAACAAACATGCAGTGCTTTATAACATGCTTTCGATGACTGGCTTCACTTCTTACAAATTCAGGCAAATGTGTTCTTTCACAACTTCTGGCAGTGTTTTAAAGATTTCTGCTCTTATTGTAATAGGCTTTATTATGTAAGAGCTTGATCCTGTCCTTTAAATGTTTGCAGTCACTCCTGGAAGTTGAGTCCAGGCCTGCAGTTTGTGTAATTTGCCACCTTTGCATTTGATTAAAGGTCTAAAAGCATTTAATGCTAGTTTGGTTGAATGTTTACACAACTTGGGTTTGGTCATATATTGAGGGATTGTGCTGTTGCCACCCACAGACAACCCATTTTGATCATAGTGCTTGCTAGTAGAGGCTCTTTCAAGCTTTATTACATGGTCCTTGTGTCTAGTCATTGTGACTAGAGCAGTAATCCCAATAAAAAAAAAAAAAATGTGTGAGTGACCGCTTTGGTAGTGGTTTGATGCAGTTCGGGTATCTGGAAGTTTAAACTAACTGTGCACACGTGCTTTTGTCTTTTTTTTTTGTCTGCCTACCTTTACATGTCCCAGGTACATCTCATGACTGGCGCCTGCGTTGTGGTGCAGTGAATCTGTATCACACTCTTTTTGGACTCACCAGGCCCTCATGTCTGCCTCTTCCTGAGCTTGGTTTGGTGCTCAACCTGAAGGAGAAGAAGGCTGTCCTCAACCCCACCATCAAACCCGAGCAGGGCCCTGGAGGTCCAGAGCTGCCACCGGCCATGGTCTTCACTAGTAGTGTAAGCTCACAATGAATTCTTTCATTTTTGCTTTAGGGTAAGCTAGTTTGGCAACATGAAGAATCTTTCCTTTAGTGAAAACCTACTGTGATGTGATTTCATTTCTTACACTGTCACTCAAATTCCTTTACAATTCCAGTAAAACAATTAGATCAAGCCATTGCAGGACAAATAATTGAATCCTTTTTCTTTTTATCTGGATTACACATACATTGATTCTACATTATTTACTAATGAAATGTGGTGTGATTGTTATCAGAGTTACATAGTTGTCAAACACAATCTAATCTAAATAATAACAAACAAACAGTTTGTCTTTTATTGAGCAAAAAGACAAGATATCAGATATCCACTGTGCAGGCTAGAAAAAGTAAGTGAACCTCTGAATTAGTAACCTGTAGATCCCCATTTAGCAGCATTTACCTTCACCTATTGTAAAGGAGAACAACTTTTCTGTGTTTTTAGTTTAGTAAAATTGTGTTTGTCCACATTTTATTAGTAATTAATTAAAAAATCTAGGTAATTCCAATAAGTTCTCTTACTTTAACTGTGCAGCTGTACAGCGGGTCAGTGTGAAAATACATTGTTATCATGACAACGTACATCACAGTATGCTCTTCTGTCAGTACAATATTAAACGCAAATATGCAGTAAAGTGAAGGGGTACTGGATTATGTCTGAATGATTGAACCTTGTCTCTGATTGGTCCTTTCTAGCTAGAGGAGGAGCATGTTGTCATGGAACCCTTGTTGGGAGGCTTGGCTCTAGTGCCAGGTCTAGGTCTGAAGAGGAAGGCAGAGACTCCGCTGGGTTCACCCCCTGAACCTGGGCAGATTTTACAGGAGGAGCCTATGGTTAAGGGAGCTATCAAGAGCAGAGTGAGTATCACACTTGTTCAGAGCTGTAATCACAAAAATCATATGCTTGGACACTTCTCCTTGTCCAGCCTTTGTAAGACTGCAGTTGTGAGAACAGTACATCTGGTTGCTTCTTTTCTGTTTCTAAAATTCCCACAATCCATAACTTTCTTCCTCAGTTTCCAACCCAAGATGAGGAAGATATTGATATGGACACAGTTCATGACAGTCAGGCCTTTATCTATCACCACCTCAACATGCTGGACAGGCCTTCCACACCAGGCAAGTCAACAACGCATGTAATATCAAATTGTTTAATGTGTAGAAGACACATGTGGAGGAGTGAAGTGACCACCCACAACTAAGAGCAGACATGTTTCAAAACAAATGGGTTTTGCTTTCCAATTCACTTTCCAAATGAGCTTCCCCTCATGCACAACTGTACATGTACATGTGTTGACAAGCTAATAGAACAGAACCATGGAGGGAAAGATATGGACTGAGGCAGTAGAGTAATGTTACAGGATTTTACACAAATATGACTCAAGCTGCACAGTTCTCATGAAAGTCTCGTGCAGCTCCACCAAATTTACCCAGAGTGGCAATGACGGAAACGCCATTCTCCCTATTACAAGTCAGTGTACAACAAAATATCATTATTTACGATCAAATATTACATTAAACTGCTACATAATTTTCTTGAGTTGAGCTGTATTTGGTTCCACCGTTATGTAATGTGGTCGTTTCGGACTGATTTGCTTAAACCTTTGTAAATATTAGCACAGCTAGAGTGTAAATAAAAATCCATCCAATCTATCAGACGTCTGTTGTTCTTCAAACAATCCTGGGGATCCTCTTTCATTTTAAAGCTTAAGGTTTGGCTTATTGCAGATTGTAGAAGATCCTAAATTCACGTTAAAATGAGACTCACCTTAGACTGGGTAACAAATGGCAAATAGGTGGGCATATTCTCTACATGTTTGATTTATTTATCTTATGAAGCAAAAAAATTAGGCCATTGTTCGTTCTAATAAACTCTCTTGATTAAAATATAATGACGCTTGATAAATCTGTTGAGCCAAAGCGGTTAATAAAAAATATACATTACTAATGTTGAACTATCTATAAGGAGTTTGACATTACATGTAATCTTGCGTCTCTCACAATGGCTTTCTCCTATTCCCCCTGCTGTAGGAAGAGAACCTCCTACGATGGAGCAGACTTTGATGTCCATGCCGGCCACGCCAGTGCCGTTATTCAGCAAAGAGAGCACTTCGTCCTCCAAGCATGGTGGAGAGCACCACCACCACCACCACCACCACCATCACCATGAACACAAGAAGAAGAAGAAGAAGCACAAGCATAAACACAAACACAAGCACAAGCATGACAGCAAGGACAAGGACAAAGACAAGGAGCGTGACTCTCACGCCTTCAGCAACAGCCCAGCCAGTGGGCGCTCCATGCGTTCCCCTTCTCTGTCTGACTGACGTGCCGACCAGACCGAGATCCTTTAAGGACTTTTAAGGACATTTTGACATCGTTCATTTCATTTGTGAAGAAGGATGTCTTAGAACAAAGCTTAGAAAAGCTATATTTTCTTATGCGAAACCAGCGCCAGTTTTCTTCTCCTTATGACCACCCGTGGCACATCGGTGCCGTACCATGAGGTCATCAGCTGAATTAGTTACCAACTGACCCACTTTTTTGAGCCAGTGATTCCTCCCCTTACACAATTTTACCTCACACCATCCTTCTTACTAATGTAAGAAAAAGTCACAGTTTTTTTCTCCAGTGTTGTCACTGACCACACAGGACTCTCCACACTCTCAAAACCACACACGCTGGCAAACACACACATATACACACACACCTCTTGCCACAAGGACCACTGAGGCCGTCTTGCTTGATAAATGGCAGCGTTCTGACGAGTGCTTTTTACAAGGGAACTTTTTACTCTACAGCCCAATTCATTAGCTACTGGAAATTGCGGACAGCAGAAAGCTGTAAACCTAACCAAGATATGAACAACCTCTTTTGTTTTCTGGCTAAGCAGCCGCCTAGACCTGAGTTCACACTAGGAACAGTTTATTAGGGGTCTGTGTGAAGCCACATGTTCATCATACTTGACTCTTGTATTATAGTCTTCACAAGACATGTTTTTAGGTTTGTCTTTGCAATAATTTCACTGTAGTGAGTTTTTACTATGGGCTGTTGTGTCCAATACTGTTTTGCCTTCTTTTTATATCTACTATGTTCAGTGCTGGCTAATAAAAATGTATTTACTGTTTGGTGGGTGTTGACATTTCTTTGCTTTATATATATATGGGGTTTTGTTTGTCTTCTCTCATGTTTGCCCAATTGTCTAGCATCTCCATGAGAAAGCCCTACGGTCACTCAAACGTTTTCATCCCTTTGCACTTCAAGTTGAGCTGTGTTGTTTGGACACATTGCTTATTCTTCTGTGAATGCTATGCACAGCTGAACACTAAGCTTGACTTTACTTTCATATTTCTAACTGGGTTTAGTGCAGTAGCAAAGCTTTTTACCGGGGACATATACTCTCCCCAATGGTATCAAATCATACGAATTTGAATAATGAAAGTAATGGTGATGATTAATTATAGTAATAATAAAAGCAGCAGAAAGTTAATAGTTGGAGTTCATGTAATATTTAGTGTAGTCAGTAACGGAAGGGTGAGGCAGGTAGAAGGAGCTGGAGGGTGAGCAGCTGGTTTGAGGCGGATAGCAGGAGAGCCTGACGGTCAAATTTCTACCAGTGTCCGGTCAGACAAGTGGGCAGTCATTTACTCTGGAAAAGATGAAGAGATGGAATTAGTTCTGTTTGGATTTATGGAGTACAGAGAATGGGAAACTTTATTAGGAACATCTGTGTGTGTGTATACAATCATACAAATATGGCCCAGCAGCTTCAGGTAACGTGATCTCTGATTTTGAGCATAGCATGATTGCTTCTGTCGGATCTGGGATCTCTGAAGTTTAATCAAAATGGTGTAATTATTTACTTATTTATTTATTTTATTGACGGCAGGTCTGCAGACAGGCATTTTTTAGGAGAGAGGTCAACGCAGCCAGGCCAGACCGGTTTGAACCGACTTAAGGACTACAGTAACCCATTGGGCTCATTGATACCAATCAATCATCACTTGAATGCCACTGACTATTTGAGTATTGTGCTGACCATGTGCATCCCTTAATGCCCACTACTATGTACCCATCTTCTAATGCTCTACTTCCAGCACGATAATGCACCACATCCCAGGTAAAAATGGTTTCACGGTCATGACAATGAGTTCAGTGATCTTCAGGGGTCTTCTCAATAACCAGATCTGAATCCGATAGACGTGCCAATGTGCAAATGCATACACTCAGCGTGTCTAGTCCCTGTAATGATGTGCTACCAATAGAATAGGACTTTCCTCAGCAGATAAACATGAACCTACTGGCACCATGCTTAATGCCAGGCATGGGCGGGGCTGGAGAGGTTTAAATTCCCCAAGAATTGAGCTGTGTAGCAGTGGAACAGTGCTCTCTGGGATGTGTTGGGGACGAGGTGATCATCCAACATCTTGACCTCGCTAACACGCTTATATTATATCCTCACAGCAGTGCGCCAAAATCTAGTGGACGGTTTACTCTATAAAATATTTTTAAGACCCTTGATTTCAGAAGAAATACTGAATGAGCAGGTGTCCCAATACTTTTGCCCATACAGTATAGTTGGTATTCACTGAATTGCATACAATTTTAGGTACGTCATTTCTGTTAACATTTGCAGTTTTAATATATTGTTTTGAGTCATAGTGAGACCTAGCTATTTCTTTGACATGCTAGCTTAAGCATTTTATTTTAGACCAAACCAATCCCCCAAAAAAGAGAAGAACGACCTCAGACACTCTGCACTGCAGCTGCAGTTTTTCCTGTTTTTTAGAAGTTGTTTTGTTTGGTTGCTTTTACTTCTGCTTTATTTCATATTTAATCATAACAAAATAACAATGTATTTATTAGAAGGAGGTTTCAGACTCCTCTGCCCCCCTCTGTCCCTGATAGTAGATGGTCATTCACAAAAAGATCTTTTAGTCACAAACTTTTGTATATATATAAAAGTTTGTGTTTATATATATATATATATATATATATATATATATATATTTTTTTTTTTTTATTTTTTTTTTTTTTTTTTTTAAACAAAGAGGTCATTTATGAATATCTTTTAAGGATATAAATCCTAATTTACTCATGTCAACAAAACTCCAAAATGCCATTTTCATATTTGATCCACTTTGAGTGTTTCATGTCATTCTTAACCCTTTAAAATGTTGTATTTTTACGTATTTTGATATTTGATAAAAATACATATAAAAAAAAACAATTCACTTAAATTAAAAAATAATTTATTTTAAATACATTTTTGTTTGTGTGTTTTAATCCCTGAAGGCTAAACTCTGCGCATGCGCCCGCTCCTCCTCCTCATTGGCCCGTTGGAGCTGCTAATGGGCGCTCGCGCTGCCCTGCTGCAGTCAGGGCGCGCGGAGCTGCAGGAGGAGGATGGAGCTGAAACTGGTACGGTAAGAGGAGCCGAGGATCCAGCTGTTTTGCGAACGTTTTAGTGATGTTTTCTTCACCTCAGGGGTTTTATATGTTTAAATATTCAAAGCTGGTTTTCGATTATTTTTATTTGACTAAATTTCTAATGAAATTGTTGCAAAAATAACCCAATCACGGAAACCAGCGACTTTATTTCCCACCACAGGCATGGTTTGAGTGAATGTAGGATATAAACTAGCTAATATAGCAATGTAATGCAGCCTGAGAAGAAACCCCTCCGTGCCATAATATAAAGCTAAATATCATATACATTATTCATTTACATATTAAACATTATAATATTCTCAGTTCTGCAAAATTCCGCTTTTATTTGCAAAACCATGCCGGTAAAACTGTGGTCAGACACTTTGTAGGTTTGTATAGCTGATTATAAAGTTATAGCTAATAGTCACAGCTCATTGTACCATTTACTTCACTTTACACTAATGTACTGTACCATTTACTTCACTTTACACTAATGTACTGTACCATTTACTTCACTTTTACACTAATGTACTGCACCATTTACTTCACTTTACACTAATGTACTGCACCATTTACTTCACTTTACACTACTGTACTGCACCATTTACTTCACTTTACAATAATGTACTGCACCATTCACTTCACTTTACACTAATGTACTGTATCATTTACTTTACTTTACTTCACTTTTACACTGCTGTACTGTACCATTTACTTCACTTTACACTACTGTACTGTACCATTTACTTCACTTTACACTACTGTACTGCACCATTTACTTCACTTTACAATAATGTACTGCACCATTCACTTCACTTTACACTAATGTACTGTATCATTTACTTTACTTTACTTCACTTTTACACTGCTGTACTGTACCATTTACTTCACTTTACACTACTGTACTGTACCATTTACTTCACTTTTACACTGCTGTACTGCACCATTTACTTCACTCTACACTAATGTACTGTATCATTTACTTTACTTCACTTTTACACTACTGTACTGTACCATTTACTTCACTTTTACACTACTGTACTGTACCATGTACTTCACTTTTACACTAATGTACTGTATCATGTACTGTACCATTTACTTCACTTTTACACTACTGTACTGTACCATTTACTTCACTTTTACACTAATGTACTGTATCATGTACTTTACTTTACTTCACTTTTACACTACTGTACTGTACCATTTACTTCACTTTTACACTACTGTACTGTACCATTCACTTCACTTTTACACTACTGCACTGTACCCTTTACTTTACTTCACTTTTACACTACTGTACTGTACCATTTACTTCACTTTTACACTAATGTACTGTATCATGTACTTTACTTTACTTCACTTTTACACTACTGTACTGTACCATTTACTTTACTTTTACACTACTGTACTGTACCATTTACTTTACATTTACACTATTGCACTAAACCATTTACTTCACTTTTACACTACTGTACTGTACCATTTACTTTACTTTACTTCACTTTTACACTACTGTACTGTACCATTTACTTCACTTTTACACTACTGTACTGTACCATTTACTTCACTTTTACACTAATGTACTGTATCATGTACTTTACTTTACTTCACTTTTACACTACTGCACTGTACCCTTTACTTTACTTCACTTTTACACTACTGTGCTGTACCATTTACTTTACTTTTACACTAATGTACTGTATCATGTACTTTACTTTACTTCACTTTTACACTACTGTACTGTACCATTTACTTCACTTTTACACTACTGTACTGTACCATTTACTTTACTTCACTTTTACACTACTGTACTGTACCATTTACTTTACTTTTACACTATTGCACTAAACCATTTACTTCACTTTTACTTGCACTGTATAGATGAGTAAACTTTCATATTAAAGGCACTGTCTTTATCCAAACTCCTGCCTCTTTACTTCTGTGCACCACGTCTGACACATGCCTCATGTTCTTCAACCTTGCTTTTTATTTTGTCTTCAGGTGCTCTGCGCTGTCTCACTCTTCTGGGGGTCCAGTGTTTGCCTGGCCTACGTTCTTAGTCGATCTTCAAAAACAGGAACGTCGGACCACTGTAAGCATCCTTTGATTTATGTTTTCTCCTGTATTTCTATTTGCAGGAGCCCGGTTATGATTTACAGACGAATGTGGGGGTTTTCATATGTCAAAGAGACCGGAGAAGAAAAGCTGTCTGCTCAGGTTTCATGTTTGTTAGGCCTGTGGCCTGCACAGCAAGAATAATCTAAACTGTAAATGTTCTGGTTTCCACGGCTGTGGAGCTGTGGCGTGCATCCTGGAAAGAAGCTCTGTGTTTGTGTACCCAAGAGCAGATCTACTGATGCCTTTCTAAACATGTCAAGCTCACATGTTTTTTGTGGATAATTTTGTAGTTTTGTAACCATTTCCAATTTGAGAAGTTTAGGCTTCTCTCAAAATAAGTCACCTTTCCTTTACTGCTTTATTTGCAATGCAGTGTTTGTGTGTTTGTGTTTTTTAAAAAGATTTGCATCAAACATGCATGCCAGGTTCAGCCCTGGCGAGCTGGTAGCATTTGAAGAAACAACCGCTCACTGTTGCCCGTCCACCACCTGACTGGTCCGTTGATGGAAATCTGGACAATATTTGCTTTGCTTTACCTTGAGTCAATATTAAGATGTGCAGAGAGAGCTCTGGTGCCTTTTGACCCAAATTCGCTGGGAAGAAAATACATGTCTTAGTAGGACAGAGAGGGGAAAAAGGTTAAAATGCCTCAGGTGTGTATGATTGAGGCTCATGCGAATGCTCTGAACATTAGATTCTGTCTCCATTACTGGATTGTTAGTGATTAAGCAGCTGTCCATGTCCCACTAGAGGACTTACAAGTGGTCCTACAAGATAGAGATGCACTGACCACCTTATTAGAAACCCTTGCATTCTGTCCCAGGTCTACTGGGATCAGGATCTGACTGTCCAAAGACTGAGACCAGCTTACTAAACACATGGAATCAGGTGTTCTCCAGTTTATATAGAGTGAAACATCTGCATACACACCAGCCCTTTGCAGCTGATGTTGGAAATCCTGCTCCAGCTCTTCAACAGTGGTTGGTTTCTGACCACAAAGATATTACTACGGTGAAAAGCCGGTAGTAATCTACTGTATTCCTTAAATACATGCTGCAAAGAGGTTCACCATGTGAGATGTGAGACAAGCATTCTTTATAGCTGTTAATGTTATTAGCTGTTTCATTGTGGTTCTAACTGTTATGGTATTTTGAGGATAGGCAGCTAGTTCATCCTGTAGTATTGGGTTACGGCCAGCTTTATAGTCTCAATGGTCAACGTATGTAGCTGCTGTAATGTGTAGTAGAGATGGGCGATTCATCATAAAGTCATAGAAACCGACATCCAGAACCTCAAAGCAGCCTAAATTTGCCCATGTCGATTATTCATTAACAGTACTAGCACGTGCAATACTAGCAAAACTAGCACGTGTGTAGTCTTGCGACTCTGCTTAATCATGATGTTGATTTGAGGTCATGTTGCCCGACACTAATGTCTGGTGTACGTGCCTGGTATGCAGTTTAACACTACTGGCTTTAAGTAATTATATTTAGCTGAAACTCAACAACCTCTTATTTCCCTGCAGTTTTGGTCAGCAGTGAGGTATCTACAGTGGACTGTTGTATTATACTGTTGTAATTATACTGTTACTTAGTAATACTAACAATATAGGAAAATACAGTAGTACACATGTAAACAGCTCCCATCTGTAATTGTAAAAAATGCATGTTACTGTGCATAGTTAAGACAGGAATTACCAAAAGGGATACATTTACATAATAGATTTCTTGTTTTAATTACCATCTTTTACAGTTTCAAAATAACAAAAAAAGAAAGAAAAGTGTAGACACTCTACACATGGTCAGTACACAGCTTTTTGTAGCAGCTAAGAGTCCCTTAGTTCTTGCCTATTCTTTCTTGCAAAAAGGTTCCAGGTCTTTGAGATTCTTGGGCCGTCTTGCTGCGCTGCTCTGGTCGGGGGACTGAGAAGGCTGTGTCCATTGTGGATTTTTGAGCTGTGTTTAGGAACATTATCCTGCTATAAAAGCATCCTCTTTTCACCTCTGCTTTTCTTCGGACAGAGTGATTTACTGGTATTTAATTGAATCCATTCTTCCCTCTTCCAGTGAAATGTTCTCCGTGCCACTGACTGCAACACAAGCTCAAAGCATGATTGATCCACCCTTGCACTTAACATCTGGAGAGACTTTGGGATTTCATAAAATTCTGCACCCTTTTTTCTGCAAACGTCTTTTAAAATATCAGTACATTGCTTGTTTGCTTAGCTATTCACAAAAACAGATGTTTTGACTAGGGGTGTCCAATATATAGTGACCTGTACGGTAGGGAAAAGCAGTAACGTGTCCAGAGTAGTTGGACTTTGTCTCTTTTGTGTCCTTTGGTTGACTTTCTTTTCTTGTTTTTATTCTGCCGTAAAACATGAGGAAAGTACATTTGTGGCTCCGACCAAGTAGACGTGGCTTTAAACCTCTAGCAGATGTTAATACAGATGTTAATCTTCTCTCTCCCATCTCAGTACAGGCAGACTCCCTGTATGACAGCACATCAGGATCCTGCAAAAACAGGTGCTTTGAACTGCAGGAAGCCGAGCCCCCGAACTGCCGCTGTGACAACCTCTGCAAAACCTACAACAGCTGCTGCTCCGACTTTGACGAGCACTGTTTGAAGACAGGTAGGCCTCTTACCCCTGCCTCATGCAGGCCTCCCCGCTTGGATGCTGTCCTTGCAAATGTGTAGCTCATTTTTTATGAGCTGAGTTTCTCATCTGAAGTTCACATGAGGGCACTTTGTGTTTGTGTTTGTAACTTTATCTTTTGTAAATGTCTAGTCTAGTTTTATTTACTCTGCTAATGAGCGGGACTTTATGCCACGGCTGTCGCCTAACTGTGAGTGCTGTGTGTCTGCTCCTGCTCTATCAGAGGGGGGCTTTCAGTGCAGTAAAGAGCGATGTGGGGAAACCCGAAATGACCAGCATGCCTGCCACTGTTCAGACGACTGCCTAGCCAAAGGGGACTGCTGCACAAACTACAGGACTCTGTGCAAAGGTTGGAAATTCTGTCTCAGAAGTGCTTCCCAAAGAAGCCACTCTCTCTCTCTCTTAAAGAATATGAAGATCTTAAAGATCTCGCTCTCTCACCGGATATGTAGGAGTAAATGAGACACATGTTTCAATAAAGCTGAAAGAGCTCAAGAGATGCCATTTGCTTTGTCATTTGCTGACACTACCCTCTTTTCTCTTAGGTGATACTCCCTGGGTGCAAGAAGAGTGTGAGGAGATTAAGAACCATGAATGTCCTGCTGGGTGAGTCTCGCAGTGGGGTGGGCTCACGCTGTTTGTAGCCTCCTTGTGTCTTGTACTCTTTCTTTGCGTTGTGATAAAAAGGAGTTGTAAACTTGTCACATGAAGTTAAGGTCAAATTTCTGTTTTGCGTTTTGCCCTCACTGTGTGAAAAATGACCTTCTGTCAGCACACAGGCTCAGGAGCAGCATAAATTCTGTTCATGACCGTGTATAAATGGTGGACTTTACTACTTTCAGAACTGCAGACCTTGCCAGGTCTTCAGAGGGCTCAAAGGGCCCATTTGAATATAAACCAGTCTCTGACTTTTATCAAATAAAAAGTTTTTTATTTGGTATTTCTAAGTTGTTTTTTTTATTTTGGCATTTATATAGTTTTAGCTTCAGATGGTTTTTCATTTACTGATTCTCAGTTGTTACCCACCCAGTGCATTTACATGAAAAGCAATTTAGCCCCAGTCATTCACCCTGAAGTTTAAAACTGCTTTTTGAATCAGGCACAATCAAGGCACAGGACAGCTAATCAAAACAGATGCCGTTTACAGACAGTACTGAGGAAAAACTTGGAAGAGAAGAAAAGACACATGATCTGTTTAAATGGGCTGCATGTGTTTATGTGCTCAGAAAAACACTAGAAACTTATATTAGAAACACCATGTGTCCAGGCCTCTTCTTGTTTCTCAGTATTCACTGCCGTTATCACCCAAACATTGGTTTATTGGTACTGCAGAATTCCTGATATATATTATATTTATTTATTTTTACTTATAAGGTAACAGTTTGCTCAGGTGCATGAAAGTTTAGCACAGTGCTCAGTATAGCAGTGTTAAAAAGACAGTGATAAAATACAGCTAATTTAATTTTGCAGGACGTTTGAGAAATGGCCATGTTAAATGAATTATGAATGTTTCAGGGACCCTTAACTTACTAGCAGTTCTAGCAAGTGCTAATCTCCTTATGGTGATTTTGGTGACAAGCTTCACACCAGGACCCTCGCCTCACTCTTCAAATGCAGCACTGAATTCACAACATATTTCCTGATGCACAGCACACACTTCGCACCCCGCTGGTCTGCTTTACATATCAGTAGCCTGCTAACGGCGTATTGGGCTGATGCTGTGAGGTCATGAGTGAATGCAAATGCAGCACAGCTGTGTGACGAAACACCTGCAAATGAGGTCGTTAGGCTGTGTGTATTACAGGAGGTGTGGCGACTGTGTGTGTGTGTGTGTGTGTGACTTTCTTAGTCCAAGTCTTTTGAGAGATTGGTAGGTCATGTACATGGCAGTCTGAATGTTTCAGCTCAAATGTTCTTTGTCCAGGTTTGTTCGTCCACCACTCATCATGCTGTCTGTTGACGGCTTTCGCGCCTCCTACATGAAAAGGGGCAATACAGTGATCCCCAACATTGAGAAACTGAGTAAGACTGAATATATATATATATATATATGTTGTAATGACACATACAACTTATATGTGATCTAATGTCAGAGAAATTGATGACTTTTTTTTGCCTTTTATTTTCTTGTTATAGGAACATGTGGAACCCATGCACCATACATGAGACCAGTCTACCCCACCAAAACCTACCCAAATCTATATACAATTGCAACGGTATACACAAGACCTGCTTCCAATGGCTGCATTTTGTACTGCTGTGTTTTTTATGTATCTTATAGTTATACACCAGTGCATCATGTTGTGTGTTTTTTCTTTGTTGTAGGGTCTTTACCCTGAATCCCATGGCATTGTAGGTAACTCTATGCATGACCCTGTCTTTGACGCAACCTTTACTCTCCGAGGGAAGGAGAAGCTGAACCATCGTTGGTGGGGGGGGCAGCCTGTAAGTCCAACTCTTTCTTCATCTGTCTTGTATTGTTTAAAGCATGTCAGAGTTTGGGATGCACGATGATAACAGAATTATAATACATTCTAAAATTATTTCAGCAAGATCAATATCAGATGGGTGTTTAGGGTAAAAGGATATTTGATGACATCAAAGAATTGTTAGATGATGCTAAGCTAATACGGATGTCGTTGCTGTGACATAAAAGCTGTATGCCTCCACTTTTTAACATAATGTGAGTCTGACAGTTGTTCTTTACATTGTCTAAGTATTTAGTAATAAATGGACCAATAGATAGATAATGCTCCAAAATAACTTTATAAATGTGAAAAAAATTGACATTCCAAATTGACTTCCATTGAAAGTTAAGAAGGTTTTACTTCTGCTGTTAAGAGACAATTTTAGACATGACAGCAACTCTCTCTTTCTCTTTCTCTCTCTCTCTCTCTCTCTCTCTCTATATATATATATATATATATATATATATATATATATATATATTTATTTATTTATTTATTTATTTTGCTGAAATTGTACCCCACTGTAAGTAAGTGTTTCTCCAAATGCTGATCCAGGTGGACTAAGTCCCTATTCCTGTATTTTAGAACTGTTTATGGGTTTGCATCAGCAAGCATGAACATAATAGATTTTGGCAATAGCCCATTCACATATTGGTGCATTAACTAAAGTTCCACTATGTAGTCATTTACTTTAATGGCATTTGCCTGACACTGCTATCCAGAGCAACTTATATTTGTAGCAACTTTAAATATTTGCACAGGTAGGTGAATGTAGTGCCGTGAAGATGGTCTTGTTACCCAATACACTACACCAGCTGCTCTCTGCTATCTAATTATGAATAGATATATCTGTTTCCAAAAAGTTGCTTAATTTTGTCTACATACTGATCTAAAGACCTTTCTGAAACCAGCACCAAGAGACATGTACAGGGGTGCGTAAGTTTCTACTGCTTTCGGTGTGCTCGATGTGCGTCTGTACTTCCAGTTTCTCCACAGGGAGAGAAGCTCCTGGCACATCTGGCAAGCATTTGTTCAACAGCTGGAGCCAATTCCACGCTTTCACTGAGCTCTGGTCCTTTTTCGGCTCTTACCAGAAACTACTGAGTGAATTGTGAGGGAGTGAGAGGACGCCCGCTGTAAAAGACATAACATATGGAACTTGTGCATGTATTGTCTTTCAAGAATAAATGTACCTTATGTTTTGGAATCAACCACATTTAAAACTCAGAGTACTGGCTGCGAGAGCCTGTGCATTCCCATACAGAACAGCACAGTGTAGCTCACAGTGTTATAAGCTGTGTTATAACAGTGATGTACTCTTGAGAGTGGTATTGGGTTAGTGGTTTTAAACGTCTTTACTCTGCTTCCCCACAAAGCACCTTAGTGAACCATCTGCCAACATGGCCAGGCCAGGCTGTTCTAGCAAGTTCAGCCCAAGAGCAGAGCACAGAAGTCTCCAACAATCCTAAAATGTCATCACGACATCTACAGGCAGCTCTTGCCACAGTTAATGTCAAAGTACAGCATCTACCATCAGAAAGAGATCACACGAGTTTGATTTTAATGAGAGGTGTGCAAAGAGAAGACCCTTGCTGTCAAAAAAAAAAGATTTAAGATTCATCTGTTCAAAGCTCATTATTCCAGATGTCCTGGTCTTTGTCTAGGTGTTATGTTAGGTGTTAGTTATGTAACTTCCATCTGTCAATATTGATCAAATGAAGATCAAATGTCCACATGATGTTTTTCATGTAAAAAAAGACCAAGGTTTTCATGGCTGTCTACAGCAGTTCTCAACTCAAAAAAGAGACTAATTTTGATTAATGGTTCAAAATGATGAAATAGTGGGTTCCACTGTTGTTACAAGTCAAAGAACAGTTTTTAACAATATATACGTCCATTAATTTTTTTAATTGCTAATCATGACCTGAAAAACTGTCTTGCCTCATCATAAGTCAGTGTATGAAGACACTGCTTCTTTTCACAATATGCTAAAAATAAATATGAACGTTGGTCTATTGGCTCAGCAACAAACCGTCAACTCCTAACGTCGCCTTGTTTTGGCAACGGATTGATAGACCTTTAAGGACCCTGTCCAGTGCACTACATCTATATTCTAACCCTGCTTCACTTCTCTTTCCTCTAGATCTGGATAACTGCTGAGAAGCAGGGAGTGAAGGCTGCCACTTTCTTCTGGCCTGTGTAAGTCTGGATGAATTACTCTGCCTTTTCTACTTCCACATTCAAGAAGTGGTATTTGAATACACACGCACACAAACACACCATCTGAGCTACATACAACACCAGCATCCACGCTCCTCAAACAACAGGACAATTTCTGGCACAATTTTGCTGCAGCTCCACTGCAGTCAAAGGAGGGAATGACCCACATGGTCTTGCTTTGCCTTCCACATTCTCACACACAGAGGTCTTTTAGACTGGAGTTTTTTTTTTTGCGCAGGCATAGACACGAGCTCAGCTCAGACTGTTTTTGTAGCAATTTGTGTGAAAAGAGCTTATTTACACAAAGCAAGGCCCATGTGGATCCTAACTTGCAAGTTATTCAAACTGTGAGGCCAATGCGCTTTGCCTAGCCCACTTCCTGAGCCAGAGATTTGGGAGGAAATTAATTTTGTGAATAAATTTGAATTTCATCTGACTTTAAGGGAGATTATAAGCCTCATGGAGGACTAAGAAACTTCCTGTGGTGATCTTTAATCATACACGGTTTCCTCGGCACCTCCGCAAAAACCACACTCACGCGCACACACACAATAATTACTAACAAGTGCACTCCAATGGATGCCAGATTTGGGTGCAGTCCACAGCTTTGCCTGCATGGAAGACAGCTGCTTTGCTATAATTCAGAACATGTACCTGGAGTGAAAAATGTGGATTTCAGAGATTCTACTAATTTATTTCTCAAAATCTTAGTTTTGCCTCTTTTGTTTTCTCTTATGTGTGGTTCACTGTTTCTAATTTATGGTTCATTCTCATTGTCTTTGTTCACAGAGGGATTCCACTGGAGAGGAGAGTGCTGACCATGCTTCAGTGGCTTCACCTCCCTGAGGCAGAGAGGTCAGTGTCCTCTTGGTCTTGATACTTTCGGTTGTGAGTTCCTTATCGACGTCACAGTTTTTTTGCCACTTTAATAAATGCACCGTTCCTATCAATGCTGTGTTGTATATGTGTTTACATTCGTGATTCAATTATGTACCTTGCTTCAGCCTGCCGTGACAGCTTTCAGGTGTGGTTAACATCAGACTTTGTATATGAGGACACGAACACCACTGCTTTGGTTCTGTTGACTGTACCTTTGCAGTCCTGTTTGGAGTGAAAGCTCAAAGGTGAATCGATTTGTGTTTACAGGCCGTATGTTTACGCCATGCACTCTGAGCAAACGGATACCTATGGCCACAAACTGGGACCCCAGAGCCCTGAGGTGAGCAGAGCTTGCAAGAAAACATACACTTATGGTTAAGGAGCCCAGCAGACCATATACGCCACATCTGCTGAAACCACACTAACAAATACACACAGACATGGATGTTACATGCTTCATCTGTTCCCTTAAGAAAACAAGACTTTAGTTTAAACACACACACACACTGAAACTCAGTGTTGGCAGTAGGTAAGCTTGGCTTGCCACAGTGGTCTACAGGTTGAACTGAACCTGCCAAGTTGACATAATTCAAGTTTCAAGGAAATGATTTGGCAACTGCATTACACATAATTTAATAAAGAAAATATTCACATACCAAAATAAATAGTTCATGTTTGCATTTCTAATTGGTCAAATGTTCTTTCATTTCTACAGCTCAACAACCCTTTGAAGGAGATTGATAAAGTGATTGGACAGCTGATGGATGGTTTGAAACAGATGAAACTCCATCGCTGTGTCAATATCATCCTGGTTGGAGACCACGGTAATGCTTTTCACTTTCTTTAGTACTTGCATACTGCTTTTATGGTAATGCTTGATATGGTAAAGTTGTATTTTTTAAAATGCAAAGTTGTATTGTATTCATAAAACTGTAGTATTTAGTATGTGTACTTACAAATTCAGTGCAGTTTCATAGTAAATATCTGAAACTCTTATTTATTTAGAAAGCAATTTGTTAACAGAAGTTAAAACACAGGGTTAAAGCTTGGTTTGAATTTCATCAACATCATATGGATTGTAAGCCACTTTCCAAAAATGCCATGAACTAACCCACTGAAGTGTCCTCTCTCTCAGGCATGGAGGAAGCTCACTGTGACCAGACGGAGTTCCTAAGTTCTTATATGTCCAACGTCGATGACATCATCTTAATCCCTGGCTCCCTTGGGAGAATCCGAGCTCGGCATCCCAACAACTCTAAATGTGAGTAAACCAGGGGCAGAGAACGGATGATGATAAGCAATAGGCCTGTTTTTGACTGCTGTTGCTAATTTCCAGACAAGTACATGTGATCTAACAGCTTGGGTCAATAAGAATTAGCACTGTGGTATAATGACAGCTTTTAGACACTTTAGACTCCTCAGCTGATTTGGTGAAGTTTTGAATTAGTGAAAATCACAATCACTGTTACAAAAATGATTCTGCAGGTTATGTTAATCTGTGACTACTAGTTTTAATTCATGCATGTATGTTTGAACGATGCCTTTAGCATTTGGACGCAGTGATACAAGCTGAAAATGTCAGGCTGTTTCAGAACAGATGGTCATTGCTGATTAATTACTACAGTAAACAGTGAGTGATTCCTGTAGCAGGTTCAGGTAATGCAAGCACGTAGCTCGAATCACAATTGTGAGAGTCTCCTCAGCACACACAAACATTCTGCTGTACTTCATTTCATCCAAGCAGACGATTTAAAAGCCTGCCCCCATGAGTGTTGCACAGTTTTTTGAAATAACACATTTTCTTTTTTTGCTACTTCTAGATGACGCGAAAGCAGTGGTAGCAAATCTTACAGTGAGTTCATTTATTTGACAGTGCATTCCTACTTAAAGTCACTTCATCCTATGTGTGCCATTCTTGATGAAATACTGTGCAGCATATTGTATAAAAGATGGATTTCTATAACAATGTGGATCACATGTCCAATTCTGCTGTGTTTGTGCACTCCTCTCACAGTGTAAAAAGTCAGACCAGCACTTTAAGCCTTACCTGAAGCAGCACCTTCCCAAACGCCTTCACTATGCCAACAACCGCCGCATTGAGGAGATCCACCTGATGGTGGAAAGAAAATGGCATGTAGCAAGGTAAAGTAATACAACTGGAATATTAGGTTTTATTAGTATACTAGTATTAGAACAGTAATGCAAAAATATAGTAATACAGCTATAGTATAAATGTGTGGAAATGAATTAGACAATTATTAACCCTCAACAAACATTTCTATTTGGATTTGACAGGGGAGAAGTGGTGATCCTAGATCAGCCAATAGTTACATGATTGAATTTGTATCAGATGAGCTTTCACAATCATAGTGAAATCCACTATCTGTCCTTAGGTCAGCAGTTATGCAAGCATGTGGATGACACGCTAAATGCAGTGGACTATTGCTGCACCTCAGTAATGCTATTTGTTATTGGACATTTCATGTGGATGGAAAGTGTTGTACCATGAAATTACATTCCAGCCTGAGGATTTTTTTTTGCAGGAATTTGCAGAAATGCTCTGGAATTAGTTCATGTAGTTTATTATTCTGTAGTAGGTCACACAGGTTATGTATTATGCTATTAATCTTGAGCTCCATTTCCTTCAAGTTTTTAGCAAGTTTGTAAAATGTTTGATTTGCTTTTCATAATATCGCATTTGAGCACCAGTTTTCCATCCAAATAATGCTTTAAAAGCTTTAGGGACAGTTCATTTTCCACCTCTCCTACCAATGTCCCTAACCCTCTTTTCCACAGTAACATTAAAAAGTCGTAAAAGTTCATACCAGCCCACTGTGGAAAGCTATGACTCCTAAAGTAAACTCATGAGGTCATGCCCAGAGCTTATGCCGCAAAGAAGCCATAAAGAAGATGTAGATGAAGACAGATAGGTAGCTCCTTGTAGCGGGGTAGGGAAGCCCTCCTCTGTTTGCCTTGGCATGCAGCGGGGCTCGAATGAACGAGTTCTTTCAGGCGCACCAGTGGAGATACAAATCTGTGGCAATCGGTGGTACCAGAGCTCTGAAGCAACTGCTTCTTCACAGGGCAGAGTGTCTTCAGTTGTGTAGGTAGCACCATGAAGCAGGCTTTTAAATCATCTGCTTGGATGAAATTATTTGTGTGTGCTGAGGAGACTCTTGCAGTGGTGATTTGTGCTACGTGCTTGCAGCACCTTAACGTGCTACAGGAATCACTCTGTTTACTGTATTACTTAATCAGCAATGATCTGTTGCCATATAAAACTGCCTGACATTTTCAGCTTGTCTCATTGTGTCCAAATCAATGGAAGCTAGTAGTCACCAATAAGCATGACTGATTTCCTGTGGATCTAAACACACTGCCTGTAGATGTGGATAACTTCACCATCACCAACCCAATTGTTGCAGTGCTGTTATTATGGAAAACAGTTATTTTAATGTAAAAGCTACAATGACCTGGTTGCCTCTGTCTGCCACAGGAAGTTCCCAGAAGCAAAGAGGCACCCAGGCAAGTGCGGCTTCTCGGGCGACCATGGGTATGATAACAAAATCACCAGCATGCAGGTATGCACAAGAGACCTCATTTGGGTTTTAGAACAGGATTGTGATGAGATGTTTGTGTAATACTCTGAAACTCTCTCTTTCAGACTGTCTTTCTTGGATACGGACCAATGTTTAAATTCAAGACGAAGATACCGCCATTTGAAAACATTGAGCTGTACAATGTTATGTGTGGTAGGACAACCGTTATTTGATCATTGTTATCCCTTCTCTTATCGTTATCAGCAGAACTCAGTGTTTTGTACATTGCACAGTTAACTAAGGACATCGGCAGCAGTGAAGCATCACACTCTATTGATTTATATTAGAACTGTAATCTTCCAACTCTCTCAAATCCTTTCTTCATAGACCTCCTTGGCTTGAAGCCGGTTTCAAACAACGGGACCCACGGTAGCCTAAATGACCTGTTGAAAAACCCTGTCCACAAACCCAGCATGCCTGAAGAGGTTTCCAAGCCGAACCCCTCTGGGCCTGTCGCAGCTATAACCGATGACCTGGGGTGCACCTGCGACGAAAAGGTCAGCAGCAGAGCACATTCACTGTGTTTAAGTGCACTGGACCTTAAAATATTCACAGAAAGCAATCATTTTATGGCTAATGAAGCTCTGTACCATGAAGAGTACAGGCAGACCAGTTTAAGATTGCTTTACTTTTTTTCCTGTTTAAAAAAGGATCAGCATATTAACATTTACATTAAATTAATTGAGAGAAGCAGGTACAATAAGCCATTAGTGAGGTAATGAAACAGACAGATAGTTAACATAGTTAACATCAGTAGACCACATTGACCGGGCAAAGGTTATGACTCACTAGCTAGTTAACCTAGCTAGCCACCGATGACCGATGATCGGGTGACCACCATTCAGTGTCAGGACAACGTCTAATGCCAATATAAATTTGACATAGAACAATGGCGACAGCTGCTGTTGATAGTGTGTTGTTGTTTTTTTAGTTGTGATGTTAAGTAACCAAAATCAAACGTCTTCCAAACATTACACACCAACGTTGTATTATAATATTATAGTTCATGAAATTTTAACGTTGATATGTTTGTGGTGTTAAGTCGTGATGTTTAATGTCAACCCAGTGTTCTAAGAATGTGACTTTGATTTCCAACCACTATTGACCACATCGGTAGAACATTTGGCAATTGTCCTTCTGGGAAGTCACAGGTTAGCAACACTACAGGAAAAACATTATCGAATGTTCAGCTGTTATAGTTAGCCTGGTGGCTATAAGTTTGTTGGCAGTTTATTTTTACCACTGGCTTTTGGTCTTTCAGGTGAATGTCATATTGACTTCTAATTGCTCACCATGTACTTATAATATAATTATTATAAATAAGTACAAATATGTGAATTCTGTTTGTAATTAGACATGAATTTACTTGAACTCCTGTCACTCCTGTCATCACACATATCACACAAAAATGTTTTTTCCTATATAATTTGCCTATTTGTCTTTGTTTCATGTTACCATGAATTGTGTCATATTTAGTCCAGGAAAGTCCAGATCAGCCATGTAAACTGGATGCTGTTGTAACTGCACTTAAATGCAGCATACCTGTGATTGCCTTATCCTGTTTGCCTGTATTTCTTGTAGTTACTTTGTTCATATGCAGGGATCTGTAATGTAAAAAACTAGTAATCGAATTTTTGCTGCTTTTGCTTTCCGCTGATGTGTAGATCTCTTGCTAGAGATTTTCACCTTTATTCTTTTGCAGTTGCGTTTAAAAAGTAGGGGGCAGAGGGCTTTGAAAGTGGCCCTGGTAAGAGGCTATAACCTGGAGTCACTCTGGCTCTGTCTCTTACAGAACAAAGTGGAGGAGCTCAATCAACGACTGAGACAAGTTATCAACGGTAATTCCGCACACATATTAAGCCTAACCTCTGTCTAAAACACCAAACACTGCAGTTTTTTACAGATACGTTGCATAAACATTTTTTGTCTTTGATCTGCACTCACTGAGCAATTTATTAGGAATGTGTACTTATTCCACAAGATTTTGGAAACATTGCTTTGAGATTCTGGTCCATGTTTATGTAATTGCATCACACAATTCCTGCTCATTTTTAAGAGCACTTTGACCCTGAAAATCTCCCATCCTTCCACCTCCTAAAAGTGTCTGAAGAACACTGAACATAGTCAGCAACAATACTCAAATAACAGGCCCACAGTGTGCCAGGAAAACACTAACCACACCATTACACCATCGTCACCAGCCTGGATCTTTGATACAAGGCATGTTAGCTCCATGGATTCATGCTGATGGCCCCAAATTCTGACCTCACCATCTGAAATTTATCAAACCACACTACATTTTTCCAGTCTTCAGCTGTCCAGTTTTGGTGAGCCTGTGCCACCTTTGCAGCCTTCTTGTTAAGTGGATCCTGATGTGGTCTTCTGCTATTGTAGCGAATTCACATAAAGGTTTGGCTTGGTTATCTGAGATACCGTAGGCTTTCTGTCAGCTTGAACCACTAGACCATTACTATTAAACTCTACAGAAGATCTCAGGAAATCAGCAGTTTTACAAATACTAAAACCAGACCATCTGGCACCAACAATCTTACCAGGATCAAATTTACATTTTTCTCTATTACGCTGCTGCCATATAAGCGGCTGATAAGATAATTGTATTAATAAGCAGGTGTACAGGACTTTCTAATAAATTGCTTGAGTGTATATTTACCAGAGAAAAAAATTATGTTTGATGTATCAGATTAGATTTGGTCATATTCATCATTTACAGCCTTCTATGTGTACTTACTATGTACTATGTAATACTTACTATGTACGCTTTTAGACAATTGCAGGTTGTATATATTTTTCTGCTTTTTCTCATGTCATAGATAGCAAGAACCTTCCTCATGGTCGGCCGGCAGTCATGTTCCGCACCAAGTACAGCATCCTCCATCACAGCGACTACATCAGTGGATACAGTGAAGCTCTGTCTCTGCCTCTGTGGACCTCCTATACAGTCTCTAAACAGGTACTTAACTAACTTTGCTCCTACACTCCAACATCAGTTTATAATGGCGTGGGCCAGACCAGAGGGTTAATGTATTTCCAAGTGATGGGATAACCTGGTATGGTCAGTCTTTAAGCTTCAGAGATATTTTTCTTTATATATTTAGATTTATTTAAAAAACAAGATCTCTTTTACTTTGAGCATCCGTGTCTGTATAGTGGGTTAGTAAAAAAAGCTTTGCTACATCTGAATAATTTTACATTAAGTTGTATAACTTTGTATATTTCAGGTGGATGTGACCCCTCTTCCAGAAGCACTAAGTAACTGTGTGCGGCCTGATGCTAGAGTTCCCCCCGCCTACAGCCAGTCCTGCACCAACTACCGAGCTAACAAACAGATCTCTTACGGTTTTCTCTTCCCACCCCGTGAGTCACCTCTTTTGCAGACCCGGAATTAACCCCCTTGGACCCTATGGACCTCTATACTCTTACAAGTGCATATAAAAATAAATATAATTTAATATTTATGAATATATATTTTCATATTCAGTATTCATTTAAGGAATTAGGATTGGGGACTAAGATTTAGGGTTGATTCAAGGGTAAGGTTAAGGTTAGGGTTAGGTGTAGGGTTACATTCCATAGACAACCTTTTACATTCAACTGAGAGTTTAGTTGCATTTAATAAATAATCATTTGAATGTTAGTTGAAAGTCCGGTGAGCATTTACGAGGCATTTATAATGGACCATCTAAGTAAAGTGTGACCCTCCACTATAATATACTACACTATACTATACTGTACTATACTGTGCTGATGCTGTATTAGTGCTCTGCCATTGAATTCAAATGACACGCTGTATGCTTGTTTATGTACAATGTAGGCCATTATTCTGTCATTGCCATCACAACACACTGCAAAAAAGTTGAGTTAACTGGTATTTGTCATAATTGACAGAGTTGGCCTCCTCTCAGGAAGCGAGGTACGATGCCGTGCTCATCACCAACACTGTGCCGATGTACCCAGCGTTCAAACGTAAGAATTCCAGCCATCTTTTGACTGACAGAACAGCGTAAGCCGTAGTTATAAACAAGCTGCTGCTCAGTCACTTTTGTTGTCTTAAGGGTTTATTGGAGTGTTCACTTCATTAGTTAATCATAAACTAAGCATTTAGATGCATGATGAACTGCTTTGTGTCACATTAACCACACTCATGTTGTCTCTCAGCACTTTAGCTTGTATATCCAATCACCATTAACAGTTCAAACCATGATGGGCTGAGCAAATCCAGCCCCTCCAGATCGTGCTTTGCATATAACCATGCTCCAATACTTTTAATTGTTCAGTGGTGGAGCAGATGATCATGAGAGCTGACATCAGGAAGAAATCTTTATAATTAGACTTTGCAATTAGCACTTCATGTTATAAGTGAACCTTAAGCAAATGTCTGAAGCCTGCTCTGTCTCACTGAGCCTTGGACCATACGTGGTAGTGAGTGTATGTGTGTGTATATGTTTAGTAAGTGAGAAGCGCTGTCAGACAGAATTGATTTCCTATTTCATTACCTGACGTCTGGCTCGAATTATCCCTGCATAGCCTTCAGAAAGACTAGGAGGGCTGTGTTGTATCTTTCAGGAAGTTATTTGTTGTGCTTAGGCGTAATTACCATCACGAAAAAGCTAGAAAAAAAGTATTTAAAGAAAGAGCCATGTGTGTGTGTGTGTTTCTAAGCTGTGTGTGGCCTGTGGTTTGAACTTGGTTTGAAAACAGCCCGTTGTGTGAGTGGTGCCTCTGTTTCAGATTAACTGTTCACACAACCAGCATCCCCTCAGAGGAAATGAACTGGTGGACACACACGCACACACACACTCTGCTCATGTGGACACACAAACTCTACTAGAAAATTGAATGTACCTTTCATTCATTATGGAAAACTTTTCATTTTGTTGCTCAAATGGATCCGTCACACACCAGTGCGTATGTATATGTATCTAGTCTTTTCCACTGTTTGGAGCAGTCGGCGGGTATACAGAGGGCTTGGCAGATGGAGCAGAGCTTGAGGGCTGGTGGGTGAGCGTGTTGTGTCTGCTTTTGATTAGCTGGGCTGGAAAAGGGAGCACTGAGGTTCCCTTTGAAGAGCTGCCACCCGCAGAGGCTCAAGGCCCATTCTCTCTCTCTCTTCTCTGCTGCGCTCTGTCCTCAGTAACTCCCCTGTAGTTTCTGTGTAGCCTGCTTGCCCTTACACCGTTCTTTCTGACCTCTTCTCCTGACATCTAGAGTAACTAATTACCCAATTACACCCCTCGTTTACCTCCCATACCGTTCAAACAGCCGTTCAAAAGTCAAAGAAACAAAAAAGGGTCAAATGTGTGTGCGCCCACTGACTCTGTCTCTGTATCTAAATATCTATCCCTCTCTCTGTGATAGGTGTGTGGACTTACTTCCAGAAGAGTCTGGTGAAGAAGTTTGCCAGTGAGAGAAATGGACTCAATGTGGTCATCGGCCCCATCTTTGACTACGACTATGATGGCCTTCGGGACTCGGCAGAGAAGATTAAACAGTATGAGAAAAAAAAAAAAAAACTTGCAGCAACATTTGCATTTCGGGTTTTCCAGTAACAACAGAGTAGAATATTGTTCGTTATATTATTTTGTCTTTTATATTAAAGTTATAGCACCTAAAGTTAAAGTCTAACTTTGTCTAAGCATGGCCTACATCATCAGGAGATCACAGGTTTGATACCCTGTGAATCTATAGCCATCTGTGTCCCAGAGGCCCATTGTCCCATTCAGCATAACTGGCCTCTATCTCTCTCTGGGTGGGTAGGATGTTCCTGCCTCTCCCCCATCACTCAGCATGATGCTAGTCAGTGTGGGTAAATGCATTAGCGGTCTCCTCATCATTATTAGAAGTAGTTTGAAGCGTTGCATGACTCTGAAGAAGCACATGTCAGTCTTCACCCTCCCAGTGCTGTTAGCATGGTGTGATAGTGGGGAGTCCTAGATAGTGGGTGGAAATTGATAATGACTAACCTGGGTAGAAAATTGGGGAAGAAAACAATTATTTGAACTTCTATAAAATTCTTTTGTTCAGTTTCATATTTACAGTTTAGTTAATGCATCACACTGACTTATTTGGTAAAGCTCCTAACACCTCTAATGGCTGTGTCTGCGTGCAGGTATGTGAGTGGCTCTGTTCTCATCCCCACTCATTTCTTCATTGTGGCAACGAGCTGTCTGGATTATACACAGGCTGTGGATTCATGCGATGGCCCTCTCAGTGTCTTCTCCTTCATCCTGCCTCACCGAGCGGATAATGACGAGACCTGCAATGTAAGAAAGACTCTCCTTTACACAATATTTTTGTCATGAGAATTTCAATATGAAACTTCAATATAAAAGATTTGTGGCCAAATACCAGTACCACATTCAGGAGGCTAAAATGTAAACGATCAATTTCAAACAGATCCATAACTGATATATTATATTTATGTTATTGCTTTTTATGATTTTATGATTCAGTAGTTTTACTCTTGAGTGGCACAGCCATCTAAGCGTTGGCCCTGTCATTTACACAAAGCGGGCGTCTTCGCTGACGTAACATAATTGACAGCATTCTCCGTCAAGCCTTTTGAGCTGGACGACAAAGCTAGTGAGTGGAACAGAGCTTAGGACTAGGAGGAGGCAGGATGTATGTGTAAAAACATCATACATTAATTTATTTGCAGACAGATAAAAAAAACACATACTGGTAAATACACCATATGTCCAAATGTTTGTGGACACCCCGTCAAACAAATGCATTCAGCTAATTTAAGTGGCTGTAGAGTATTGCAAATAGAATAGGACTCTCCAGAGCAGATAATCATGAACCTATTGGCACCGTGCCTAATGCCAGGTGTGGGCTGGATGGGTAGAAAGCCCCCCAGCATTGACCTGTGGAGTGGAACTCCACTACTATGTCTGATAAATATATGTTTATGTAAAATATATGCTTCCCTTATTATGATGCTCTAAGAGCTCAGTGTGCGAAAATGGACACTTGACCTGGATTATGTTCTTGTCCAGAGTTCAGAGGACGAGTCGAAGTGGGTGGAGGATCTGATGAAGATGCACACGGCGCGAGTGCGGGACGTTGAGCTCCTGACTGGACTTGACTTCTTCCGCCGCTCGAGTCAGAGCTACCCTGAGATCCTCTCTCTAAAGACGTACCTGCACACATACGAGAGTGAGATCTGAACCACTGCCGTCCTTCCACTAGTCCTTCCACCTTGCCCCATCAAACCCCTCCCCACCACCACCACCACCACCACTACCCCATACCCCCTCCATCGCCCTGTCCCCATGAGATGGTGTATATTTTTATACAAGCTGTCATATTTATTGTCTGTCATGTAACATTTTCAGCAATTTCTTTATGTTTTTCCTTCAATGAATTACACGCATGAATGGGCCAACTTTTAATGATGTTTTTAATGACAGTGTGGAAATGATGCTTTCGCTTTTTATTTACGGCCTATTGAGTGATTGAGAGATGTGTGCTTTAGTGAGTGCGGGTATGCCTGAGAAGTGTGTGAGTGAGAATTTCTGTACTGTATGCTTTAATGAAACTTGTAATACTGTCTTTCAATATGTACCACTTCAAACTTGTGTGATTCGACTTGTTTATTATGCCTAGAATGAATGTCATGACATTAAACACTTTTATACTTAGTATCCGGGTCATTTCGTGGAAAACAGCAGCACCTGGTGCTCACTTCTCGGTTCAGCACGTTGTAATGCAGTTCCATCCACAGGAGGGAGCTGTGTAGATACAATGAACAGCTTGTTGTGGTGTAGAGGTTTTCTCATTCGCTTAACCCTATTTGTTTATACTGTCCAGAACACAGAAAAGGCCCTAACTCTACTGAAATCAAATGAATCAATGAATTAATAAAGGTAACCACAATTAAATGAGCCCTTTTCATTGGCCAGGGCTGTCAAAATGCAAAAACAGAAATAAATAGGTAATAGTAAATAGGACAGGTTTTCTGTTTCTCTTTGAGCCTGTAGTCTTATAGGTATAGCACCTACAGTTGTATGCCAATATGACATGCATTACCAATTTTATTTAGGGGGAAAATAAAAATTTGCAAAGGATATGGCCCGATTAATAGTTAGTTTTATTTGTTATGAATTACTAAGAAAAAAAACTATATATTTTTTCATTATGTTAGGGGTGCCCATACATTGGCATACATGAAGAGTGCAAAGGTCATTTCTATCATTATCTACAAAATTTTACTACCAAAATTACATTAATTATTTTATCTAATTAACCACTGTAATAATTTGGAGAGCGCTTTGCATGCAAGAAAAATACTGTTATCACTGTTAAATACTGTTATCACACTACCAAAATATAAAAGGATGATGTAATATTCAGGTGCATGAGAATAAACTGGGTGATGAGTGCAAATCACTACTAAATCTTCATGCATTATTTTATCTGATTATCCACTGTATGACACTGGGTATACTATACAGTCAAGCACTGTTTATGTTACATAACATGTAAATATGACAACTGCATCAGTTATGTACATTAAAGTACTGTGAAAATCCATGAGTTATAGAAAAAAAACATCTATGTACTCATTTCACAAACAGGATTCTCTAGTGCTGTAGTGTAGAGAGCCATACAATGTGAAAGTTCCCATCTGTCTGGACCCCTTTTTTACTGCTCTAATGTAATGCATTAGCTCAGTGCATCCACCTGGTGGTGACAGATCACTATCTCAGCATTACAGTAGTAAAATTAGTGTAATAAAAAAGTGCTACTGATGTCTTGGTAGTGCTAATCATATTAGTTTTGTTAAAATGTTGTGTAGGTTGTGGTTGGTTAAGGTTAGAGTTAGGTGTTGGGGTTTTGTGTAGGTTGTGGTTGGTTAAGGTTAGAGTTAGGTGTTGGGGTTTTGTGTAGGTTGTGGTTGGTTAAGGTTAGAGTTAGGTGTTGGGGTTTTGTGTAGGTTGTGGTTGGTTAAGGTTAGAGTTAGGTGTTGGGGTTTTGTGTAGGTTGTGGATGGTTAAGGTTAGAGTTAGGTGTTGGGGTTTGTGTAGGTTGAGGTTGGTTACGGTTAGAGTGAGGTGTTGGGGTTTTGTGTAGGTTGTGGTTGGTTAAGGTTAGAGTTAGGTGTTGTGGTTTTGTGTAGGTTGAGGTTGGTTACGGTTAGAGTGAGGTGTTGGGGTTTTGTGTAGGTTGTGGTTGGTTAAGGTTAGAGTTAGGTGTTGGGGTTTTGTGTAGGTTGAGATTGCATAAGGATAGAGTTAGGTGTTGGGGTTTTGTGTAGGTTGAGGTTGGTTACGGTTAGAGTGAGGTGTTGGGGTTTTGTGTAGGTTGAGATTGCATAAGGATAGAGTTAGGTGTTGGGGTTTTGTGTAGGTTGAGGTTGGTTACGGTTAGAGTGAGGTGTTGGGGTTTTGTGTAGGTTGTGGTTGGTTACAGTTAGAGTGAGGTGTTGGGGTTTTGTGTAGGTTGTGGTTGGTTAAGGTTAGAGTTAGGTGTTGGGGTTTTGTGTAGGTTGAGGTTGGTTAAGGTTAGAGTGAGGTGTTGGGGTTTTGTGTAGGTTGTGGTTGGTTAAGGTTAGAGTTAGGTGTTGGGGTTTTGTGTAGGTTGAGGTTGGTTAAGGTTAGAGTGAGGTGTTGGGGTTTTGTGTAGGTTGTGGATGGTTAAGGTTAGAGTTAGGTGTTGGGGTTTTGTGTAGGTTGAGATTGCATAAGGATAGAGTTAGGTGTTGGGGTTTTGTGTAGGTTGAGGTTGGTTACGGTTAGAGTGAGGTGTTGGGGTTTTGTGTAGGTTGTGGTTGGTTACAGTTAGAGTGAGGTGTTGGGGTTTTGTGTAGGTTGTGGTTGGTTAAGGTTAGAGTTAGGTGTTGGGGTTTTGTGTAGGTTGAGGTTGGTTAAGGTTAGAGTGAGGTGTTGGGGTTTTGTGTAGGTTGTGGATGGTTAAGGTTAGAGTTAGGTGTTGGGGTTTTGTGTAGGTTGAGGTTGGTTAAGGTTAGAGTGAGGTGTTGGGGTTTTGTGTAGGTTGTGGATGGTTAAGGTTAGAGTTAGGTGCTGGGGTTTTGTGTAGGTTATGTTTTTAGGGGTGTAGATTAAGGTGCTTGGGTTCTGTGCAGGTGGAACAACAACCACAACCAAACATCTTTCACATTGCCTATGAGGACATTTGGCCTACTGTTCTCTGGAGAATAGCTTTGTATCAGTCACATTGATTCACTCGAGTACTAGAGCCTTAGAAATGGCTTTGTAAAACATTTCCAGCTTGATGTATATCAATAACTGTCTTCCTCATCTGTGATGACCATGAGATCGGACGTGATGGATGTTTAAGCCTACTTCACATTGCTAGAAATGTTCTGGTTCTATTTAAATGTTTAGATGCAACAGGGCTAGCAGCAAATAAGGTGAAGTATGTCTAGTTTAATGCATCCCAGTTATTAATTAAATTAGGTTAGGTAAATGTTGTTTTCTAGCTCATTCTTGTACTATGATAAATGTCTAAATATCTACAACAATTAAATGCAAGAAAGATAAAGAAGATTTGTAGGGGAATAGTTTTTCAGAGCAGTGTAGACACCTTCTTTATGTTCAGTGAAACACACACATGTAAAAAGTGTAGAAAAATACATGTTTATTAAGAAATACATATTGAAAACAATACAAGTCATCATCGCTGAAAAAGCTGTGTGAAATTACATCAAGTTAGGTGTTGGGGGTTTGTGTAGGTTGAGGTTGGATAAGGTTAGAGTGAGATGTTAGGGTGTTGTGTAGGTTGAGGTTGGTTAAGGTTAGAGTCAGGTGTTGGGGTTTTGTGTAGTTTAAGGTTGCATAAGGTTAGAGTTAGGTGTTGGGGTTTTGTGTAGGTTGAGGTTGGTTAAGGTCAGAGCGAGGTGTTGGGGTGTAGCGTAGGTGGGGTTTTGTGTACGTAATTTTGTTTGGTATTAGATTTGTAGGGGAATAGTTTTTCAGAGCATGTAGAGTATGTGTAGACGCTTCTTTATTGTCAGTGAAACACATGTAAAAAGTGTAGAAAAATACATGTTTATTAAGAAATACATATTGAAAACAATACAAGTCATCATCGTCGCTGAAAAAGCTGTGTGAAATTACATTCAGGCAATTACATACAAACGATAGCCTACAGATATTTCTCACGAGTGAGTACAGCACACACAGACAAACTTTCTGATATATATTTACAGACATTTTGTGATCACATAAAGGGAACCAGATTCACACATCACAAGGGTCAGTTTTTCAAAAGAATACTTCAATTAACTTAAGAAATAAGAAATGTCTTTGCCCAAGTCCACCTTTTTTACCACAAAGCAAAAACACAGGGGAATGTCACCCCGCTATGTGAGCGACCTGTGACCTTAGACACACTACACACTCTCAGTCAGTCATGAGACAGGGCCTGGGAGCCTGGGAGGGGTCAACCTTGTGCAAACTGTGCACTTCAGTAATTTATGGGACATTTTTGGAAACAGTCCACAGCTGAAGAGCTGTACTGTGTATCTGTCCCCTGAGAGAAAGCACACAGACTTAGAATCAGCTCTTTTTCTAATGGTTATGGTAACATGCAGTTAAAGAATTTGGCCTCCTTACTGGTTAACCCATCTGTCTGTACTACAAAAGACACGTTGATATTCTGTTCCCTTGAAGTGATATTGGTTTTCTGAACTAGCTGAAAATGCTGATTGCATAAGTATTGTGGAATCTCTAAGAAAAATCCCTAAAGAGGACACAGATGACCTACAACTGACCTCAACTTAAAAATTATTAAAATTATCAACCTCTTCTGAATAAAGGATGCTGTGAAAATGACGTTTGCCCAGTGGATATCCCACTAAACAACCACAACAACGAGGAGCAACTCACTTCAACACTTCCAAAAAAAGGTGCGTCTATCAAGTACTAGTCTGAAAGAGGCGAATACTTATGCAAACACCCACAGTGTTAAAATGCATGTGGCCCTTTGAACAATTAGAGGGAGTCTGCACACACACAGATCAGCCATAGTGTTAAAAAATGGACACCCGCAAGGGATCTGAGACGCAATGACAAGAGGCAAGTTGTGACGGCTAGACGACTGGGACAGAACACCTCCAAAAAACCAGGCAGTTCTTGTGGGGTGTTCCTGGTATGCAGCAGTCAGTATCTACCGAGGTGGTCTATTAAAAGGACAGCCGTTAAACCAGCAACAGGGTCAACAGCCCTCACAACTTACCGGAATTAAAGGATCTGCTGCTAACGTCTTGGTGCCAAATACCACAGAACGCCTTCAGAGGTCTTGTGGAGTCCATGCCTCGAAGGGTCAGAGCCAGTTTTGTGGCACGAACGGGACCTACACAGTATTAGGCATTGGTTTTAATGTTATGGCTGATCGGTGTGGAAACACCAAGTGTGCAGCATTTCATATCGCGACTCTCTGCAAGTTCAGTATATCTTTACTATCATTAAAAATAAAAATAAACGAGACTCCTAAACCTTGGCTGTCTGCAACTCTCCTTCTACACATGTACGGACGTTACACTGTGAAGAATAAGTGCCTTCATCTAAGCTGCACTTCTTGCATGTGTTCTTCTAAGAAGCCCATCCTCAGAGCTGAAGACCATCGTAGCCAGTGTCAGTAGAAGGTTGGTGGACCATGCTGTCCCGTGGGCAGTGGTGGTGGCACACGCAGGTGTTAATGAACATCACAGGCCTCTTGGTCACTCTGCTATCCGGGCACTGGAACTCCACCTGAGCTGTTTTGGTGCCGTGTGGTGTGCAGCAGCGGCCATCGGCGCACTGGCCACAGAAGCGAGGCCGGAAGGCCTGGGTGCTGGTGCAGTTCTTGAAGGTGAAGTGGATGGCTTTGGTGCTCTTCTTCGTCTTGAGACACTTGCTCCCCTGCTGCAGTGCAACAGAACCACCATGACATTAATATGATGTTTAAATTGCCTTTTGCGTGAATTGCTCATTAAATCCCAGACTTAATTATTTCTAGTCTCTCTGGACAAATATTTTACCTGTTTGGGGCCAAAAATAACCTTTAGTTGAGAATGAACTGCCATGTGATGGGCTGCTTCATCATCGGTCAGTTCAGTTTATGTTTTTCAACATAAAAGCCCAGTCACACTAGCTTTAGTGTCATGAGTTTGTCACTATGTATATCAGCACTATAGATTACAAAGTGAAGGAAATGCTAAATTTAGCTGCGTCTGAGCACAATACACAAACTTATCATCCTCACTGCCTGTCAACAAACCCAGAACCATGAAACTGGAAGATAAGCAGTCAGTCTGAAGACTGTGTTATCATTTATCTGCGCTCTGGCGAGTTCGTTTATTTCTATGAATTATTCTTTCTGTTAGAGGTTGCAGAGTTAGCTTGTTATCTTATAAGGCTATAACTCTATGCCTGTTGGTTGTGTTTTTCATCTCATTTATCCCCAGCTGAAACAGCCTGGTCATTCTGGCTAAGCTTGTTGACCAGTTTAGCGCTTGACCAACATTTAATATTTATTTATTTATTTATTTGCTTAAGGCAAAAAAAAAGGTTCATCTGGTCTTGGAGCTAGTTCACCAGTTTGACCAGCGTGTCCAAGCTGGTTAACCAGCATGATCAGCCTGACTACACCAGCACAACTAGCTTGACCAAATTTGTTGACCAGCTTTACCAAACTAGTCAACCAGCAGGACCAGCTGGATGGACAGTTGTTCATGCTGGTTGACCTAGAGCTACTCCGTCAAACTCCTATAAAAACGAAGCATAGCTTCAAGCTTGACCCATCATAGGGTATGTTTAGGGCAATGCTTCTCAACCCTCGTCCTGAGGTCATCCTGCTATGCACATTTTAGTGGACTCACTGCATTAACACACCCTGACTAGTTGAATCAAGTATGTTGGCAGAAGGGAAATCGCTACATGTGCAGGGCAGGGTGCCTCTAGGACCAGGCTTGAGAACACTGGGTGTGTTTTGGCCTGGATGGCCAGCTTTTGACCATCAACTGCAAGCTTGGTCTTGAGCTGGATTTCTCAGCAGGGTCATCTTTTATATGGAAATCACTAAAAGCACCATTAAAAACTTTTAATTTGGGTGCAGCCAATTAGAGTCAAGTGGGTGTGGAGGAGGAGGGGCTACTGGGTAGAACCTCAGAATTAAAAACATTCATTGCGGGATGTTCGGTTCAGTGGTCTGCGCTTGCCTACCTGAGTGGTTCTCTGCTCCTTCAGACCGTCACAGGGCCGCACCATGCACAGCCTGGTCTGTTTCACCATCTCGCAACGCTGATTCTTATTGGTCACCCTAGTGGAGATGCCCATGCCACATGTCCGCGAGCAGGCACTCCACTCTGTGGTCTGTTCGATACAGTTTACACTGGGATCCCACTGGTCGAAGCCCACCGTCTCCTCCTGCCTATAGGCTACAATTCAGAACAACACAGAGCCTAAGATACTCATATACTCATATCAAATATGAGACAACTAAGAATAAAGGTGGTGATACTTCATACATTACATCATATCATTTTATTTTATTTATAATAATAATAATTGAATCAGACAAGGACTGAAAGACAGCTGCTCACCTGCCATGGCCAAGCCACCCAGTATACTGGACTCAGCCTGAGGCTCACACACCCACTTCTCACAGCATTCTCCCGGGATCTGGACCTTCCGTGGATAAGGACAGTCGGGTCCTGGGAGCATCACGTCCAGGTTGCAGCTCGGCACACAGCTGATCTGGCCCTCCCTACACATGCACTGGTAGCTGCAGCTTGGGAAGAAGGTCTCCCCATTGCGGTAGACAGCACCGTTGAACATGCAGGAATCTCCCTTGTGAGCTGCAATGTATGATGAGAGCATTTTCAGATGAAAAGAAGCTCAGGATCCACAAACTGAACATGATCTTCTTAACCGTTAATAGAAGTCGATGTTAACATTTTTATTTGAGTCATTTTGGAGCTATTAGTCCATTCATCATGAAAGTATTTGCACGATAGTAATGACATTTTATGAAACTAATGGCCAAAGGGAACCAATAACTAGAATGATAAGTATATAGCTTTAAATATTCAGTATAGAGGAAGTCTGATTCCTAAACCTCACACTGGAGCTAGAGCCAGATTAAGCTCATCTGGATGCCCCCTGCTATTAGAGGTATGATGCCCTAGCCCCACAAATCCAGAAAACCGCTCATCCACTGGTAATAACCTAACATTAGAGAAGATATAGGACCAATGTGCAATAATAACTATCCTTCTTTGATCATGTTTGACATCCAGTTACAATATTGAGCATATACTGTAGGTTTTGCAATAACAATGCCTAGAATGATCTGTGGAAGTGTCCTTAGTAAGCAGCCAAGGCCTTGTCTAGCCAAGGCAAGTTCTAGCAGATATTCTTAAAGATGGTTCCCACAATCTACAACCAACAAAACATCAGCATATCAGAACGTCACATCGAGTAGATGGCCACGTTGACTGGACATTAGGTTTTGGTCCTCATGCCTTACAATTACACAGAATCCACAGAATCATAGTCTACTGGTGTTGGATGCCAGCTGGGTACTGTCTGCTAATCTCTTCATTCAAAGGGAATCCCGGGGGAACCGTGAGCTGAATATTTAACCCATCCCTTAGCATTTATAGCTTTATGAAGAGCCTCAGATCAACCACAACAAACACTTACTACTTCTCAGGTCTAATTTTCCATATGGGCCGGAGGCTAGCAGACACGGCATCAACACAGTGCAAAGATGGCATCCTGCTTGTGCAGGGATTTGTCATGTTCTTTAAAATAAAGCAAATTATCATATAATAATACAAAAATACATTAAAATAAAGTTTCATTTGGCATCATATTTGAATGGTAATGGATAAATATTTAAGGCCTACATTCCTTATTTTAACTTGTCTGGTCTGTGAGCAGGTTTGAATGAATAGAGCATTTTCTGGGGTATCTGAGGGCAGGTCTGGACACATCCCAATCCCATTTTACACACTACTTGTCTAGTCTGCTAGTGTGTGGTATGGGACGCAGCCTTACAGTTGTTAGGCTAACCCAGCACATGCGTCATTATTACACTGCGCAACTAAAAAAAGAGCTAAATCCTCTGTGTGTCTCACACACACACACACACACACACACACACCTACACACACTCCGCTCCTACGGTCGCAGCGGAGTCCTCGGCGGGCATCACAGGGCGCGCGCTGCGAGCAGGACTCTCCGCGCTGTCTCGCGCACACGCCGCAGCACGCGCACTCCTTCGGGACAGGCTGCACGCCGGGCGCGCACGCGGCAGGTTCCTCCGGGCAGCGGCAGTCTGCGGGGCAGCGCGGCCGCGCCACTAAGCACAGCGCCACCTGGAGGGGACAAAGCAAACCGAACGCCATGCAGTCAGGTAACACCGCTTATGGGCAAACGCTCGCGAGTCACTTCAGCGCCTGCCAGTATTCACTGATTTACCTACTTGCGTGCAGATGAACAACGCCAGGGTCTTCGGAAACGCGCTCTTCAGCATCGTGTCTGGCTGGTGGTGCAGTGGTGTTTGCTCGGCCAGTCCAGCGATGTGTTGGAATTTATACCCTGCTGTTAAAACGGGAGGGAAAAAAAGACCCATGTTGTTGTTTTTTTGTCCACCCGTATTCCGACTGGCCCCGCCTCCTGCGCCACGATTGGCTAATATCCGATCCCCTCTAGCTGCGCTGGGATTTGACATTGGTCAACAGGGAGGGATGTGAGAGGCCATGCTGATATTGTTGTGATACAGATACTGATACACTTAAAAAGAGGAAGTCTTTGGGACCAGTCAACGTAGACTTATTATATATTTATATTTAAAAGAAATATTAAAAAATATGTTTTTGAAAAAGTTTCAGAATATATGCAAAAAATATGGCTTAAATGTGGCTCAGCAGTTTGTGATTGCAAGAATCCCGGGTCATGCTGCTTTGCCATCGGCAGCCGGAGCTTGAGAGAGCACAGCTGGCCATGCTCTCTCTGGGTTGGTAGGTGCCGCGCTCTCTGCCCTCATCACTTTCATTGGCTGACTCAGGGGTCTGTTGGCTGATGTGTGATGTGATAATGGGCCCCCGAGTGGTCTAGCGAAATAAGGTGCTGTCACTATGATCAGCAGGTCGCTGGTTTGAATCCCGGTCATGGTCGTGGTTGGTGTGGCGCAACAGATAACACCACTACCTGGGTGACTGTGCTGCGCTACACCAATAAGACTCCTAACACTCCATTGGCCCTCCTCTGTAATATGAGTAACCATGTAAGTCGCTCTGGATAAGAGCGTCAGCTAAATGCCATAAATGTAAATGTTGCTAGCCATTGATATTGGTATCTCTTCCAACCTTGTGCACAACTCACCCAACTCCTCCTACATATGCTCCTGGGATTCATTACGAAAAGGCAGCTCAAGGCCATCCATCAAGAGAACTCCCTAAAATGACTACTTGTATGCTCATAAGCAAGGCAAATTAAAACCACCATGACAACCAGAAACCGGTATGAATGTTTAGCTGAGTCAAGAGAAGGGGGCACGGTCCACTGTGCAGCGTTGCTTTCTTGATAGATTAGTCATAAAAAGGAAATATTACCCGTGACCTCATTATAAAACTCAGCGTTTACAGTATGCTTCAGAACATCTAGGCAAACCAGATGATTTTTTAAGAAATAAGTGCTGTGGACCGATGGAGGAAATTCACTGACCACAATCAGCAACAGTATGCTTGAAATGAACCCTGCCAGCTGTGAAGAATGGGAGTGGATCTGCTGGGGTTGCCAGTATTCTCAGTGCACAGGTGGAGGGATACAGCAAATCCTGGCTGCAGATATATCCAGCCATCTGTAGAAAGGCTAAAGCTGAAAAGACGATGGCTTCTCAAACATCACATAGAATTTGCGAACTGACCGCGAACAAGCTGTGCAGCAAGAAGACCAAAGTACATCTCAGAACTAATAGTTTTAGAACTACTGAAAAAGAGTGCGGGGAAATATTCCAACTTGTAGCTGCTACAAAAAAAGCATTTGCAAGCTGTTAGCTAGCTGACAAAGGAGGAATTACTGTGCGCTGACTGTGTAGGGGGTCTAGCCTGGCATAGTGCACACTGAGGATTCCCATTTCTCATTATTTTCTTTATATACATGTATTAAAAGACTGAGAGTACCTGTTCATTGGGACTGCTGACAATATTGTGTTTGTTTGATGATCTATAGAGGCTGTCTTTACTGCTTCTCAAATGAAAAAAGACTAATGTGCTGTTTGTATAGCCCCTCTCCCGGGGCGATTCCGAGCCGCCGCCCACAGGCCCACATAAGGACTTCCTCCTCGTTTGTGTTCATGTTTGGTTCATTGTGTCGATTCAGTGTCTCGTTTCATGTTCATGTGTTTCACCTGGGATTGGGGGTATTTAAGAAGCCTCGACCGAGAATTGGATCGTTTGGGACTTCGAGGTTTCACGAGAGGTTCCCCGTACTGTAGAAGAGTGTTGAGACCAGCTTCTGCTTAGTGTTCCACATTCAGGAGCAGGTCACCCTGCCAATCAAGTCTTCAGCGAGGCTCGCTCGCTCACGGCCAGGATTTACTGGCAACCCACGTCCCAGCTAGGCGACCCCCGCTCGCGGCAGCGTGCTATGCAATATCTGCATATTTTAACCACTTAAAAAGCCTATGGAGCTTCGGCAGGTCGAAATCTTGTTATTACAAGCTTCTATTACCAGAGAACAGCCCCACCAGTTTGTACACAAGTTCCTGTAGTGTGTGATAAGCCTTGCTTGGTTAAGGGGTTAAAGTGCACCTACTTGGAGAATTCTGAGGGGCTTTATAATGTCCTGAGATTAGTATTTAGTAATTACATGTAAAACAGGGTAACTAGGTGAGCTACTCCACACCATGTTTCCCAAATTACCTTTTCATTCAATTCAGCGTTATTATGGCTATACTAACACAGGGTTGTGCAGTACAATCAAACACTGTTAGGCCACACCCCTGGTGCGGGGATAGTTCATTTTTTGGAGAGATAACAAATAAATGTAAATAAGTGCCTAATAAACTGTCTAGAGGAATCCATTAGTTTTTCTTATAATATAATAAAGTGTAAGTTTAGAAATTTGAACACAACAAAGCTCCTCATAGAGGAAATGCTTGGTGGGTGATCAGTCATTGGACTGGACTCAGCTAAGAGCTAAGAGAGGAGCAGCTGTGTGTGTGTAAGTAAATGAGAGTTAGTTATGGGATTTTCAGTTATCATCATAAATAAAGTGTAATCTGTAAGCTTTTGAGCTCTGAACAGTAGAGACGCTGTGTTTACATCGTTAAGTAAAAGCGCTAATACGTCACTAGGCTCTTTAAAGAGAGTGACCTATGGGACGAAGTTGGGGGGCAACCTTGATAACATGATGAATTAACATTAAAAAAAGGTTAACGCATTAAAGTTTTCAGATTAATCGTGAGTGTTAAGGATAAATACAATAATATTTAAATCACTAAAGCATTTATTAAAGATCCTCTTCATGTTCCTGTTGTCCAGAACCAAGAGAAACTGGACTGTAAAGCAAGCCTCTAACATCTAGTTCTAGAGAGGGACAGTTTCCCTCAGACCTTTCGGGAAGACAGACTGTATTTTTGTTCCATGACTGATTGGTGTAGAGTCACATTCTTTGGCTATAAATCTCACCTCCCTGGCCGCTGCTCTTTGTATATTGACACTGGACACGTATAAATCACTGTTGCCAGTTGTGGACCTTTCAGCGGTATCACAATGGGAGGGCGAAGGCTCTCACATTTTTCCAGCACACATGATTCCTGCTACTGCATCTGTTCGACAGAGCAACCATGCAGGATGTTGGAGCAGATTTGACTGCACATGCAGAGGTGTGCACTAGCTGTTCGACTGCTTCTTGACATCACCGACACTTATCAGCCATGACATCAAAACCACTCGCCTAAAATAGAGCAGGCCACTCTCGTGCCGCCAAAACGGTTCTGACCCGACGTGGTATGGACTTCACAAGACCCTTTTAAGGTGTCCTGTGGTATCTGGCATGAAGACGTTAAGTTGTGAGGTGGGGCCTCCGTGGATCACATCAGTGAGGCTTGGGCACCCGTGACCCTTACACTAATTCACCGGTTGCATACCGGGAACACAGCACAAGACCTGCATGATGTTTTGGAGACCTCAGCTTCTTACACTTTCCATTTTCCCTACTTCCAGAACTGACTGCTCACCTGCTAATGCAGTATATTAGCCTATAATCAATGTTATTCACCTCACGGTTTTAATGTTATGGCTGATCGCTGTTTGTTCTGCATGGCAAAGTTGGAACGCTAAGCCACTTAACAGTGAAAGGCCTCATATGCAATTTTCTTGACCAGTGGTCAGCAGTCATTAGTAAGCTTCAAATCAAGGACAGGACAAGTGTTTTTCTTGCATTTGTGATTAAAAAGTATTATTAAATATTTAAAATGATATTATATAATATTAAAAATATTAAAGATGTACATAGTGATGCAGTCACACATGTAATCCTTCATGTTTTGCTCAACATGTCAAAATAAGAGACACACTGGTGATCTGGAGGTTCTTCAGTTTAAAACTGTGGAGGAACCTCTTGAGGTGCTTTGAGGAAGCTTCAAGAAAAGCTTTTTAGTAGAAAATGTTCTTAGGAGGTTCCTAAAGTTCCTCAAGGATCTTACACTTTTACCAGTCTAGCTTTTAACCAAGAACATATATTTCTTCCCTTTTCATTTATTAATCAGTTCTTTGTAAACAGCTGCCTTGTCTATAGTTTGGTTATAGTGTGAAGACAGGAGAGGGCAGAGCTGTAGGACCCTCAGAAGTAGAGAAAAGGGTAGAACAACTAGAACCTGATGGAGGAAGTAAAGCATTCTCCTTCCAGTATAATTCGGCCTTTAAGTGCAAGCGCTATGTCTGCACTTACATAATGTTAATGTTTGGAAAATTCAGGGCCGAAAAGTTCCAACTGCCTTCACGGCTTTGCTGCCGCAAAATCCCCGGGGTGAATTTCCATCTGGATCCTGGACCTAAATGTGCAATCTCTACCTGTTAGTTAGAAAGAATGGGTGAGGAGTATGAGACTAGCAGCAGTCAGTGGGCTAGTTTAACCAAACCAAAAATAACACAAGGATTTGGACCAAAGTATAATATAATGCAAGCTGCACTGGTTGAATGACCAACAATGTTTGATTCACTTAAACTGTGCAAAGCAGAGAAAGTGAAAAAAGAGAGATAGCTAAGAGTGCTGGGGCAAAGCAGTGGGAGGCCTGAGTCAACGGCAGCCTCAGCTTTCTGTTCTTGGCTGAATGAAGTGGTCTTCTGCTGATGTAGACTATCCACCTCAATATCACAAGCTTTTCTGCTCAGTTACTTTAGCCTTTCTTTTGGTTCTAGACAGTGAAATTTCTCTGTAGAGCCCATAATTACGAATGAATCCAATATTATTATTCTGCTAAGATTTGATGCGCTTTAGTCTCTCTTTCTGTTTTATCTCTAGAGCAGAATGGCAAGGTCATTGACGGCAAGGTCATGTTTAGGCTATTGGGGTCCCTGTGACTGATTGTGTGTGGCTCCTGGTAAAGCGGTGCACTAAACATGATGTTTTCGTTGCTATATCAAGGTCACTAAAGAGCAGATACCCTCTCTCTCTACTTTAGGTTGCACCCAATCGCTGACACTGATGTGCAAATAAAAAACACACACAGCTCGTCTAGTCCCTGTAGAGAAGTCCTGTCAATAGAATAGGACTCTATGGTATAGGCAGGTAAACATGAACCTATTGGCACCATGCCTAGTGCCAGGTGTGGGCTCCATCCAATACTTTTGGGAGTCGGGGATGCGGTGGGGTGGTGATCATCTAAAATCGAACATAGTAATATTCCAAAATCCAGTAGAAAGCCTTCCCTGGACAGTAGAGACCATTACTTTATTCATTTTCCGAACTGCTGTATAAAACTCTCAAGGTTGTGTGCTATCAAGAAATAACACGCAACCATGAGTGTTCTATTGCTTTATTTGACCACATTGTCCTTTGTGAGTGATTCCCCTCAGCACCCTTCTTAACTGCACACTTCCATTTTTAGTAGGCGTAGCTCTTTCGAAAACAACTGCCTCTTGCATCCTGTACAGCTCAAATGCTGGAATTTGGAATAAGTTCTTTAAATTCTGCATTCCTATATAGCAGCCTTGTCATGGAACTGTTAGGGGACAGTCTCCTTTGAGAGTCCTCGGAAATGTTTGCCCCAGCACGGAAACGATGGGTTCAGCTGAGGTCACAGAATAAAGTGTGAATGGTTGGAAAGGCTACCTACGCACATTTATATAGCATGAGAAATATTTCTGGAGTGGGATAGATGCCTTTTCAGAGAGGAAAGCCCTTGCTTAGCCAACAGTCTTGCCTGATTGCCTTCTTTATCATATCTCCATGCACTGTGGAATGTACCATTCGGAAATTTGGTTACTGTGGCCTCTGACTGCTCTAGCGAATGAACCAGCTATATTTTTCAGTATGTAAACAAGCAAATGAAATTAGTCTTATGGTTCAGACTGGTTATCAGTTAGGTTAACTGCTTTTGCGTCCTGATTTTCAGAGTGTTCCACTCTGTCCTGCATGGACCGTTTGTGCTGGGAGGACAAACAGCTTGCTGGCGGGCCTGTAATATCAATCCCAGATCAAATAACCCGGAACATTTGAAGGGCCGTAACGGATTTGTTTCTCCTCAGGAGTCTTTCTTCTCTGATCTTGCAGAAGTCTTGGAATACCTGGGCTAGCCTTGGCTGACCCTTGTGACATGCACACTAGTTTCCATTATGTTTCAAGACAAGAATTTTCGTCATCCCAAACCCTGTGATATTGCATATTCCTCTTTGTGTACTGCTGTAGAGAAACCATTTCTTTAGCCAAATTGTGGCTGTATTTTCTCTCATCTTTACCTTGTAAAGTCTTGGAATACCTGGGGTTTCCTTGGCTGACTTACGTGACATCCACATTGCTTTCCATTACGTTTCAAGTCAGGAATTATGGTAATTCCAAACCACACAAAAAAAGGAATATTTGATACCACAGGAATCTGAAGATCGTCAGGAGAGAATTGAGCATTTCTTTGAGTTAGGAAGACATTTTTCACAGCTTATTTGAGCGTTGCTTAGATCTGGGCCTAAACACTGTTTCCCCAAGCAGCGATTACAAGAACATGATGTAGCGAATTTCCAATCAGCAGGCGGCACTGGCTCATAGACTCATAGACTGCCACACCGTGCAACCCCTTCACCTGTGTAGTTAGTGTGTGCTCATTAAAATCTGTTCTTCTTGGTAAACCAACATGTCCATGTCCTTCTGTGGAGTTTAAAACTTGACCGAAATGGCAGGTAACACTGCATGGAAATATCAGGAATATGATATATGGCAGAAACAATAGTGTTAATGTGTGAGACCGTTAGAGTGTCTTGAGGTTCAGACTGTCTGAACTCTGACATGCTAAAAATAGTGCTGTGTCTTTCTTTATTTTCCATGGCTGCAGCATGCTGATGGGACTCTGCATGGAACTGACAGTTGTGGAGTCTGGGACGTGCTCTTGTGTGGACTATTTGCTTTTACTTCACATGGTGTGTGGCACTCCCCATATGATCTGCCTGACATTTGTATGAAAACAAAACAGGGTGGATTTATGAGCTAAATTTACTTTTATTTGTTGTGCCATATGCCCTGGCTTGAAAAATAACAGAGGACCTTAGTGGGAGACAAATTCCATAGCATTTTTTCCCCTCTGTGTGTTAAACCTTGTTCCAGCTCGCTTGGCATGCCTGAACATAATTTTTTCCTTGAATCTGGAGAATCTGTTGTTAAACTCTATCATTATTTGCACTGTGATCAGATAACAGTTATGTGTTAATGGTAAGTAACCCCTTAACACTTACACACTAAGGTGTATTACTCAGTAACTACAGGGACATCTGTACTGGTGGGGCTATTCCTTGGTAATAAAAGTTTATAATAACCTTTTTATCTTGTTAATGATAATGAATTAACCTCATCAATGATAATTTAAAGGCAAATATTCTTTTTTGGCTCATTGGTGAAGTTATTCTTAATGGAGACAAGGTGAAGATCTAATCCTAATGGATTAATTATGCAACACACGGCAAATGGACATCACTAATGCAAAAGTATTTGGAATTGATGACAATAAATAACAGTTTGCATAAAATAATAGTCTGATCGCCCTCATAGGAACAGAGAAGTAGTTCTGCATGTCCGGCTCTTTCTCCACTGTTTATCTGCTGCTTCTCAAGTTCTTTAAACACATCTGCGCTGGCAGGCGAAGGGAGAGTGCGAGGAACAAACAGTGCTTTTACTAACTTTGATTATCATTCAGATGATGTATTAAATGCAATACATTGATATTATGTTGTTGTCTTCTTTTGGTGCATTTCGGCTTGTTATTATTGTTGTTGGGTTGCACTGATTCCATTTCTTCTTAGTCTGATATGATACTGAAACCTGCCAATACAGAACACCAATATGGAAACCTAATCCTCAAGATCCTGAGAACTTCCTCAATCCTGAGTAACAATACTCATACCTGATCCTCAAGCTTCTGCCATTCCCAACTACTGATACAGAAACCTGATCCTCGAATATCTGCCAATCCCAACTACTGATTTGCCAATCCCAACTACTGATTTATTATCCTCTGTCTGTACTGTGTTGTGTTGTCTGTCCGCACTTGTTTGTTTGTGTTGCACTTGTGTCTTGTATGCACTGTCTATGTTGCACCATGGTCCTGGATGAACGTTGTTTCGTTTCACTGTGTACTCTGTATGTAGTTGAAATGACAATAAACCCACTTGACTTGACTTGATACAGAAACCTGATCCTCGAATATCTGCCAATCCCAACTACTGATACAGAAACCTGATCCTCGAATATCTGCCAATCCCAACTACTGATACAGAAACCTGATCCTCGAATATCTGCCAATCCCAACTACTGATACAGAAACCTGATCCTCGAATATCTGCCAATCCCAACTACTGATACAGAAACCTGATCCTCGAATATCTGCCAATCCCAACTACTGATACAGAAACCTGATCCTCGAATATCTGCCAATCCCAACTACTGATACAGAAACCTGATCCTCGAATATCTGCCAATCCCAACTACTGATACAGAAACCTGATCCTCGAATATCTGCCAATCCCAACTACTGATACAGAAACCTGATCCTCGAATATCTGCCAATCCCAACTACTGATACAGAAACCTGATCCTCGAATATCTGCCAATCCCAACTACTGATACAGAAACCTGATCCTCGAATATCTGCCAATCCCAACTACTGATACAGAAACCTGATCCTCGAATATCTGCCAATCCCAACTACTGATACAGAAACCTGATCCTCGAATATCTGCCAATCCCAACTACTGATACAGAAACCTGATCCTCGAATATCTGCCAATCCCAACTACTGATACAGAAACCTGATCCTCAAGTATCTGCCAATCCCAACTACTGATACAGAAACCTGATCCTCGAATATCTGCCAATCCCAACTACTGATACAGAAACCTGATCCTCAAGTATCTGCCAATCCCAACTACTGATACAGAAACCTGATCCTCGAATATCTGCCAATCCCAACTACTGATACAGAAACCTGATCCTCGAATATCTGCCAATCCCAACTACTGATACAGAAACCTGATCCTCGAATATCTGCCAATCCCAACTACTGATACAGAAACCTGATCCTCGAATATCTGCCAATCCCAACTACTGATAAGAAAACCTGATCCTCGAGTATCTGCCAATCCCAACTACTGATACGGAAACCTGATTCTCGAGTATCTGCCAATTCCAACTACTGATACGGAAACCTGATCCTCGAATATCTGCCAATCCCAACTTCTGATACGGAAACCTGATCCTCGAATATCTGCCAATCCCAACTACTGATACGGAAACCTGATCCTCAAGTATCTGCCAATCCCAAGTACCGATACTGATACCTGATTCTAAAGTATTTTGAATCCCATGTACCAATACCAAAACCTCACATCTCAAACTCAACCCTAGCAAGACAGAGCTGCTGTATATCCTGGGAACTGCTGGACTTCACTGTGATCAATGATCTTGCCATCTCCTTCAAGAACTCTTCACTCTATCTACAGAAGCAGGAAGCCTTGGTGTAGTCGCTTTCTTGGGTCAATAGTAGAGTGGTCTCCTTATTAACTTGTGTTTAGTAGTGTCTAAACTTAGAGGTAACTTTGAATTTTTAGTCTATTCAAACTAGCTGAGGTTTTTTTGGGTAAATAGCAAAGCACTTTTGTAAGTCGCTCTGGATAAGAGCGTCTGCTAAATGCCTTAAAGGTAAATGTAAATGTCATGGCTGATCAGTTATCATTCTCGCCATGTTGCAAATCTGCTTCGGTCATGCAGATTTCTCCTTCTACAATATCCAGAGAAAGGCCACCCAGGTGCTCGTTCAGTCTCCTGACTACTGCAACTTTCTTCTGGCTGGTCTCCCTTTGCACACCATCAGGCCTCTGCAAATAATCCAGAATGCAGCGGTGTGGGTCGTCTTCAATGTTTTTATGTTCAGCCATGTAACTCCTCTGCCATCGTTTCTTCACTGGCTTCCTGTAGCTGCTGCCTGCATCAGATCAAAACCTTGAAGCTGGCCTACAAAGCCACTCAATACTTGATGGCAATGGTCAAAAGCGGATTAGTACCAAGAGCCGTTCAAGCTTTAAGTACTGCTCGGCTTGACCCACCATTCCTTAAAATCCACGGAAGACGAGCATCCAGGCTGTTCCTGGCCTGGTACCAAAGAGGTGGAATGAACTTTTCCTGGGTGTTCGAACTCGCTGTCTTCCACCGCAGACTGGGTGAAGTGTAGTGTCTCCACTGTTGTCTCCATTCTGACTTTTGTGTTTAGTAGTATCTAAGCTTAGAGGGATTTTTTGGATCCCAGCCTGTACGAACTAGCTAAAGATATTTACTGAGTAAACAGCGAAGCACTTTTATAAGTCTCTCTGGATAAGAGCGTCTGCTAAACGGCTTAAATGCAAATGTAACTATGGAAACCTAATCCTCAAGTGTTTGCGAATACTTTGTACCAATAGCGATAACTGATCCTCAAGTATTTGCACATGCCAGGTACTGATACTGATAACGGAACCAGGCAATATCTGACAACATCAAGTACCGATGTGCAAACCTGATCCTCGGGTGTTTGCGGATCACTAGTACCGATACCTGATCCTCGCATATCTGCTAATCCAGTGTATTTGCAAATCCCAAGTACTGATACCTAACCCTTCAACGAGTGGCTGATACTGTATTTCAGTGCCAGTACTGGCTCTAATACAAATGCATAGGAGTATCAATGCAACACTAGTTGTGTTGTTTTGCGCATGTATCAGTAGCCTGGTCTCCAGCAGTTCTCTCTCTCTCTCTCTCCCCCATCTGTGCACATTTTGTAGCATTCCTCCAGTTCCTCCCTGGCATGGCTGCTCCTAGGGCCCAAAAAAAGCAGTGCTCTGGTATTTGTACCCCATTCGCCTTTGTCCAGGCTCCTCTGTACCCTGTTACCTTAGATAGGTGGGATTCAGATCAGACTGTGTGCTGTTTGCATCACAAAGGTGTGACTCTGACATTCCAGCATTTTTTGTTCAAGGAGTGCCCTACTTTATGTCTGTTTGCAGAGATCACGGTTACACTGCTTCGATAAAAAGGGGGCTTTTGTGTGCTCCGGGCTCTGTCCAGTCTGTCCAGCTCATACATCTCCCAGTGATGACAGATATATCTGATAGAAGATGAACAGGCATGAAGTTTGCATGCACTGCTTTAAATCTAGTTTGACGTTAAACATCTGTGTGCCACCAGCGTTGGCTGCATGTGAAGGGCTCCTGTAGGAGTTTTGGACATTCTTAGAGGAGCACAATGGGTCCTCTGTTGGTGTCAGACTGACTATTGTTGTGAGCGGGACATTAGGAATACCTGAAATGTGATATTTATGCCGGTATTGAAGTAGACTACACACACCTCTTTGTCGGTAGGTGTTTCAGGGTGCGGGCTGTGTTTTATTGTTATGGAAATCATTTAAGCAAAGCCTTCAGGGCAAATCAGATTTGTTTCTTAAATCCACAACAGCTTGAGAACATTTCATTTCATTGACATGTTCATGAAACCAGTTAGAGACCATTGCTTTGTGACGTAGTATGATGCATGACATGTAAATTGTGGCCATGAAGGGAAACACATGGTCAGCAATGACACTCAGATCTTGCTGTTGGAGCCTATCTGCCTCTAGATTGGACTTGTTGTGAATTCTGACCTAAAGTCATCTGAGTTAAAGTAGCCTTTCTGTCAGCTTGATTAAGTCTGGCCTAACGCATTTGGTGGTATCACCATGAGGAGATCCAAAGAGCTCTCTGAGGCCGTCAGAAAGAAATTCTTCCCAGGCCCATCTGCCCTTTTCTTTCTGATGGTCTCAGAGAGCTCTTTGTATTTTGCCAAGCTTTACTTAAAGCTGTGTTTGTGGGACATACCACATCAACCTTGTGATGCTTGGATATCATTAACATACCAAACATCTTTTGGCTATTTTAAATAGCTTAAATAGCTCTAATACAGTTTTCATGTAGCTTAGCATTTTAGCATTATTTAGCATAGTGATGTTGATGATGATGTTAATGTTGATGATGACTAGCACAGAGAATTGGAAACCTGATCCTAGATATGACCTGACATTGTGCAGGTCTTCTGTGAAAGGAGATACTGGACCTCTGGACGTAGCTGGACTGTGATGAGCAATAACACCAGCACATAGAATGTTGCACCTGAACAACACAGGAGTGGTCGTGGTTGTTAAAGTCATTTTCCTCCATACGAAGAAAGCCGGCATCTGTCGTTCTCCAAGGAGAAGTTCAAAAATGCCTCTGCGCATAGTGGAAGTGTGGTCTGGAGGGTCACAATTTATAGTGCTCTGTTTGTCACTGTTTACTCAATTTACTGGCGTGGTGGAAAAAAAAGAGAATGAGAGGTGGCTCTTGGATTTATTGGGGCTATTCTGAGAAAGCTATGGTGCCGCATTGTACATAAATCATCCCAGCCCAGAAAAGCCTCTGATGTTCTTGGCCATTCCGCCCAATTTGCAAAGGCACACAGAATGGTGGCCCAGTCTTTGTTTTGGTGGAGGCTCCCTGCTGGAAGGGAGAGCTCCAGGGCCAAAACCAATGAACAGATTTGATAGATTTGTATAAAGGAAATGTAACCACAGCACGAAACGATAATTATGTCACTTCTAGCTGTACCGATGTTCCTTGGCAGTGATGGGCCGTGTTTGCATCTTGGGATTTTTTTCATATTCGAAAAGCTGGGGAAACGACTGGTCTGCTCTGTGCTCTTTGTCCTTGGAGGCATATCACAGGGACAGATCCAACACAAGCTGCCAGATAGGTTGGTCAGCTGCAGGTCTTGCTCTATGTGTTCCTCCAGAAGTGGCTGTGCACTCATGGAGGACTTCTTGTGCTGCCAGAAGCTGTAATTTCAGAATCTGTCTTTGTAGGAGAGGCCATCAGTTTTAATGAAAGGAATTTTCACTGATTTGGAGGATTTGGGCTATAGACCAGTGAATAGACCCGTGCATCGTGTTAAAGAGAGAAAGAGAGAGAATTGATATTTGATATTTATTAATTTATTAATATAAATAATTAGTATTTCAAAGAAATATAGCACATCCCTTATCTCTATGTTGGCTTCCTTTGTTATGCTGTATTTCTTTACAGTTAACTGCTTATATTTAACTGTTACTAAGCTTTTAACAACATTGCTGTTACAGATTTAGGGTTCTTCTAGAGACATGTGCTATTCATCAACAGAAAAGTCTTACACTTGTCCAGTCTCAAAGATGGATAAGTGTTCCAAAGCCACGGATGGACAAATACATATGAGCAGCATGAGGAGTGAAGCCCTCTTGTCCCTTATTAAAGTTTACCCTCTAGTGGCAAGCCTTCGCAACTGTTTTACACGCAAAGAGCTGCTTAGCTCGGATTTAAGAGAGTGCTCGACTCATTGTCCCTCATTTCCTCCATTTCTAGATCACACATTGTCCCTCATTCCCTCCATTTCTAGATCACTCATTGTCCCTCATTCCCTCCATTTCTATATCACTCATTGTCCCTCATTTCCTCCATTTCTATATCACTCATTGTCCCTCATTTCCTCCATTTCTAGATCACTCATTGTCCCCCAGTCCCTGCATTTCTAGATCACTCATTGTCCCTCATTCCCTTCATTTCTATATCACTCATTCTCCCTCATTCCCTCCATTTCTAGATCACTCATTGTCCCACAGTCCCTCCATTTCTATATCACTCATTGTCCCTCATTCCCTTTATTTCTATATCACTCATTGTCCCTCATTCTCTTCTTTTCTATATAACTCATTGTCCCTCATTCTCTTCTTTTCTATATAACTCATTGTCCCTCATCCCCTCCATTTCTATATCACTCATTGTCCCTCATTCCCTCCATTTTTATATCACTCATTGTCTCTCATTCTCTCCATTTCTATATCACTCATTGTCCCTCATTCCCTCCATTTCTAGATCACTCATTGTCCCTCATTCCCTCCATTTCTATATCACTCATTGTCCCTCATTTCCTCCATTTCTAGATCACTCATTGTCCCCCAGTCCCTGCATTTCTAGATCACTCATTGTCCCTCATTCCCTTCATTTCTATATCACTCATTGTCTCTCATTCCCTCCATTTCTAGATCACTCATTGTCCCACAGTCCCTCCATTTCTATATCACTCATTGTCCCTCATTCCCTTTATTTCTATATCACTCATTGTCCCTCATTCTCTTCTTTTCTATATAACTCATTGTCCCTCAATTTTCTTCTTTTCTATATAACTCATTGTCCCTCATCCCCTCCATTTCTATATCACTCATTGTCCCTCATTCCCTCCATTTTTATATCACTCATTGTCTCTCATTCTCTCCATTTCTATATCACTCATTGTCCCTCATTCCCTCCATTTCTAGATCACTCATTGTCCCTCATTCCCTCCATTTCTATATCACTTATTGTCCCTCATTCTCTCCATTTCTAGATCACTCATTGTCCCTCATTCCCTCCATTTCTAGATCACTCATTGTCTCTCATTCCCTCCATTTCTAGATCACTCATTGTCCTAATTTCATTGTAATTCATTTATTTGACAGTGTTTCATATTTTAGAACAATCATTTTTACATCCAAACACATAATAAACACACACAAGAGCATGTACACCGATCAGCCAAAACATTAAAACCACCGGCTTAATAATGTTTAGATTCCCCTTGGGTTGTTCTATTCATCGAGGGCCTCTGTTCTGTGGTGTTAAACAGCATCTGGCACTAAGGTGGTAGTTGTGAAGTGGGGTCTCCATGGGTCACATCAATAAGCCCCATGACCCTCTCGCAGGTACTGACCACTGCATACCGGGAACACCCTTACCAGAAACATATTCATATGTAAATCCCACCCCTTGAGCAGTACCATCGGTCAGTGGTCCAGACACAGCAAACAGCAGCTATGCCAGTGAAAGCTGTTCATACGGCTGATAATTAACTCTGATAATGAACCCATTGGCTGGGTTGTTACTGTGAGACTGAGTCACTAACCCAGCAGCTGCGCTATTCGAAAACTACGCAGCACTGAGAGGACTGGATCCATAACAAATTTCAAGTGTTTAAGCACAAGCCAGAATGTCTTTACAATGATGGGATGCGAATCAGGGCATGTGTGATGTGCTAGATGCCTCAATTAAGGATCCAGAAATACTGGATATTTCCATCATTCGTCTTTGCTGTGAGCAGTCTTCTTATTTCACATTTTCCTTTAGTGATTTTGAATTCCACATGTTTGCTGACATTCCAGATCCACATCTGGACTCAGGCTGTCTGCTGTGCCATAGACATTCATTAAAGAACCGTCATGGAATTATCCCACCTGGCACGAGATCACTTCATCCCCTTTAGGGGTGGGGCTGGGCATGACATAAGGGCACAGTAACGTTAGATCTTGACATTTAAGGTAAACGTCTTCTAGCGGTCTGTCATGAAAATATGAGCTCCAACTACTGTAGACCTTTTCCCAGACGTAACAGGAAATGAAATTTCTTCAGTTGAAATACTGTCAATTAACAGAAACTTACACTGCATTGCTGTTATTTTACAGGGTGCAGTCATTTTCTGTACGTTCGCCAGTGGTTCTAGCTTTATAAAATCAAGATTAAAAGAACAGTTTGAGAATCATGCAAGCTGACAGATAACCACAGGCCTCAGGCCCAAAGACACACCAAAATAACATAGTGGTGCATCTGAGCAACATTCCCGTACTGCAAAATCTGTGTAAAAAAAAAAAGGGTAGCTGACTCAAGCAAAAGTATATGCTTCAGTATATGATCAGAACATTTTACTTAACAAGATTTCTCAAAACAAAAAAGGTCTGATGGAATTATTGTAATATCTATATCTGTTAATATGTCCTTGTTTGAAAGCAGGGTCCTGATTTGAGCTAATGACATTGACAAGAATAGACAAGACAACCATAGTCCAATACCATTTGTGTTGTGATGGAATTTGGCTTCTACCTTGAACCCATCTGTGCAGTGAACACACTCATACACACTAGTGAAACTGTGAGCAGAGCAGTGGGCAGCCATTGCTGCAGCACCTTCCCCAAGGGCCCGACAGCAGTAGCTTGCTGAGCCCAGGTAGCGAACCCACAACCCTGTCATCAATAGCCTGGAGCTCTAACCGCTGAGCCACCACTGCTCCAGCTTATAATTATATAACCTAAGATCTGTGCATATTCATTTTCAATAAACTACATTAAACAAATAAACAAACTCCAAAAAGATTAGACACTCGTTTATCCCTTTTATAGCCAGAACCAAAAAGAATAGCTATATTAAATACATTCCTATAAACTAGTGTTTATGTGTTTAAAAACACTGTGCAGGTATGACTTTTATTTTATAATTTTGTTAATTTTTTAATATATATTTTATTAAAATACATTTTTACCCAAATTTCTCCCTAATTTAACTTAGCCAATTAACACACCCACCCACTATGACTTTTCCTATTACTTGCAATGCTCCCGACACTAAGAGGAAGAAGACAAACACATGCCTCCTCCGATACATGTGAAGTCAGGCACCGCCTCCTTTCACTAGGTAGCCAATGCACTTGGAGGGAAGCGCTGGAACTCCACCTCTCATACATCAGTCAAAGGATGCCGGCCAAAATCACAATGAGAGCAATGAGATCGCGCCATCTACCAACTCAGAGAGAATGGCCAGTTGTGCTCTCTCGGCTCCGGCTGCTGGTGACAAAGCAGCATGACCTTCCCTTCCTCAGGATAAAGTGTCAGCATTTTAGTCTGCAGAGCCACTCTGAGCACATATGACTTTTCATCCAGAATGTATTGCTCACAGCAGCATATTTTTTGTATTTATGTAATCAATTAATTACTTTTATTACATGTTAACGTTATTTTTTATATGTTAATTATTCTTCATTTAGGATCACACTGATGTTGCAGGGGTCTCAAACTCAAACATGTCTCAAAGATGAGACGCCTTACAGGGTCAAACAAGGACACAGAACATCACTGATTCAAAGCACCAATATCTGATTGAGTACTAATCACACCCGCGTGTGGAGACTCTTTAGGCTGTTAAATGTGAATGAGTGATTATTCCAACCTGCCTGTCCACTTTGGGTTATAAACTCTCCAACAGTGAGTGGGCCCATTCTACATTTTAACGATACTTAAGGTCTACAACGTGTGACATGGGGTGCCATAGGCTGAAAATAAATATTTTCAACTGAAACACTGATTAGTAAAGCTTTAGCTTTAAAGCCTTCCAAAACATCTAAAGACGTTTCAGATTTCTCTAATAAACTTTGCTTAAATTTCGGTTCACTAACAATGTCAATTTCATCAAGATCTTAGTTCATTTTTTTCACCTCCCTTTTTATGTCAAGATTTTATGTTTTTGCAGTGTGAGCACATTTATCCTTCTGTGGCTACAGTTTACCCACACTCAGATGGAAAGTTCATGCATGATAACACATCATATCACATCATTTATCGTCACTAAATGGTTTCTCGAACATGATGAGTTTTTGTGCCTTAGCAGCCTGTGCAGACCCCAGATCTCAACCCTATCTGGCTTCTGTGGGAAGAGGTAACACATTCAGCACCTTGTAAAAATCGATGAGCCCCTATATTAGCAATTTTCTGCCGGACCATCAACCACGCACCACGGTTTAGGGCGTGAGTGTGTCTTTGCTACTGTAATGACGAGAAAAGTAAGCCTTGTACTAGGCATGTACTAGGTCTCTTAATTATTCATGGGTGTGTTTTGGGCGTAACGTGCAATAACCCAATTAGCGTGTCTCTTGCCATTCCCTTTAAGAGCCAGGTGATGTCTGACTTTGGCGGATTGCTATTTTAATGGCGACAAGCAAAGGGGCACGTGCCTGTGTTGACAATTTACTGCCAAGATAGCAACAAATCTCTGACTGTTGACGTCTGCATGGCTTGTTTTCAGTCAGTGTCGTATTTCGAGACCACCACGTCCATCGGTCTAGACATATTCTGGAGTACCATTGCTATTTAAATGACGCAGGTGTGAAAATAGACTGTTGACGGGGTGTAAGATAGCAAACGGCATTGTGACGTGCCTTGCGCAGGGTGTAAAATACAAATTCATGCTGCCTAGGTGACTGATAATCTGTCACAAACTCAGTGTATGAGAAGTTTTACTCTCATACCACTGCTATAAATTGTTATGTTGTTCCCCAGACACTGAAATATTGGCATCATTGCTGTATAGGCACAGCTACCCCACAGTGGCCTGAAGTATTGGAACAAATCGTAAATCAGCCTTAGCATTGTTTAAGAAAAAAAAACCAACATATGTGTGCATTAATGAAAAATGTCAGTTTATTCAGGCAATACAAAATGAGTTACTCAATGACTGACAACAGCCTACCGCCATGTTTGCACAAAATACATAAATGCAGTGCCATAATTTAAAGAGGGAAAACGCATGTGGTAAATTCCATTAAAATGGGCAAATTGCTCAGAATATTCTCAGCCATTTGTTGTGAGGGAAATATACAATCTAATACTAGTGTATCTATCTCAGTTGCAGGTGTGTTTTACTAGCTTTTTCTGAAAGAATATATCAAAAGAAAGCAAAACGTTCACTGACAATGACATCGTCATGGGTTAACTCATTTTAAAACAGAAGATCTCAATAAGCGAACACTGAAACGTCTGAAAGAAATGCAACACATCGGATCCCATCAGTGAGGTTCAAACTGTAGTCTAAGAATTTGTGGACGCACAAATGCAAAGATGAAATATTAATTCTTAAAAGAGCTGTTTCTGGTCCTGTTCATAAGAAAAATGGCGTAAACATGTCATCAGGCCACCGCCAGTCTATCGCCCATAACAGCACTGCTGATGCTTGAAGTGATGGTGGAGTTCGCTCTGCTTCTGTCTCCTTCTCTCCCTCTGTTTCTTCATAACTTCCTCCACCTTCTGAAGCCCATGAACATGCTGCAGCCGTAGCACACAGTTACTATAAATGCGAATATCTGTGAAGATATTGAAGAAAAACATGAACCACAGGGTTACGTAGGCCGAGCCATCACAGAGACTCATAGTCATAGAAAAGGCTTCATTATCTGAAATGCACAGGGACTATTCGGAAAGTCCAGCTGAGTCCAGTTGGAACCTGTTGCTACACATAGGCACTGTTAACCATCCCTCTGTTAGCTCAATTTCCGACTACAAAAGTTCTTATGGTTGGATAATAAAAGTTCTCCCTCAAACTAGCATAGACGTAAGTAAGCCACATTTGACCGCACAGTGTTCTGTGTAAAAACTAGGCATGTGTATTCCGGCTCAGCCATAATTAGTAATGAATAAGCGGTTGACCACATGGAAGGGACAGGGACTTGAATGTGGTGGTGTTGGTAGTAGTTTTATAATGTTTTATAATTGAAAAATATATAGCAAGAGTAACATTTATACTAGAGGCCTCGTCTTCAGATGCACTAAAGAGGCTAACACTACCAGCTAATTATGATAATGATATGATAATTATTATAAACTAAGATTATCAGTACGATTATCAGAGAATGTGCCTGGACCTGGATAACATCTAGCAGGGTTGTTAGCATCTAGTTAATATCAACTGGCATTGTTCATATTCAGCTAACATTAGATTATCTAGCTAACATGAGCTTGACAAGTTAATATCCAGCTAACGTCAGCTAGAGTAGTTACAGCCATGGCATCTTCTCAGTCATGTCATTTGCATCGTGTTCACATTAATGCACTCATGCAAATGTAAAATACACTTACAGTCTTTAAAAACATTTTAAATAGGTGCACCATCTTGGGGTGGGGTTAGGGGTTGTGCTAGGCTGATTCTAAGGCCTATAACTGACAGGGGCCCAAAAAATCTATATTAAAATTTTTTGCTTGAAACATTTTTCTTTATTTTTCTTGTTTGGCAAGAAGTTAACATTGAATTCCTCCAAGCAGCTTCAGGCTCAGCTCAGCCCTGCCTCTCCGTCCCCAAATCGCAGCCCCGTTCCTAGGTGAAGAAGGAGGTCGGCAATGCTGTGTTGAATGGCTTGTCAGTTGGCATAACTGCAGGGGCTCAGTGGGTAATTCTTTTGTTATTAAAAAGAATTGAATTAAAAGAATTTAACCACTGTAATTACTTTTCCATACCCTGCTGCTAAACAAAAGCACAGACTGGCATGCCTTTAATGCTGGTCTGTTGTTTTTTGCTGGTCTAGTGTTGGTTTGGTGTTGGTCTAGCTGGTCACCCCACATTTACACCACTTTTAAATAGTAAAATATGGTCTTTAAAAGCCGTGACACACAAAAAACCGGCCCTCTGTGACAAACTGAAAATGTCTTCAAGTACATAACCTAAATAAATAAATAAAAAACTAAATGCTGAAGCCTGATACTCTTGTGTCACACATAGTACCATGTCTGTGTCACTGCAATGTTAAGAATAGTCCACCACCAAAATAATAACTGGTGGGCAGAAACAGTCCATTGGCGAATAGGGGAGATTTTTACTTTGCTAGAGCTGTCCCAGCCAACCGTAACTTTGGCATTATTATATATAGACACATATAAGAGTAAAAGCCATTACACATAAAAAAAACAGACCTGCTGTGACAACCTATATTATATAATAATATTGTTTATTATAACTATATTAAAAATATAATAAAAAACCCCCAAAATGCTGAAGCCTGATACGGAAGTACCATGTCAGTGTCACTGCTATGTTGAGAATGAATAATAACAGGTGGGCAGAAACAGGCCGATGACGAATAGGGTAGAGGGTGGCTAACAAATTGAGAATTAGCAACAAACAGGCTGCAGTCTGTAATGGTACACCTACATAGTGGACTTCAACTAGGTGGCTAGGCTAAAGTAGGTGGATCTCATAAAGTGGTCCAAGGTAAGTACAGGGTAGGTGGTTCTAGTAAAGCGATGAGTTTACTCCATGGCTTTCACAAAGAGCCACTGTCCTAAAGCTGGTTCATACTCGCCAAGCAAGCTGCCAATATGTTGGCATAATAAATACAACATACTGCAGTCTTAGTTTAGCTTTAGTTCCACGAAAGTGCATGAGTCACAACTTTGTAGGTGTCATTATGAGTCCCACCTGTCTCCAGCCTTCCAGTGTTCTCAGGGCATTCCTTTGGCTTTAGTGTCAGGCCAACATTTATAGCCAGTAACATCGAGCAGCACAGTGTGTACTTTGTGAGGTCTGAAGAGTAATAGCAATAAAGTTTACTAATGCAGTCCCATTTCCAAGGTTCATTTTAAGCTCAGTTTGTAATTTGGGATTCTCAGGCTGTTTAATGGCCCTGGCTTACACAGTCATACCCACATTCACAAGAGACTGATCAGTCTTTGAAGCTCAATGGAGAAGTTCTTTGCTTAATGAAGGCCAAAACAGCAGTAAACTAGTCCTGGAAAACTGCTCCTGCCTTCTACTGCCTACTTCAATGTAGGACGATCATCAGTCAGGCAATATTATATTGTACTATGATTGGCTATAATTAGCCTGAAACAGGCCGTTGCATGTACACCACTCCTCTAGTCATTGTTGTAACACATAAGAGCAAAGCAATGCTAGCACTGATTGCTCCTGCACAGATTCAGTGTAGTGACCTTGAGAAAAACTGGTTCTACTCTTAGGAAGTCTCTTACTGTAAACAAAGGAAGGTGTGGAAGGTGTGGATGTTTAGCCATACGCGAAGGATCGACCATTACTGTGTCTTTACACAACATATTACAATGTTTGATTGGCCATAGATTAGTATAAAATATACAGTTCTGTGCAACGGTTGTGTTTTTTTCTCATATCATGGATATCATGGTTCGTTTAGACAGTGTAATCACACCACAGTCTTCAGCTGATACATGAATGTACTGTTTAAATGTACTGATTTAAAGAGAAGTACACAGCAACTTACCGTAGCTACCACATTAATACTGTATTGTCGGAAATCCAAGAATGTAATGATATTTTTGCTCGGCCTGAGTATGCAGGTTGAGTTGGTATTTTCCGCATATGCAGACGTAGTGGCAGCCTCAAGTACAAATGCAGCGAAATAGAAGAGCAGTGCAATGAAGTGGTACGCCAGGTCCTGAGAGAAACACAATACACATTTGTTTACAGTAACAGCAGAACTGTAAGTAATGATCATTTGAAAGTAAGCAGCTTGTTTTTTTGAACCAGCAATGAAAATTTAGTGTTAGGGGTGTCACAGGCAGTTTTAATGGGTCGAGTGTGGGCTATTGTATGTACACATCCGCTGAGTTAGAAGCATTCTATTATTCTGAACATTATTACATAAAGTGTTCTTTAGTAGAACATAATAATGTAAATAAAATTCATTTCACATCTTCAAAATATCCATAACTTGAGTGTTTTTGCTGTGTCTTTGGCTGAAGTTAGTGCGATGCTGTTAAATGGCAGACAAAACCATAGAAATATACTACAGTATAACAGTTTTATAAACACATTTATATACAACTATACATATCACCCATAAAACACTAATTTATATATATATATATATATATATATATAACAGTATAACAGTTGTAAGCACATTTATATACAACTAATATATATATAGTATATAAATGTGTATACAACTGTTACCACAATACAAAATTAAGCAATTTCACTTCAGCATTTTAAGTTAACTTATCATTTTACAGTACAGATTTAATGCAAATTATATCTATTATCTACTAAAAGTTTACCAGTAAAATTGCCTTGCATATTTTATGTGCCTTAATTGTCTGTCTATGAAAGCACAACGATCAGGTCAATATCAGCCAACTTTGGACTGATGGGCAATACAAGCTGGATTGGGACCCTACAAAAATGTAGGACGTATTTATTGTTGTCAAATCACCAGGACATCAACACATGCCCTCTAGTCTCTGCTTTATCTCTGCAGTAATTAATAATTAAGGAATATGAATAAGATGGACATGCCACTGATACGTGTAGGACTGTTAAGCCATGCACATTAATCATGCTCATAAAGCAGACATTACTCAGCAGCAGGGCTGAAAAACCAGGGCCAACACTGAGGACTGGCACGCCTTTTGGCCACTTCCACTCTGGTTTCGCTACAGACGGAGCTCTTTGTCAGGTTTAAGGAACCCAGCCAACAACACTCTAGCTGAATGGGATCCCGAGAGCCGCTCAGTTTTGAGTGTGTTCCAAGTAACTGTACCATCATGGCTATTCGTCACAGTGTTATTTGACTGGTATGTTTCCATGAAACCCCGTTGAGAAGTTTCCCTTCTGAGGCCTATCAGAACAATGAAGTAATGCAGTAACAAGGACTTATTGCCTCCATGTTGTAAATACACATGGTCAGTGTCCGGCTCTATGGTTGGGAGATGTACGCTCAGGCAGCAGGGAGTTAAAAATACTCACCATGAAATTCCAGTCAGTGTTGATTTTATCAGCAAAGCCCAGCAGAAACAGGGCGAGGTATGTGGAGGAGCACACGAACATGGTTACGGACACAAACATCACCCAGCCCTGCAGCAGGGGCACGGGCACGTTGGACGACGCCACTAAGATCCATACTAACCCTCCGAAAACCTGGCCGGAGCAAACGGGAGAAGCACAAAATGCCCTGTTAGTGATCTGATCAGAGGCCTAGTCATCAAAATATATCTATAATTTCTGCCTGGATAAAAAGCCTTGGTAGAAAAGTTGCACAACATGAAAACAGTGAGGCTCTTTAGGCTGCCATTCTTAGCCCATATCAGTGTCACAACCAGCATCAATACAGTAGAAAGGTCAGGTCAAGCATGAAAGAACTGCAGTACGCACTTACAATTTCCAAGCAAATCAGAGCCCCCGAGTATGTTCTTAAGATGTCCGGCCCGAGTGGTAAGGATATAGTGGGCGCTGGGAAAGAGGTAGCGGCCGGGTTTGTTGCTTCAGCCATCTCTCTCAGAGGCTCAGAGGCTTTCCAAAGACCAAGTGTGTAGGAGTGTGTAAGTCCCTGGGAGTCATGTGTCGCGAACCGGTCCGACAGGTGTGCGGCCACTCCCATTCATGGTCGAGGACTGCCGAGGACAAACCGCCCTCTCAGAGCAGCCACCTGCAGTGCGTCCCTGTCACTTTCCTTCTTAGCCTTTCTCATCCTTAGCCGCTAATAAAACTCAGTTCTCTGAGATTTTCCATTTCTTTCCTTTCTGTCAATTCTGTCTCTCTGTTGTTGAACCAGCAGCCTGGCAGTGTCGCCACTAGTTTATGATTAACCAGCAAGCTTTGAGCAAACTGCTCCTGGCTAAATATTAGGTTATGGCATTCCAAGGAGACTGGGCCGAGGTTATATTCCAGGGCCTGTTAGTGATGATGAAGGTTATTTTGTAAATCTCAGTTTGGCCTACTAGGCCTGGCTTATGTCGAGGCCTATGATAGTGTAAGTATGGTGGTTGGCTAGAGGAGGAACACCCCAGCGTATATATCTCCTTTAGGGGGGTTAATGAACTGTGGTCAGTAGTGCTAGCGTTTAGAACAGAAACTGCAGGGGCTATGCTCCTCTCTTTTTCTCTAGGAAATTTGGAAATTTGCCAGTGGCGGAGTAGATTGATTAATAATTGCCTAGATAAACATACCCATGTGTCAGTGACCCTTCGAACAGCACACACTCACAAACTCTCTCTCTCTCACACACACACACACATATATACTGGACTGTATCCTGAGGAGATTTTAGCCACACACATTTACACTGTGTGGACAAATTCTCCTCCGATCTCTGTGTGGGACAGAATCTGTTAAAGGTGTTTGAGTTTAGGTAGAGGGTTTCGATGCCTTTACACTGCTTTATTATCAGTCTCAGACAACCTCCTGAAGTCTGAGGTCTGAGTGATGGGATTTGTCTCTGTGTTAAATGTGTCTTTGGTGCATTTACACGTGCTTATTACTGTGGCTTTGTTGACCAGGTTTAAACGGGGTCGATGTGTTGGAAGTGACACTGCCCACAAACCGCACACCTGCTCATCTGTGAAACATGGTGGTGGGGGTGTTGTGGCTTGGTCATGTATGGCTGCCACAGGTACTGGAATACTTATCTTCATTAATGATGATGTAAGTGATAAAAGCAGTCGCATGATGGATTCTGAGGTGTCTGCTCCAGTTTCCAGTAAGAGGCCTCCAAACTCATGGGGCGGCACTTCATCCTACAGCAAGATAATGATCCCAAACATACTGCCAAGTTGTTTAACTGAAGTTGTTCAATGGCCAAGCAAGTCACTCAATTTAAATTCAATTAAGCATGAAGCTGAAGAGAAAACTTGAGGGAGCACGGCCCTCAAACAAGCAAGAGCTGCTTGAAGATGGCTGAATTAGGGGCTTGGCAAAGCATTACCAGAGAAGATACTCAGCAGTCAGTCATACTTCAAGCAGTCATTGCAGGCAAGAGATGTATGCAATAGTCCTAAACATGACCGATTTAGAGTACCTATAATTGCTATGCGCTATTGCACACTGAATGCGCTATTAATAGACTGCCTCTATCATATGACATAAAGTCCGTAAGAGCTTTATCAGTCCTGATCTTATCGAGAATGAATGAACGAATGAGTGAGCCAGTAAATGAATTAAACTAGTAAATCATTTACTTTTCACTCTTGACCCAGCTCTAATGTAACCTCATCACAGATGTGGTTACAGATGAAAATCTTGCAAAATCTCAGGGTCCTAAACTAAAAAAACTACCAATGGATCTACTGGACACAGATTCTTTTTTTTTATTCTTTTTTTTATTTATACAGAACCGTACGGCCAGGAGGACAGTGACCCGTAATATGGAATTTCATTTTCCCAGAAGGTAGGAACCATATGGAACTGCATTCTGTTGCCATTCTGTCGTCAATATTATTATTATTAATATTATACAGGATGGAGCAGGGTCCACCATACAGCCACCAGAGGAAAAGACAGACACTCAGTGACTGTACATCAAATCACATCCATTTATGTTGGTATTCCCATTTTTATTTAAATTAAAAAAGATGTTTGAAAGCATGAATATTTCGTATATCACAAAAAATGCAAAAACGTAAAAAGAAAATCAACAAAAACTCATTTCATACTAAGCAGACATGCCAAAGAAGGCAGCAGCACTCCCAGATTTCCATAGTATAGTAAAGACATATGTGTGCTTGTTTAAGGTGGAATTATCTTTTTATTTTATTTTTCGAATCATATTTTCATAACCTGCAGTCGCCGTGCACTGCTTAATTAAAAACAATACAGCAAGCCAAGTCCCTGCCCTCACAAACTGCTGCCTAAAACTTAAGTTCATGTCCCTGCAGACCAGCAGCCTACTCCAGTGAGTCAAAACAGTCTAATATTGTTTTTCAAAACTTAAATCATTTAAAAAATATTATTTTTGGCTATATTCTAGTGTGTGTGCCACATATTCATAATCATAAGCAGAGAGAGCAGAGTGAACAGGGCGTGCGTCAGAGGTTTAACGTGCCAATTATATGTCCATACTGTCGTCTCTCATCACATTGTAGCACATTATGAGCGCTCCGTTTATTGCAAATTACCCCCAAAATTTAAATGAATCAACAAACCATGGAATCAGCGGTCACTTAGTCCTTAGACCTCCCTTGGTACATCTCGTTTATTCTGCGTAGCATCTCCCACTCAGAGCAACCTCCCATGTCCCTATCACTTTCTGATAGAACTATAATGTCACTACACCGTTGAACATTTTAAAATCAGGCCGACTTAAAATGGTAAAGCAACACGTTAACTTAACTTTATTTAGTTACAAGTTCTCCAAACTCACATTTATTAGTTCTGCATTTCAATTTGGTCAACAATACTTGTTGAGTTGGGCCTAAAAGCATTTGTCAATGAGCTACAGCTAAAATTGTTCACGTTTAGGCAGGGAAGCTTTTGACAATGGAGTGCTGAGGCCTTGCTGGGATTTGAACTTCTCACACTAGATCTTCTCACACTGGATCTTCTCACACTTAATTACTGGCAGTTAGACCGTAGGACCACTCTACAGCTGTGAAATTACACTACCCTAAAACACAGTTCTAAGAAAGTGTGCCTTTTCCTTCTTTCTTGGACACAGATAGGTACCTGGATTCCCAACTCTAGAGTGGCACAACTGTCCAACTGCCTGCTTGTCAAGAGACAGGAAATCAAACCTCATCAACACCACAGCCCTCCACGGTCACGAGTCTAAGATTTTCAGCTGTTTTGAGTTGGCTTAACTTAAAATGTATTGTTGGCAAAGAGTTTTTAGGGAGAACCTTTGACTAGTATTAGTTGAGTTAACTCAAAAATTCTCTGAAATCAGTTATTTTCTTATTTTAATTTGGCCTGTATTTACATTTTTTTAGTTACTAGCAGTTCACCTGAAGTCCCCTAACGGTTACTACCAATCCCAAGATATAAAAATAATAACAGAAATATTAATAATACAGTTTTGAATTCACTAAGACATGACTTCTTTAGCACATCAGAGGTAGCAATCCAACAGCCATTGAATACCTTCTTAAATTCTGCCTGCAAGAAGTCTCGTCTCGTCTGTTGCATCTTATTTTTTGGGAAACTCACATATGAAATACTTTGCGACGTCACACTCTGTCAGACTCCAAGCCCCATTGGAGCCCATCTGTACACAGCTGTTGCTGCTCCCCCCGAGTGCCACCTCCAGACCCCAGACTGTGGCGTTTGTCAGGGGGCCGCCATCAGCGTACACATATCCTCCTCCGGCCTCTGCTGACCGCAGGCCGATGAACACGTGGGTGAGGCTGGCTTCGCTGACATATCCAGTCAGCAGTGTGTTGGTGTTCAGGTTCTTAGGCATAGCCAGGGTCCCACCTCGCAGCTTGCAGTTCATGAGAGAGTCACGGTACCGCCGTGCCTCCTTTACCAGCAAGTAAAACTTCTCTTCTGTCTCCTTAATGCCCAGAATAACTGCATGGAAAAGAGCATAGCATCAGTGCGACATCCACTACTGTGCAAGCACCATATCAGTGTCACTGGTAGGTGTATTATTTTAGCATCTCCAACTCAGAGCAACTTCCCATGTCCCTATCACTTTCTGATAGAACTACAATGTCACTACACTGTTAAACATTTTAAAAGTAGGCCGACTTAAAATGGTAAAGCAACTGATTAAAGAGTTTTTCCCACCTTAACTCAACTTTATCTAGTCACAAGTTCTCCAAACTCACATTTTTTAGTTCTGCATTTCAATTTGTTCAACAATACTTTTTGAGTTGCGTCTAAAAACATTAGTCAATGAGCTGCAGCTAAAATTGTTCATTGTTTATTCCCACCTGTAGATTAGAACTTCCCCGTTACATGATATCCCCAGGCAGGGAAGCTTTTGATAATGGAGTGCTGAGGCCTTGCTGGGATTTGAACTTCTCACATTGGATCTTCTCACACTTAATTACTGGCAGTTAGACCGTAGGGCCACTCTACAGCTGTGAAATTACAATACCCTAAAACACAGTTTTAAGAAAGTGTGCCTTTTTCTTCTTTCTTGGACACAGATAGGTACATGGATTCACAACTCTAGAGGGGCACAACTGTCCAACTGCGTGCTTGTCAAGAGCCAGGAAATCAAACCTCATCAACACCACAGCCCTCCACGGTCACGAGTCTAAGAATTTCTAAAGTAGACTTTTCAGCTGCCGCACATTTTTACTAATAGTTTTGAGTTGGCTCAACCCTAAAATGTATTGTTGGCACCATATCAGTGTCACTGGTGTGTCCAGCAGCCCAAAAATATATGTCGTATATGGAGCCTCACCGTTTTTCACAAACTTAACAGTGTTTTTCAGTCTGTTTATGTTGATGTCCATCTGCCCGACTACCTTCCTGTACCTCCCACAGTCGCAGGTAGAGCCTGTTGAAGAACAAGTGTAATGGAAAGTTGGACCTAAAACAACTTTATGAGTTACTGTCAGCGACAGTAAACTCATTTACTGTTGGTTTAAAAACCCATTTCATGCAAATAACAGCAACACTAAAACATGGCCGCTGAGCAGTGACTGGCTCAGTGCTGCCTATGTAGGCAGAAATGCCTTCCAAAGAGGTGTAAAGGTGTCCATACAGTGTACATGTTAGGATATTTTCGGAAGAACAGAGGGTCAGGTTTCACCATGCAAAACAGTCATGTGTCGACAGTCATGTCTGACCTAAAATCTGGATAAGCTAAGCTGTTTTGGAGGACCACAGCATTGTTCCTACGACAACACTGCTACAAGTTTGGGTGATAACGTCAAGTTCATAAACATTTGTCCACCACAATGGATTTGGAATGAAGCAATCAATATGCGTTGGAAGAGTGGACTTACTGCATCAACTGTTTAGAAATTACAGCCAAAGAGGTGTTGATGCAAATGAAGGAGACTGGCATTGGGCTGAGAAAACAGAACGAAAATCTCAGAGAAAGAAGGAAAGCACTGTCTGGCCTGGAAGACCACGGAAGACCGTGATAGACAACCAGTAAAGTAGATGATTGAGAGCTAAAGTAGAGAATTCTTTCTTTCCTCGATGAGGAAAACACCCTTCACAACATCTACTTAAGCCAAGAACGCTCCCGAGGAGGTAGGTGTATTATTGTCAAAGTCCACAATCAAGAGACACCTTCATTAAAGTAAACACAGAGGGTTTACACAGTGTAAACACAGTGGCTACACAAAAAAACAGAAAGGTCAGATTAGACTGAAAAAACTGATAAACTTGATTACACTGAAGAAAAGAAGGAACAGAACTGGGTCACTTGTGTTTATGGATGAAGTGCCTGTTGATTGGAGAATCAGGTTGGATTCTGAGGTGTATAGAGGTATACTTTCTGCTCAGATTCAGTCAAATTCTGGAAAACGGATGGGATGGTGCCTTGTAATACAAATGGATAATGACAGCAAACGCAGTGCAAAAGCAACCCAAGAGCTTCTTCTTAAGGCAAAGAGATTAAAATAGGCGAGTCGGTCAGAACCCAAATGAGCAAGCAATCTCAAAGCAAAACATCTTCCAGGCAGACACTCATCATTTGATGATGTCCACTGGTTCCAGACCTTAGGCGGTAGATTTGCATCCAAGTAATATATTTTTAATTCAGAGTGTTTTTAAAAGGAGCGCTGCCACTTCTCAGCTCCTGCTGAGAGCGATGTTTAGAAAAAGGCTCCAGCCTTTCGAGATGGAAAGTTCCCCAACAGCTCAAACTATTTTTAATCTATAAAACAAAACGTATTCAAGGGATCAGGGATGTCTTGAGTCTTTTGCAGCAAATGATGTCATCACCTGAAGCACTTTTATCATTAAAGGTCAGTTTGATGAAAACATAGTCTGGCATTTTCATTTCATTGCTTGTAATTTGTGCAGAAAGTCAATGGAAACATTATTAGTGATGGTGTTTGCGTTGGAGCACCAGTACTTCTAGGAATTTCCCAAATTATTATTCAAGTGAGAGGATTCTTTAGCTGCACAGGTCTAACACCACCAAATAAAGAAGAAGAAGAAGAAGAAAGCATGTAAGATCAACAACAAAAATAACTAAAGAATGCAGATTATGTGTACAAAAAAAAAAAAAAAAATTCTACCCAGTTTGAAAGGCCAATTACTCAATCCCTGTTCCTACAAACTCCCCCTATCACTAGCAGGGTGAAGCCTACGACATATAAGAGGTAATGTGAAGCCAGCTAGCAGCTTAGCTAGATGGAGAGTGCGCTCAGAGGAAAGCACAGCTCACCAGCTCCGATACGACAGCTAACAGACGCCTCTGCTGACCAACGTCACACTAGGAGTGATGCGGGGAGGAAGTGTCATCAACCCACATTTAGACAGAGCAAGGCAAATTGTGCTCTCTCTGACTCCGGCTGCTGATGCTGATGATAGGGGCCATGCCTTAGTCCACTGGACCACTGGGAGCCCAAACGTGAATTTTAATGCTGGTTAAACTTTTACTGTTGAATTTAGTTAAAGACAAGAATGGCAGTGAACAGTTTTTGAGAATGCAGGCAGTAATGTACATTAAAAAAAAAAAATTACCTGGTTTGCCTTTCAGGCCTGAAGGTCCGCCTGCTCCTCGCTCGCCTTTATCTCCTGCAAATTGCATATAAGCTCATTATTCAGCAGACTGTATACAACCGGCTTTAACCCCAACAGTGAAGATGACTGAAGACTCATTGGAGAGGGAAGAAATATGGCATTTAATTGTGAAAATGACCCACTAGGTGGCAGCAGGCTGCTAGATTAGATCACCCCACCCAGAGCAAAGGACTGATCAGACATGAGGTAATACATTTCAGAGATATTCCCAGAATTCTAACCCACTTCTATAACCCGCTGTTTTCTTTTTTTCCGGTGAAGGGAGGCACGACAACAGACCCCTGCTGATGACTGGCTGGATGAAACATATGCTCAGCACATTTTAAATGCCTTCTCTGTCCAAGGCCAATTAGGCCTCTCTGATGAGGATGATACAAAGCAGTTGTGGGAATCCCTTTCTCTTATAGGCTGGACTTTCGGTTCCAGCCAGAAAGTCAGCATTGCCTTCCTCAGCTTCTCATGTAATCCAAGTCATCATCTAAGGCCTTATTTCAACAGGCACCAGGTGTGTCATGCCTTGTATGGAGGGAAAACTTCGAACCCCACGGCCTTTTCCAGATAAGGCTGCCCCGCTGATATAAAGGAAGAGGGTAATCTTGGCTTGGAGAAGATCATTCTGGGAAGGGCAAATATATTTGATGGAAATAGTGGAGACTTTCATAACAAATAACATCAGGAATGGTTCCCATGGTAATTCTGCTCTGGAAGGGACATCTCAAACTAATTGAGGGCTATATAAACAATACGCCTGGGGTTAAAGCAGTATTCCACATTAGGGTGGCCTCAGATTACAGTTTATTTACCTCGCTCTCCTGCAGGGCCCATCTTTCCTATCCGGCCAGGCTCCCCCTTCTCGCCGCTCTGTCCTGGCAGGCCTGCAAGATGAAAAAACAGGGTTATCAGGAACCTAACCCCTATCCAAGCCGCAGAAAATACCTTGCAGCAGCCTCATTGGAGAAGGGAGCGCACTGTCAAAGCACAATAATTCAAGGAATTTGTCGTTTTTTTTTATGGCTGTGTTTTGTGTGTGGAGGCATAATTTCGTGTCAGTAGTCTGGAGTATAAATCTGGTTCAATAGCATTTTCCAAATCGTAAAGGGGTTTGAGCTTTTTGCTTTTAAGACAAGTTCAAAAGGCTCTCGGAGCAAATTTCCTAAGCATATATCCAGCTGGAAGCGGGCATTTCAGTGCTCCGCCTAAAAGACTGATAGGGCCGAGTCTTAATCAGGGTATCTGTTACGTAGCCTCTTCCTGTGTTGTCTTTGCAATTTGTTCACTTTGAGTAAACGGTGCGATGATTTCCGTTTATTTGTTAATTGCCCCAAATTAAGCTTCCCCAAAGTTTGAACCCCAAAGCGATCTCCCACATGTGATAGCTCTAGTCATTCAGATATTGCAATTACTGGGCAAAGCTCAATGGGAAAACCTCAGACAGCATTAAAGAATTGATTTGTGACCCCAGGGAACCAGCTGGACATTTACAGAGGCATTTGTCTTTAAACACCCCACTGAAAAACATCAGAAGTTTTTAGCACTTCTCTCTTTTTTGTTTATTTCTTTCTTTCATTTCCTGCTTTCAGTGTGTGACGGTGAAAGAACGCTCATATTTGAGCCTGGATAAACATTTCCTGGGCTCATTTAAGACTGATTAATGGGTGGTCTCCCGTGGTTTAACCACCTGAAACCCACTCGCTCTTGGGCACTGCTGTACATGCCTTTTTCCAGATGAACCGCCAGTTGCGGATGGCAATTAGACATGAATTCTGCGGTTTCGAGTGGCTCAGCAGTGTAGTGCGCTACCACTATGGCCCGGGGGTCACGAGTTCGAAATCCAAGCTATACCGCTTTGCTATCAGCGGCCAGAATCTGATAGAGCACAATTGAGTGGATGGTGCCCTCTCCCCTCTTCACTCAAATGATGTTGGCCGGCACAGGCGTCTGTTAGCTGGTGTGGTGGAGCTGGGGATATTGCTGGGGACCCGGCAATATCACACTGGCGGAAGTTGGAAAAGAGGCGTGGCTGGCTTTGTATTTATTGAGGGACCCTTCTAGTGTCAGGAGCATTGCTAGTGCTAGAGGGAGCTATGAATGGGGAAATTCTGAGGATTTTCATCCTCCTGTTGTGAATCTTTGGTACAGTGCAGTATCATTGATTTGGTAACACCTAATTTAAGAGGTTCCTACATTGGCACTTCATAACACACGCATGAATATTGATTAACGTATTAATAAAGGAATACTTTATGTTTTATGAAGTGAATGACATCAGGGGTCTTAAACTAAAGTTAAGGAGCTTCATTCCCAAGCCCTGGAACACGAGGCCTAGTTCGAAGAGTCCCAAAATAGGACGAATATTGGAATTACTTTAGCTTAAATGTAATTTACGTCTCGCAGGTAAACTTAAGCTGTTCATAAATCTCAAATACTGCCATATAAATGCATTATTACATGTCTATACAGTGTCATGAATGATATATGATGTATTTCACCATATTTGGTTAACTATCAAACTATTAATTCCAAACTCGTCCTGCTAAACTCTTCAAATCTAATTGATAAATAACATTTCCTGTAAATGAGTGACTATTGTTTTCTGCATGTACACGTTTTAGGTGCATCCCCAAAAATAACCTAAATAGCAAGCAGGCATGCTGAACCTTAATTCCTCTGTGGTCAAAAGTGAAAAACCAGGCAACTGTTCCTCTCGTCTTCGGGCCCTTCCCGGCAATTTAGTTTCTTTTTCCCCACACACACACTCTCTCTGACGATATATGGGTGTGTTTGGGAGAAAGGGGGGCGTCTGTCGTCGCTTGCTCACTCTAGACTTGAGTTTAGCGCAGTGCTGAGAAGGCCTGTCTGGAAGAGGGCCTGCAGTGCTCGCGGAATGCCCCGGCCAACACTTCCACCCCTGAGCGCACGGCGGCACGGCGGCACCGCAGCCCCCTGGCCGCAATTAACACGTCTGCCTGCCACTGATGAGACTTCTCTCTGTGGAAGAAGTGGTTTTGGCACGTCGTGACGTGACATCCAGCTCGCTCTGATGCCCAAGCTGTGGGCAAAGGCACATCAAACGGCTGACTCAAGGTCAGGGCCAGGCAGCGCACAGGAGTGCTGTTTGATTCAAGTGACAAGCACAGAGGAGGCTATGTGTGTTGCCACATTTTTGTTTTTTTGCTGTTTCCTCAGAGCTCAGTCAGTGCATTCAGGAGAATTCAGCATTTCAGAGAAGCTAAGAGCAAGTTCGCCCTTCATATGACACATTTCTAAAGTTTGTTTGGTGGTATTGTGACTGCATTATTTACTATTGCTGTCAGTGCTAACACATTAACGTACGCAATTAATCTGCAATATTTAAGGTGTTTACCTTTTTTTGTAACACAAATTCATCATCTTATCAAGTTTGGCCCCAACTTCCTCCCATAGGTCACTCTCTTTACAGAGCCTAGTGATGTAATAGCGGTTTACATTTAGCGATGTAAACACAGTAGCATCGCTACTGTTGAGCTCAGAGGCTAGATTACACTTTATTGATGCTGATATATGGATGAAGAATTTGTTGACTGTTGGGACATGTGCGCTTAGTATGCTGTGCATGATTGATGAACTGCTTCAAGGTTACCAATTAGTTTTGGCATCAGATGGTTACATATATATGTACATTTACATGTAAGGCATTTAGCAGATATAGACTAGAATTCAGAGATGCCTCTTAGCTTAGATACTACTAAACACAAGTCAGTATGTAGACCATAATACTCGACACTACACTTTGCCCAAGTACTCTCGGAAGAGGTGGGTCTTCAGTCTGCGTTTAAAGACAGCGAGCGACTCTGCTGTTCGGACACTTAGGGAAGTTCGGTGCCAGGAAAGAAAAAAGAGTTGTATATTTACTTTTATTAACTAAGACAGGACTTTTGTTTATTTGTTTTTTATAATAAACAAAAATCCCAGTTTGGTTAATACCTCATATTTGAACAGCATTTAATACATTATTTTAAGACAATATTTTAATACAAGTCTCAACCCTCAGGGTTTCCCTTGAGGTCTTGTAGTATTCCATCAGCAAACTGATAATGTAAAAGGAAATTCCTCAAACTATTACAATTACAATTAAAAAATTATGTTGCACATTTTAATCTATAATTCTTTAACCAATTTGGAATTCCGAAGTCTGAACTAAGGCTCTACATTGCATTTTGACAGAAATTTGGTTTTGATTTGAAATGTTGAACTCAAGGTCCACACTTCTAATTCAGTATAAATAAACGAAACATTAAACTGACCTGTGAGCCTTTAGAATCAAAGAATGATTTGACTTTTTAAGATACTTTGGTTCGCTTCTAGATCTGTCTTGAACCAGCTTCTCGTTAATCTTCCAACAATACACAGGGTTTAATAGCAAACCAGCAATGCAACAAGGACCTCTGTGTCCAGCGGGGCCGGATTTCCCCAGTCTTCCCTCGTCTCCTTTATCTCCTACCTCGCCTGGATCGCCTGTCAGGAAGAAAGGTGGAAAACCTGTGACCTGGGAGTCACTTCTGCATAAAGCACATGTAGAATTGGGCAGGAAAAATGAGTAGTGATGGTTGGATAACTGAACCCCCTGCCCTACACACAATACTCTATGTAATGTATGGGATTTTTTTAAATACAAAATTTAATCTGATTGATTTTGAAGACATTATAATGTTTAATTGCTTCATTAGAGCAGGTACAAGAGAGCGTTCAGCTTTGCTTTTGCTGTTCTCCAAAATGAAGACCAGAGTTGGTCCACTGAAAGTTAATAAAACCATTATTATACAGAGACACAAGAATGAAACAGAGAGACATTGGCCAATGAGCTTGGCCCTGGGCTTGCCAAAATCAACTGTCAAAATCCCCTGAGCAGGTCTGCCACCTGTCTCATGAACTTAGCAAACAGTTCACCCTTTCCCAATGACAAAATCTTTCTCATTCTGGTAACTTGTGGATTGTCAGTTCACGGCGTGTAACATTATGCCATGAAACGCATAGATCAGCACAGTGATTTATCAGTCTATTAATGCTTTAGTAGAATTCAGTAACACTGAGATAAATAACTGATCAGCACAGTGATTTATCAGTCTACTCAGACTTTAGTAGAGCTCAGTAACACTGAGATAAATAACTGATCAGCACAGTGATTTATCAGTCTACTCAGGCTTTAGTAGAGTTCAGTAACACTGAGATAAATAACTGATCAGCACAGTGATTTGTCAGTCTACTCAGGCTTTAGTAGAGTTCAGTAACACTGAGATAAATAACTGATCAGCACAGTGATTTATCAGTCTACTCAGGCTTTAGTAGAGCTCAGTAACACTGAGATAAATAACTGATCAGCACAGTGATTTATCAGTCCACTCATGCTTTAGTAGAGTTCAGTAACACTGAGATAAATAACTGATCAGCACAGTGATTTATCAGTCTACTCATGCTTTAGTAGAGCTCAGTAACACTATGATAAATAACTGATCAGCACAGTGATTTATCAGTCTACTCAGGCTTTAGTAGAGTTCAGTAACACTATGATAAATAACTGATCAGCACAGTGATTTATCAGTCTACTCAGACTTTAGTAGAGCTCAGTAACACTATGATAAATAACTGATCAGCACAGTGATTTATCAGTCTACTCAGGCTTTAGTAGAGTTCAGTAACACTGAGATCAGGAACTGATCAGCACAGTGATTTATCAGTCTACTCAGGCTTTAGTAGAGTTCAGTAACACTGAGATAAATAACTGATCAGCACAGTGATTTATCAGTCAACTCATGCTTTAGTAGAGTTCAGTAACACTGAGATAAATAACTGATCAGCACAGTGATTTATCAGTCTACTCATGCTTTAGTAGAGCTCAGTAACACTATGATAAATAACTGATCAGCACAGTGATTTATCAGTCTACTCAGGCTTTAGTAGAGCTCAGTAACACTGAGATAAATAACTGATCAGCACAGTGATTTATCAGTCTACTCAGACTTTAGTAGAGCTCAGTAACACTATGATAAATAACTGATCAGCACAGTGATTTATCAGTCTACTCAGGCTTTAGTAGAGTTCAGTAACACTGAGATCAGTAACTGATCAGCACAGTGATTTATCAGTCTACTCAGGCTTTAGTAGAGTTCAGTAACACTGAGATAAATAACTGATCAGCACAGTGATTTATCAGTCAACTCATGCTTTAGTGGAGTTCAGTAACACTGAGATTAATAACTGATCAGTACAGTGATTTATCAGTTTACTCAGGCTTTAGTAGAGTTCAGTAACACTGAGATAAATAACTGATCAGCACAGTGATTTATCAGTCTACTCAGGCTTTAGTAGTGCTCAGTAACATTGAGATAAATAACTGATCAGCACAGTGATTTATCAGTCTACTCAGACTTTAGTAGAGTTCAGTCACACTGAGATAAATAACTGATCAGCACAGTGATTTATCAGTCTACTCAGGCTTTAGTAGAGTTCAGTAACACTGAGATAAATAACTGATCAGCACAGTGATTTATCAGTCTACTCAGGCTTTAGTAGAGTTCACTAACACTGAGATAAATAACTGATCAGCACAGTGATTTATCAGTCTACTCAGACTTTAGTAGAGCTCAGTAACACTGAGATTAATAACTGATCAGCACAGTGATTTATCAGTCTACTCAGACTTTAGTAGAGCTCAGTAACACTGAGATAAATAACTGATCAGCACAGTGATTTATCAGTCTACTCAGGCTTTAGTAGAGCTCAGTAACACTGAGATAAATAACTGATCAGCACAGTGATATATCAGTCTACTCATGTTTTAGTAGAGTTCAGTAACACTATGATAAATAACTGATCAGTACAGTGATTTATCAGTCTACCCATGGTTTAACTTTTACATTTTCATAACTTTGACTCAATACTGATATTTAATTTATATTCCTAATTTGGTCCGCTTCATCCCAACCTTAAGCATATTAATAGAGCTTTTTGGACCAATCTTACCCCTAAAAAAGCCCTTTTCTTGACTGCAGCAGTGTAAAACTGACAGCCATTCGATCTCTACAGTGCTGAGTTTATTGGTGTTAGCGTAAACCACCCAAAAGTCTATTTCTTTCCATCATCTCGAGCCATTGGCCTTTTTACCCTTCCATGCTCTGAAAAGGCCTGAGTTCTGTTACCATGCAGCTAAAGAGAAACCAGAGCCCCCAAAACTAACTTGGGTGGTGGCGCTTTTTATGTAATGGAATAATAGCCTCACCACATAAGCCTTGAGTTAGTGTTGCAAACAATTGCTTTTGCTGAGACTGCCAGGCTATAAACGACAGAATGGCACTTTAACAGAGGCGGACTGTTGGGGTTTGCCAGCGGGGTTGCTGTTATATGAGCAGCTACTGTAGCACTAAGAAGCCAGATGGTATCTACCATGCACTACGCCAACAACGACCAAAACTGGAGTACCAGAGTAGGCCACAGGTTATCAAACCTCTTCAATTCAACACCAATCCTTTTCAATAAAGAAAGGCTAAACAGTCTCACAGAAATAACTGTAATGTTTTATGATGTAGATGAAATGCTCTTATTCCAACTTAGAAAAACAAACCTACTACTTTGCAGCATTTCTTGAAGTAATTAAACATTTCTATGATCAGTTTTCTTAGTTAATGTTTTTTGCTTAAGGGCAGTTGCCCAGTGATAGTCCTAGCTGTTGGGGTATTGTGTCCCAGAAAGTAACATTAAAAGCAAAAGGGAAAAGTGGGGGAACTTAATTACAACAATGTAAAAAATGACAGAGATTAAAACTAGGGCCAGTTATAATGAATGAACCACATTGGTTAGTTGAGAAACACACATGGTTACTTAGTTCAAATAGTTTAGTGTGTTTACATAAAAAAAGGTCTCAAAGATTGTGGCACACCTTCATTTTGAACACTTTTTGCCTTAAATAGACTTAAAATTGACACAAGACTATGCAGTTTATAACACACCAAAGCCAGTTCACCAGTTTACATGGCTCCGAAAATACGTCTGAGACGAATATCGACCTCAGGCATTTCATTTATCTGTAAAACTAAACTACAAAAAGCATAAACCAACAAATAAATACCTTTGGATCCAGGAAGAATGGTGTTAGAACAGACATCAATGGCGAAAACCAACGATAGGTCGTAGAGAACCAAAAGCAGTAGTACACGATTTCTGATGAATGTTTTTCCACCCATGTCTTTAATTGAAGACTGTAACACTGTGGCCAAGTGGACAGAGTGAAACCCCTGCTCTGCATGTGTTTACCCAACCTTATCACATCCCTGTCCAGCTGTCAAACAACACTGTCCAGAGCCCATGGAAGGGAGAAGACGAGGCGTGTCCATCATGGATCAGAACAACATTGCACATAAGAGCCACAGCTGTTGTTGAATGAACTAGCATGTGATTAACATCTGCTTAACGTGATGTGTGACATGTGATTAACGTCTGCTTACTTCCTCAGAAGCTAATACACACAGTACTACGTTATAGTACTAGTGCTGACACTGAAAAGGCAGAAGTTTGGCCAGGAATCCTCTAGGCCACTTATCAGAGGGTGGTCTGGCCTTCTACCACACAGCAGAAGCCACACGAACTCTGGTCAAAAGTTCTTGGAAATTCTTCCCCCTCCCTTATCGTATGCTGATGGCATGGTCCAAACTTGCGAAAAGAGATACTAAAGATCCTACATATTCATCTTGCTGTTTCTGATTTTGCCTGAACTGCCAGAAAAACAGCCCGTCACTCTTCTCGCTGCCTGTTCTAATGAATCACAGGTTGCTGGCTGAAGTTTCTTTCAGGCTGGCCCTTGAAATTTGGTGTTTTGGCCCTAATCGACAGTCCCCAGTGACCCTCTGGAGAACTAGCATGTGATTAACATGTCTGCTTACTTCCTCAGAAGCTAATACACACAGTACTAAGTTATAGTACTGGTGCTCACACTGAAAAGGCAGCAGTTTGGCTAGGATTCCTCTAGGCCACAGCTAAAGTTTCTGTGAAGGTCAACTCAACTCCAGTGCTTTGCCTATTATGCAAACCACAATGACCAGCTCTGCGTCCAGTATATAGTGACAGCTGTGTGTGGACTTCTGGTAGTTATGAAAGGTACAAGAAATCCTTTGTAATGAAATGATGTGCTATTTTTCTTTTCTTTTTTTAAACCAGTGTCCCGTTTCTATATTGAATGTGTTGCAGCTGGTTGATGTTTCATCTAATCAAATACAGATTAACCGATTAAACCTTTTTACCACAACGCAGCAAGGCTTATTACACCCTAAGCCGTCATTATTCAGTAACTACAGGGAATACTACAGTGGCAATTCTTTGGTAATAGAAGATTGTAGCAACACTTTAGCCCTGCCTGCGGTCCATTGGCTTTTTAAGGGGTTAATATGGACAAAAATATGGTTTATTGGTTCTATACTGAACTGATATGAAGTCACAAATTCTAAAAAGGTCAGTACAGTTTAGCCCCTATAATATTCCAAGGCTTATTACACACTAAGGCGTATTATTCAGTAACTACAGGATCTTCTGTACAAACCTTTGGCCTGCAGCAGGCCATAGGCTGATTAAGGTTAAGGTTAAGGTTAATAAAGGGGCTTTAAATGGTTCCTGCTACCATGTCAACACTCAGAGAATTGGATGCAAGAGCAGTCCTTTATGTACACAGCCAGCCTCAGAATTAACACTGGCACTGTTACTGGAACTGCTCATGGTTCCATTAGGAAGCATTTTTGTAAAAAGAGATGTGTGAGTGTAAGGAATCTTTTAAAGATCTCAACAAACCATCACTTGATGTAAAGGATCTGTTACAAATATGGTAATTTAAAGAACCATTTAAAGTCCCTTTACTTTTAAGAGTGTACATCCAAGGATGCCAAGTTCTAGCTCACGAAATGAAGGGAAAGGTGAACGGGTAGTTACATGAAAAACATTGGAAACTCAGTTGATCAGGCCCAAATAAAGAATGGGGCATGGTTTGTCTGCATTGGGGCATGTGTTAGTCTGTGTGGTTGGTGTGGCGCAACAGATAACACCACTACCTGCCACTGAGTTACAACACCCTGTGGGAGACCAGGGTTCGATTCCCAGTCTGTGGTGACTATGCTGCACTACACCAATAAGAGTCCTTGGGCCAGACTCCTAACACTACATTGGCCCAACTCTGTAATACGAGTAACCTTGTAAGTCGCTCTGGATAAAAGCGTCTGCTAAATGCCATAAATGTAAATGTAAATGTAAATGTGTGTTAGTCTGTAAGTTACTGACGTACAAGCATAACCCCCCCCCCCCCAGTTATGAGATGCATACATTTCTCTTGCAAATGGCATTTCTCTCCCTCATGCATATGTATATTTGCAAACTAATGAGTGGCGAAATCGGAGGTGCGGCTGAGTGTGCGTTCTGCTAGATTTACATAGTTGAGCAAGTGGTGGTGGCCGGTTTCCCATGGGTTTTTCTCTGAGAGTGGAAAGTGAGCAAAATTTACATAGGCATATTCCTTCGAACAAAAACAGATCTACGCCTACTTAAACAAACATTCATTGGAAAATGAACCTTAGCTCAATGTACGTGGCCCAAACCCAGCCCTGTTGGGCTTGGGTTGGGTAATTTGCATGTTTGGAACATGCCTGAATCCCCTCCTCCTCCCAATCTAAATTTAATCTCCACTTTGTTTAGATGTTCACAACATTGCTATCACAACTCACTACCACCCGTCACCTCTTCATTCTCTCAGCCATATCTCTCCTAGTCCTAGCCCCACTTATCAGAGGGTGGTCTGGCCTTTTACCACACAGCAGAAGCCACTAGAACTCTGGTCTCGGAAATTCTCAGGAATTCTACTCCTCCCTTGTATCGTATGCTGATGGCATGGTCCAAACTCGGGAAAAGAGATACTAAAGATCCTACATATTCATCTGGCTGTTTCTGATTTTGCCTGATCTGCCAGAAAAACGGCCCGTCACTCTTCTCGCTGCCTGTTCTAATGAATCACAGGTTGCTGGCTGAAGTTTCTTTCAGGCTGGCCCTTGAAGTTTGGTGTTTTGGCCCTAAACGACAGTCCCCAGTGACCCTCTGGAGAACCTCATAAGTAATTACATCCGTTTGCTTGACCTCATGTGTTAAAAATGAAGTTGAGTTAAGGCTGTTTTTGAGAGTGACTGTCAGAGAAATCCTCTGCTGTGCATGGTTTGGCAAAGCTGTGTTTCCTTATAAATTGTGTCTCGCTGCTCATCCCGTACACCACTGATAAAAAAAAGGAGGGCTCAGCCATGTCTCGAAAGCTAGTGTCAGTGTTGCAGGATTTCAAGGACTTTTCCTAGTCTTTTAAACATCAGTTGTTGAACATAATGGATAGAAATGCCATGCTAAGGTAAGAAAGGAGTCAGGAGACCCCTCATAACATCACAGCAAGACTGTGAAGATTCATCTGTCCAAAGCACGTCATTCCAAAAGTCCTGGTCTTTTCCAAGATGTCATTTAGCAAACTTTAGACTTGCGAGAGAGGTCTTTGGATCTCGCCATGGTGATTCCACTCACTTCAACACTCAGGAGCAAATCAAACCGCATAAGACAGGCTCCTCCGGAATCCTCTCAAACCAAGTCTGAATCACCCGCAACGGTGTACATGCTCTCGTCATTGAGCAGGCCATTTTTCATCTCCTCAGAGTTTCATTCTGACATACTTGGTGAGTGGCACCCCCTTCGCGCCTGTGGCCGGTCCTGCGTACAGTATGACTCTGACTCTGTGCAGAACTATTATTGTTGGGGCTAATTGTTTACATGTGGTTTAATGGTCGTCCTTTCATTTCACTGGTGAGGTCCAGTGTGATTCACACCGCAAGAGCGAAGACATTTATAGGCCTGGAAGTAATGTCACGCCACAAATTGCTTGCAGGACACGGAGCGGCTTTACGATGCATCCGAAAACGTCTGAGAATGGTGTGTGAGAGAGATCCCCTTGGAGGTGGCCTGCAGGGCTAATCAGGGCTGCACTCCCCTTGCTTTATGATTTCACTGTCTGTGAAATGTTCTCATGCTGCCCTCTCACACAGTGTTTATTGTGACTGTGGAGGTCGTCGGAACGAGACGGTTTGATTGTTATTGTGGGAATATACGAGTCGTAAGAGTCATTTTTGTCTATTTTTGTTCTTTTTGTTCTACGAGAACATTGTATCACATAGTAAACAAATGCGTCCCCTTATGTTTGTTGATGCAGCAGCACAGGCCTACTGTAGGTCATTTTGAAGGGAAGGTCCGAACCAGAATTTCAAACATGCTCTTCTCACTTGGCACACCGTAGACGTCCCGTTTAATCTTACGGTAATTGCCTTACTGGTAAAAGACGTCAAAATACCCAATTGTCTCAACAGTTTATTGTCATTTAAGTGACTGTAAAATGTGCTTTATTGCTTGGTAGAACTGACCTGGCTTATTCACCCCCTGTTAAACATGTCTATGCAATTGGTTTGGACACCCTTGGTGTGTTTTCTGGATTTTTAATGGGTACAAGTGAACAAATCCTCTTCTTTTGCACATTTTGATGCAGGTTTAATATTAATTAACCACATTAAATACATTGGGGGAAATACGACACAACAGGAGGTGTATGGAAAGGTTATGGCACATTTTGTGTTGGATATAATAAAAAAAAATGCACCCTCACTTTTTAATGGTCACTTAGTCTTACTTCATGAACAAGGTTTAATATATTTTATTATTATATTGCTGTTATATTTCTTTCGGTTTCTGATTATTTTCATGTGTATTTCTGTTTTCTATTATATCTTATCTTGTTTTGTTTTTTATCTTGATGTTTATGTGTCCTGAGGCTGACTTTGAGTGTGTGTGTGTGTGTGTGTGGGACTCACCAACCCTCCTTAAGAGGACATTTCTTCCTAAATCCTGCTTACGCAGTTTTCACGAACATTCTGACACTTGCCACTGCTTTCTTGTTTGGGATTTGTTCGATTTACGAGAACGATTGGGTCCATCATTACAAGAGCAGAGCTGCGAACAATTCTGTCGTTTAAAACCACATCATGAATCTGACGTAGTCCATTCATTTAGACTTTTCTCAAGAACAAATTGAAGGATATTCTTAGAAAGATGCTGCGGTAAAAAAGCAATAGAGGTGACATATCATACCCTTATTTCACCTCTTTTTCTGGCTCCATGGGGTCTCAATGGAATGACTTTGACTTTGGTCAAAATGCCTCAAGGAACCAGCAGAATAAGCTGTCTGAACAGCCCTGTTCAGAGAGGCTGGTTTGAGTGCCTGTTTCTTTAAATGATAAGGAGCCACTGCTCACCCCACCCCCAGTCATTTTCATTACCCATCTCAGCTACACAAATTCTTATTAGACCTTACTTGCTAGCTAACATTGCTAGCTACCATTTACTCCACCTTGACTCCAGATACTCAAATGTGCACTATAAAAAAGGTCGTTTTATTTGTTGTGTGTGAACAGGAGAATTATATAGGACGATGTTTGCACACACACTGAATCCCTGTTCTAATGACTGCAGTTGACTTGGCTATATTGTGTTTTGTATTTATTTTTCTCTTAGACCAGCCAAGATTGAAGAACTCAATGAAAAATTTCCTTTTCCATTTCCTATGACGCAGTTCTGTCCACTTAGTCCCCTCCGGTTAGTGCAAATGACTTATGGATTAGTGCAAGTGCTATCTATCATCTCGGCATTCCAGTGTTAGCGCATCTGTCTTGAGTCAGCAGACAGGGAACAGGGTGGAGACCCTGTTGCTGTGCAGACAGAGAACTGAGAGCTGGACTCTCAAAGCTTATTTCTCACATATTAAACAGGCCCTAATGGCTGTCAGCGGTGCAGCAGTGTGTGTGCTATAAATGTACACAACAGCTCAGATTCAAATGCAAAAATATGTCTCATGTCAGGTTTAATACAGAAAAAATTACGACGCTGAATAACTGCGCAGTGGCAGGCAAGCGTTTAAGGGCCTATATGACCTCTATATCAGGAACAAGCTGCAGTAAAAGTAATACGAACTAAACGCGTCCTAGCGCACATCTTAATTCCTCGTGAATTCTGTAGAGCGTTATTCATATTTACATTTTTGAGATTTTCACAATGACAAAATATTGAATATGACATATGTCTGTTCAGGCATCCTGTCAGCAATGCCTGAATGATCAGAAATCACAGGTCCTGCAGCGTGCAAAGGAAAAAATGGTGCCGTAGGTATAGTGTTTGTGTGGTGGCCTGTGGTGGTGGGTTCGATTCTCGCTCCGATCACTGCTTCTAAGAAGTTTGGTGTGTTCTTTCTGTGTCTACTAGACTGCCACCCTGTGCATGGGGTTTAAGGGAGGTATTTGTATTGCCGGGCATTTCTGCCTTGTGCCCAATGATTTCCTGACCATGAAGATGTGGATAGAAGAAGATACATGAATGGATGGTTCACTGAAGCGCTGAATTATTCACTATTATAAGAACTCAGTGGCATATGCTGCCACTGTTGGGCCCTGTTGGGTCCTTAAAACTCTCAACACTCTCGCAGCATTGTTACACCCCACCTTAATCTCACATGGGTCGCACTCTAGGCCTCATATGCAGTGTACAAAACAGATGGGGCCCATGCTTAACCCCTAATGGTCCCATCACTGACCCTGGTGGGCATTCATATGTGGGGCCAACATGGAACCCGAGGACAAAGCCTTCTGGTTCTCAGTTAGGCTGCCCATATGGGCCCCACATGGACATGTTTAAAGAAAGCAAAGGACTCAAACCAAAAAAGTGGCTGTGGCCATACATGCCCTATTTACAGCGAGCCCAGCTGTCAGCCATCGGAACTCCATGATAGCTCCTGTGTCCGGAAACTCATGCAAAGTATTTTGCAAAGTATCCACTTTTCCTGCTGTGTGACTGTAGCCTTAGAGTCAAGACTGAGACAAGACTTAAGACTGAGACCAAGGAATAGCCCCACTAGTTTGTACAGAAGTCACTGTAGTTACTTAATAATCCACTTTAGTGTGTTATGAGCCTTCTTGCATTAAAATAATGGATGGTAAGATATTTTTTCCCTTTAAAAATGTAATACATTTATGGCATTTAGCATGACGCTCTTATACAAAGCTACTTACATTTTACTATTTTATTTAGTCATATTATAGAGCTGGACCAATGTGGTGTTAAGAGTCTCGCCCAATGACTCTTATTGGTGTAGCGCAGCATAGTACCCCAGGCCGAGAATCAAACCCCAGTCTCCCATATGGTGTGGTAGCTCACTGACAGGTAGTGGTGTTATCCATTTCACCACACCAACCATGTTAGGGTGTATAAACGGAGGGATAGCCACCAGTTTTCACCTATTAGTCAATCTGCATTTTCTACAAAATCTTTTATTTTTAATAAGTAGTAGGCATTAAGTTTTTATAGAAATACAAAATTCTGTTTTTAAATGCATGCTCCGTTCCACACATCTGTGCTCTTAAGGGAAAAAAAAACTAAAGACAAACAAAAAAAGGCCTTACATTTGGCTGGACTTGAAAGATTGAAAGATACAAGGCCTCCTTATCCTGTAGCTGAATCGAAATGCCATGGAGACTAAGCCAAGACTGAGACCGGTCTGAAGTGCTATAACACTAGTACGGATAATTACAATTCTAAATATAATTATGTATTTAGTCAGTGATTAGAATCTGTAACTATGCGCTTACTGATGCAATCCCATTACCACTGAATCCTATGCCAAAGCTTCTTGAATCTGGCACTGATACTGCAATTTGTCATCAGCCACTTGCTTTTAATGACAGGTTGTCAAAGATGAGTTAAGGGGTGTAAATTTCACCCCTTAAACTGTTGAAATATGTTTTTTTAAGCTGCCATTAAATTATTTTCACTGGAAAACGTGCTTGAATGAAGCCATGCACCTTTCCGCAACGTGCAGCCCCGCCGTCTGCTTTGAAGCTGCCTTAATCCGGACAGACTATTGATATAATATTAAATGACATCATATAAACATTAGACAATTCGGCAATCTGACAGTCGTCAAACAGCGGCGGTTTTTAGTAGGCTCTGGAGTGCGCTGCGCAGACTTAGCTCGCAGGATAGAATGCCATTACACTGGCTGATCCCTGCCATTTTCTTCACCATTGTTGAAACATGGGATTTGCAGATGCAAGTCAGCCGCAACAGACAAACGTGAGTCAGAGGATTTTCGACTCGTCACACATCTTTAACGTTGCTAACAGTTTTGGTGGAGTCCACCCAACGGTTGGATTGTTCAACACGTGAAATTCTGTTGATTCGTAAGGTTCATGTGAATGCTTTTCTCCATGGGTCTTACCCGTCGCTAATTGCTTAATGCTGCCCCTTGGAGCGTGTGGATTTATTTCAGCTGGCGTTTACTGTCAGAGAAATAAAAAAAAAATTTAATTGGATCAGTCATTGTGGCCAAATGAATTAAAAGAAAATTCCCCACCTACTATAGCGCATTGTGAAACTCCAGTTCCCGCTTGTTTCCCTTTCTTTGGCAGCGTAAAGCTGTTTATGGGCCGTACCCATGGATCGGCTTTGCTACATTCCTTCCGACATTGCAGCTCATCAATGTCCACGGCCTCAGCTGAAGGGGGGACTATAGTGGGGAAACTATAAACACGAAAACAAATAAAACCACATGTACAAGCGGAGTTGCTCTGAATATCTGAGGAGGAAAATATTAGTGCAATGATTTGCTTATAGTTTGCGCTCAGTGTCAGCCATTTAATTCCCACTTGTTTCCTCTGAGTTATGAATCATGCGCAGTAATCTTATAATTACAAGCATAATTGCTTATTCTTTGACATTTATTGCGTTTTCTACACTTGGTTCGGCTTCTCAAGGCTAGAATGTTCACTTTCACTCGTTTTCAAGAGACTGGACCTGGGAGGGCCACGGATTCAGTGCTTTCATGCACTTTCTTGGCAATGTAGATCATGGGGTAAAACTTCATTTGTGGGCCTTGATTTATGAATCGACTAAAGACATTTGGAACTGCTCTGACGGACTCTGGCTGAACTTGGAGCGAATGGTGTTGCTTTAGGCAGGCTGGGCCAGAAGGAGTGAGAAGTAAACTGTGTGAAACCATACCTTGATGTGTGGTTTTTGGGGCTCTTTGAAATATGGGGCCAGTCTGTGACATACAAAGACTCAGAACTGACCTGGGTTCCCTTAGGCATCTCAGGATTTCATTGCACATGATTGGAACCCTAAAGTAACAAGATAAATCCACCTACAGAGTTGATGTATGCAGTATTAGTCTACAGTACGATGTGATACAAAAATCCTAGAGTCTGATGTGATTTCGCCGTCAGACATAAATCCTTTCTTTGTTGTGCATGTGTCTGAGGGTGGAGCCGTGGTTCGGATCACCACTAGCATTAGGGTTTACAACGATGTTTAACACTGTATTTAATCGGGCCGTTATTAACTGAGGCCTTTCTGGGATCTTGTTCCATAATTCACTAACTGGGAAATAAATAGTGTCATTTTAGATTACTCTATATGGGAGTTCTAGATGAAATCTAGCCAATGTCTTATCTCTGGCTGAAAATCTGCTTTGACCATGTCTCTTCGGTTGACTAACGTCTTTTTTTTGGATGTGTGGAAGATTTTGCTGTTTCTAAACAGTTTCTTTTTTTAAGCTTCACTGCAAACCTTTAATAACATGAAACTGTAGACACACACAATTTGCTCCAAGTCGCTTGCAAAAGTATCCTCTATATACTGAATAAACTACTCTAACCATTGTGCAGTCTTAACATTCTGTACACTCCCCATGACCTAGGGGTCAAATGACCCAAAATGACCCAAACACAATCTGTGAACCATGGTGGTGAACAGCTTGCATGGAACTATGAACCAAAGCAGTGTTTCTTTTCGTGTAATCATTTAGGGGGGTTTCTCTACTGGTAAACATACTGGTGGGTCATTTTCAACCCTTAAGACAATGCAAGGGCTAATTAACATGTCCCAGGCCTCGAAATGTAACCAGCATTTATTGTTATCCATGTCAGACAATTTAGAGCAGGGCTCCAGACTAAAACAAAAAAAGGCCAGAGACAAGATTTTACCTTGACCCCCCAGATGAATCTGACCAATGCATATTAGTATTTGCTAACTTAATCCGCAAAATTGAAAAGGAGTGTGTGGAGATAAACGTGGCCCAAGCATGTGATATGTACCCTCATATTAAGCACAATATCCACTTCTAAGTGGCGTTACATAGGAGAATGTTTCACACAGAAATGCTAAATGTGCTCATCATTCTGGTTGTAATTCAAATATCATACACCAATCAAAGTCAAATGACTATGAGCTACACACTGCATGCAATAAACACAAGCCCTGCCTGTAACTCACTTACATCATTCCCACTAGGGGGCGCTGTTAGCACTCATGTAGGTTCAGTTTGGCTCATTAAAAGAGAGAAAACTCATAGTAACAGGATCCCACTATAATAATAGCAGATAATAATTTACTCTATCATTTACTGTAATACTGCTGAGTATGTTAGTTTGGCATTTTGTTAGCCACACATGTACTGGTTGCAATATGCAACAGTGGCAGAAATGGTTGACCTGCCCATCCATGGTGTCTAGCCTTTAATCTCAGCCTCGTTTTGTCCTTTTGCCTTTTGAGTTAAAGGGACAATGAGAATGAAGGCCAGAAAAAGGCTGGAAATTCTGTCATCATATCAGATAACACACGCTCAAGCTGGCTAGATGGTTGTAGATGGTTGCAGATGATCTCCTGAAGATAGGGTGAGCATAATGATAAGGCGGTAGGGGGAGTGCCAGAGGAACTGCACTTGCTCTACAGTCGAGGCAGCTAAATGAAAACATTAGGAGTTTACTAGAGCATCAGATCATAATGGTATTGCAATGCATTGTGGGGAATGTGCATACAATGCAAACAATCAGAACCCACTCCAGCATGGTCATGTCATGCAGCTTATAGTCCTGTGACACAATAAGGACATTGCCGTTTTATCGATATTGAGACATGGAGGTGAAATGACTAAAGAAATGTATAAAAGAAAGTTAATTTCTAAAATGTAATTAATAGAAATGCTGATACCCCCACATATATTATTACTTATAATGCCTACAATTTGAATCAGGTGCGGCAACATGATTAGAATATGGCTAGAGACGGTTTTGGAGAACTCTGTGTCATGTAAACCTCAGACATTTAGTTTGGTTTGCCCTTGACTGTTGAGGTGAGTGGTCTCATCATCAGCAGCAGCAGCTCTCTGAGGTCTTCAGAAAGAAGGTTATAGATGAATATGAGTCTGGGAAGGGATTTAAAAAGATCTCAGAGCGATTAGAAATCAGCCGTTCCACTGTCGGCTAAATCATTTACAAGTGCGAGAACTGCCAACATGGCCAGGTCAGGCCATCCGAGCAAGTTCAGCCCAAGAGCAGACCACAAAATGCGTAACAAACTCCCACAATCCTGAAATGTCATCAACAGGACCTACAGGCAACTTGCCCTGATGTTTCATTAGTGTAGTTATAGCACCGCCATCTCCTAGTATTGTTCAAAAGCAGATCTAATGTCCATGTGTTTAAATATGTTAAAAATCTATTTCAAATTATTTCACATGACTTTACTGTAATAAATAGAGTATGTAACAGCATGGATGCAGCTATCATTTGTCTTGTTGACAAGTTAATTAATATGACTAACATTCTATGCTCCTCTTCTCTTTGTTTTGAGCTTCTCGTGAATTTCCCTCTCTGCGGTTACCACCATAAATGAGAAGATCTGAGGCTGGTGGAAAGGTGATGGGGACCTCAGAGCAGCCCTGCTCTAACTAGGCCTATCCAATCTTCATACAGTGGGAGGCTGGGTGCCTACCTTGAGTCAGTAACATTGGTTGGTTTAATGACCAGAGACTACCAATCAGAGTATATTACAAGACAGCAATTACATAATTACAATAATTACATTACACCATAGATAACAATTATACAACAAGTAATCCTTCATTTTAAGGCTGCCTTATTACACATAAGCACAAACATTAAGTAACATAAAGTATATATATATATATATATATATATATATATATATATATGTACAACAACGCTTGAGTATTTAGGAAGAGCTTATGATAGCAACCTTAGGATGACATAAGCTGTTTAATAAGGTTATAGACCATGTATTAATGAGATCTGAAGCTAAAGTCATGATGACCTAATGCTGTTATGAAGCATAATCAATATTATTCATCTTGGAAAAAAATAAAACATACAACATAAACATTAAACATACAAGAGGTGCTTATGCATGTGTTATGAAGGGCCTATGTATGTGGCCTTCAAATAAACAGTTCAATTAATAAACAAACTGATTAATGATGATCATCTTTGCCAGTGAAAACCACAATATGGAAGGAAAGGCTGATTGTACGCCTTTAAGGCAGATTTTAAACCAGTGTATCTGCTCGAAGACCAAGACTAATCACCCTCGCTTAAACACCTACAGCGGCCCTCCAATGCCCCTCACTTCATAATGTCACTAGGGTTGATTGCCAGATGGCTGTGTTTTTTCACTATTTGGTTTCATTGCACAACACAACTGCTGTATTCATTGTTGGCTTGTTTAGATTCAGGTTTGGGGTTGCGAGGACCCTGGCCATGGATGTGACGCAGCCTTTTTGGGTGCATTCATGCATGGACAAGAGCTTAGGTCCACTCTCAGAACACGAGGAAGGGCTAAAGACATCCGCTTTTGTTTAATAGGTGAAGGGACAAGTAAATAAGGACGTATTAGTCGTGTCCCCGCCTCGCTCCTGTGATGAAAAGAACAGACGTGGGTCTGGCACTGTGCTGCTGTCTCAGTTGGAAAACAGCGGTTGCCATGTAGACTACTCCCGTACACTTTTCTGATTTCCTGCATCCGTACCAGGAAAAGACCTCCCTTTTCCAGCGAAGTGCGTCTGACTTCCAGATGCATTGGCTTTCCCCCGGGTTTAAAACGGTCTCTCCGAAGTAGGGTTAGAAAAGGTCGCACAGCATTCAAAATAACAGCGTTCTGTACTGAGGCCTGTGACATTTTCATGCCGTTTTTTTTATTTTTTTTGTCATATTCCTTTTAGAGATTATGATCCTGACCCGTGAAACATGTTTTGTGAGTGCAGTGGTTGGTGGTTGGACTCACATTTGTGGCAACATGACATATAGCTCAAAAATGCCCACAGCATGAAGAAACAATATGGCCTGTGATCAGAAATAGCAAGTGGTAGTCGAGAGATAATGCCACCTGTTTGAGAGGGGAGTGTACACACGCAGACCAGTTACATGCGTGATAACATCGGCGAGAATGGATTTTGCATTGTGGAGATAAAAAGGTGGGCTAACGTTAACACTAACATTAGATTGCAGTGCACAAAGAATCCATTCATGCAGCGTGTGGAAAATCCCAGCCAGCTCTGCAGTCAGACTTTTAAAGGTCTGCTCATTCCTATTCTATATGTTTGGGCATCCCTTTCTGTCTCTATCTGCCTCCCTTACTCTCTTTCTTTTGCAGCACACATGTATACCATTCGTCATGTATCATATTTTTCTTCTTTTTTTTTTTTAAGTCAAGTCTAGTGGGTTTTTATTGTCATTTCAACTATATACAGAGTACACAGTGAAACGTAACAACGTTCCTCCAGGACCATGGTGCAACATAGACACAGTGCATACAGAACACAAGTGCAACACAGTACAAGTGCAGACAGACAGACAACACAACACAGTACAGACAGAGGATAATAAATAATATGTAAACAATGCAAATTATGCAGTGTGCAATAAATATTGAGTCCAGTGAGGTAGTAAAGTTATTGTGCAAAATGCTTCCCATATTGTCTGGGGAAAATGATTGGGGAGAGAGAGAGAGAGAGAGAGAGAGAGAGAGAGAGAGAGAGAGTGCATGGAACAGAAAAAAACATCAGTTCAGTCTCTGGAGTTGAGAAGTCTGATGGCTTGGGGGAAGAAACTATTGCAGAGTCTGGTCGTGTTGGACCTGCTGGATGCTGCAGTACCTTCTTCCTGATGGCAGGAGGGAGAAAATTTTTCATTGATTAACTGATTACATTCCATTTTACAGGTAGACAGGCACCATTCTAAGGGGAAATGGGGCATTGCAACCCTTCCAATAATTCTAACTCATCCATAAAACCCACTAATAATTAATTTTTCAATGAATTAACAGTGTTCAAATGAGCTTTTTAAAAAATGACACAGTATTGTCAGTATGACTAACACTGATATAATAAAAATAAACTGAAACCCAGGATTCTAAAAAAAAAACATGGTTGCATCTAGAGCCAGAAACAAAGGCTTAAACTTTGCTAAGCTTCACAATGAAGGCGTGACCCCAATCGATTAGGCTATAGAGCTGCTACAGATAATGGTAAGTACCTGTGGATGTGGAGCATCTTAAGCCATAATAGACTATGCAGACTGTCAGTCTAACAGACTAACATCCGCTGACATTATCATTAGCATTATCTGTGGCAGAGGTAGCCCAAAACAAGAGTGTAAAATATAAAAATACATGGAAATAATCTGCATGGACTAACCGTGCTGCTGTTAGTGAATCTGAACCTGTGGAAGCTTCGGTTCTGTAACCTGATTTTGATCTGATTTCCAAAATGATCTTCGTGAAGCTGTTTACCTTTTTTAATGTGATAAAATTGACTGTAACAGGTGTCTCTGTGTCTATGTTTTGTCTTTTGAGTTCTTGTCTCCGCCCCTAACCCCACCCAGCCATTAGTGTTCCCACCTGTGTCTCCTTCGTAACCCTGCACTTATGTTATCCTCCCTAGGTGTTCCTGTTTGAGTCTTGGGCTCTCGGGCTCCATGTGTTCTAGTGAGGTCTGTCTCACCCTTCCTGTTGTATCATGTTTAACAGCACAGCAGAATGTGTTCTTATGATTCTACATTTATGTGTCCCAGATTACTGTCAGGTTCGATCCGAAGACCATCAGAGGTGTGTATCAGAGGTTTCTTTGTCAGATACAACAAGGAGCTGAATCAGACGATGGTTCAGACAGCAGCACTGTCCCACATAAATGAGCTCACTAAATCAGTTTCACCAGTTCAGTAGAGTTAAACCAGTGAGTCCTGTGAGGGCTTTTCAGTGGTCTGTGGAAACGGTCTGGTTTCCACATCTGACTGGACAACATTGACAGAGGTGAAAAGTTCACCAGTTTTCTGGATAAACTGTATCTTTACCACCAATGTAAAACCAGTAAATCACTGGAAACCAGCACAGCTAAAGATTTGAAGTAGATTTTGGAGCTGGAGTATTTATACACTTACTTAATTATGGGACTTTAGTCTCTCAACTTCCTGGCTCTCTCTAATATCCTCTCATGGGTTCTCCTACCAACCTGCATGATAGCCTCCCATGCAGGTTTCAACTGGCATCTGGGCATGTCTCGCTGACGTCTTGTCATGGATGGCAGGCTATCTCCTGAAACTCAACTATAGCAGGACTGAGATGCTGTACATCCCTGGAATCTGGGACTGGGAGTTCAACAGTATGCCAATCAACTGGGTGCAATAGGTCAGGGTAAAAAAGTTCCTGCTGATGTCCTCCTGAGCATGCTCCTGAGATGGGGAGCACACAAGCCGGTCATCCAGATGTCAACAGTCAACAGATGAACTTTAGGATCACTGGATAGCTCAACAGGTCTAGAGGACAGCGCTATCTAATATTCTGTTATGGTATATTTTGTTATGATGCCCACACTGGCTAGTGCCACACTAGGGAGGGAGGGCCGTCCTATCCCTGTATCAGAATCTGGAACTGCCGGAGACGGATGGCTGTGGCATCACCAAGGATGGAAAGATGATCAGACAGTTGAGCAACTCGGGAGCTGTTTATGATCTAGTTAAGACCATAACACTACCTTCCTAAACATTTATGCTAAGCTCATAATGTGTTACCAATGCAGATACATACCAGATGCACATACACATATGAGTCCAATAGTAGAGCTCAGTCTGACTGTGCTGTTGAAAAAATAATCACTCTGCCAACTGCCAAGCAAATTTCTTTTGGCAGAATGCTTACTTACACTGGTTCAGTTGAATCAGCTCTCCAAGTTACGCCCTTGCCACAGTGTAACATAGATTGTATTTCATAGCATGGAGATAAAATGACATTTAAACCCACAAAGACTTCCAGGTCAATCACTCCCTCACTAATCTTAAGGCATTACATCAAGTGGAATCTTTCCGCATGACAAGCACAAGGGAATGGTATGACATACAGACTGTGACAGCTTCAAAACCAAAGCAGGGCCTGCAGAGATGCCTGACTCTATCTGCCTGGAGAAGGTTAATATAGAGCTTTCTGGTGAATCTGTAAGGGTCAAGCAATAGCAGCCAGACTGAGCCAATGATCCAGTGGATTGGGAGTTGAGAGCTGCTAAGATCGCTTTGGATTTTGGGCAAAATGCAGCAATGAAACTTCTCTTCATCCACCAGTATTTACAGTTGTCTTTCCCTGGCTTCCTCGCTCACTTTTTTTAGCCTTTTTGGCCACAGTGCTGGGTCATCTTAGAGTGTGTCATCCTGGTCAGGAAAGTCGTTTACATTTTGGCAAAGATCTTTGTCATCTTCATCCGCAACTTGTTTACTATTATCAGGAGTATCAGAAGTGAAGCTGTCATCAACAACTTTATGGTTATCTGTGTTGTAAGCCATGTGAACGTCCTCCATCGAAGAGCCTGTGGCTTGATCGCCTTGCTTGTATCGGTTTGCCCTTTTAGACCATCCTATGAAAACCTTGGATTTTTGTGGACATCCCATATTTCTCTTTTGCATTACCATTCAAAATGCCTGAAGTTAAAACCAGGAGCACCACATCAGCACTAAATGATTAGACCTTCATTAGAGAGGAGTTTGAAGGGGCCTGTCTTATTTTAACCTCAGATTGGTTTCTTCTTAATTGTATAAGAAAGTAGTATCACCATGGTGAGTACTAAAGAGCTCCAAGAACCTTGCAACTGTAAAACATGGAGGTGGAAATGTCATGATTTGAGGCTGCTTTGCTGCAGCAGGGCCTGGCAAGCTCTTCTTCAAAGAATACACTGTGAATTCCTTTCTCTATCCGAGGGCGCTTGAGAAAAATGTCACACAGCTGAAAGAATCCTGCATGGAGGAGTGGGAAAAACTCCTAGTCTTCCAGTCGATGTCAGGTGACTGTTTTTAGAAACATCTCATTGGGATTATTTTAGACAAAGGTGGAGAAACCAGCTGTTAGAAGATAGGGTGTCCTTCATTTTTTCCTCATGAGTAAATTGCGTTTGCAATTTATTTGCATTGCTATTTGCTATTGCTTTTTTCACATGACCGTATTGACATGACTAAGGATGGGGGAAAAAGAGCTCCATTGATATGAATGTTAATAATTGCTGGAGTAAAATAACTTGGCCATTGGACCACTGAGCCCTTGACTCATGGGGGCTTTACTTGCTTGCCTAACTTTGCCTAGTGCAAAGACCACCCCCGGCTGAGATGAAGTGTCTGCCATCTTTTCTGTTTGCACTCTACATCAGCTTCACATTACAAAAGCAGACAATAAAGGCACTGATTCATTCATGTGTTTATCTTGCTTTCACCTAAACAGTGTGAAGTAAGCTCATGATCATGTAGAGGACCGAAGGAGCGGGACCTTGGTTTTAGCATGCATGCCTGGCAATGGAGTAGACTGCACCTCTTTATAATAGCAGTTTAAAGCCACTGGTGTTTTGTCTGGAGATTTGGCAAAAACAACCAGCCTAAATAGGACTGCAATGTGAGACTCAACTCTAGTGACACACTGATCACCTCTAGGTATTTCTGCCAGCTGGAGATTTGAGTGCCAGTTGATCAATTTTACTGCTGGAAGGTGGTGGTTCTCTGCAAGAACTCATCTGAGTCATTTTGTCATTGCTTGATTTCAGATTACTCCAGCCATTAATAATCCTGGGAGTCTGGGAGCCTAATATACATCATCACTCATTGCCACATATTATGAACTCTTTGAACATCACTGACCGCATGCTATGCAACCCTCATTTAGAGGGCGACCGGTTTCCACACCTTTACCTTAGCCATTTGTTTTTACTGTGTGGTATCACGTTCCAGTCAGTTTTTCCCATAAATGCCTCTGTACAAGACGTCCTCTGTTACAAACCAGTAGTATGATTTCACACACACTTCAGACGTTTCATTTGGCGACCGCTTTGTTAAGCTGTGAGGGGAAAAAAAGGAAATTGGAACAATATGTAGCCACAGAACAACCATGGATTCAACTGTAGTAGACGGACCCGCTGGAAAAACAAAGGCTCGGCACTGCTCATTGAAGAATCTCTTTCGCAATGGCCCAGGACATCTGCGAGGCTGCAGGCTGCTGCTGGGCGCGGCTGTGGCCACTTTGACAGAAGGCTTTGCTGGAAAGCCCATTCTTAACTTAAAGGGAATCCTCCGCTCTTTTGACAGCAAGGATAACGGTTCAGCTCTCAGGCAACCAGCACTACAATCTCACCTGAGGTTTGCATGGATAAGATCTGAAGATCTTTTGCAAAAATTAATCACCAGCACAGATGGACATGCTCATGTCAAGCTCACATGTGTGGAACATGGGCTAGGAGGGTTCCAGGTGGGCACGGGCTCTCTCAACTGGGTTTGTACAGGCCCCATCATTACAGCCCATCTCTTAATCTCAAAGACTACCATCTAGGCCCCATATGCAGTGTACAATGCAGATGGGCCCATGTTTAAGCCCTCCTGGTCCCATCACTCATCCATATGTGGGGCCAATGTGGACCCCGAGGACAAAACCTTCTTGGGCTACCCATACAGGCCCACATGGACATGTTACTAATGGGTAGTAATCACTTATCACTAAGACCTGGAGATGTTTACTTTATACCATTTTGGACCTCTGGCCAGCAGGCACCAGTGCCGGTCAGCACTGCAGTGAAGTAATGTGGGGAGAAAGAGCCATCTACCCAGCCTGGAGAGAGCAAAGCCATTTGTGCTCTCTCAGGGCCCTGGCTGCCGGTAGCTAGCAGCATGACTGGGATTCAAACCAACGATCTTCTGGTTAAAATGTCAGACCTCTATTTGTATTTGGGCTAAAAGCAGTAGGTGAGCCATCAGGTAGGTTAAGCTCCAGGTTAATCAAGGTATTGTAACAGTATTGGTGAAAATTTGCATTAGTCAGTTCCCTTGAAAAAGGAGACAGATTTAGCTATTGCATATTTTTAACCCTAATTTGTGTGAAACCCAATGTAAGCACCATCAGTTTTTTTAAGCTTCCTATGAATTCTTCGATCAGGTTGGTAGATTACAAGTTCTTTAATTCCACTATGACAAGGACCTATAATTGAGAGCACTGCCATTGCTGTGCCTCATGGACCACAGTTTTGCGTTGATGGGAAATGACCACGGCATAGGGGAATTCACTCTAGCTTGACAGAGCCTTTGAAAGCAGCTAGATTTGGAGAGGTTTCGGAGTTTCATTTGTGCCCTGGTTAGCCACAACTAACCACACATTGTGCTCTGAAGTTGCCATCAAGGACCAGATGTCGATGCCCCTTTTTTGAAGTATATCAGGTCTTGGAGGCTGAGGCAAAGTAATGACCAAAGGATGGAATTAATGTATGAGCTCAGGAATATGGAATCTGCCCCTCAGATCCCTTATAAGATAAGGCATGAAAGGACAAGAACTTCGACTTCCTTGGTGATCCAACTGTTTTGTATTCTGTGAGGAAATACCACGTTTTACTGCTATTTCCACATTTAACTTACTGGTAATGAGCTGGAATTCTCACATTCAGAAAGCCCAGTGGCAAGTTAAGGTTAGCAGCCTGAAAATCATGTAGTGACTCGCTTGTTACCTGCACCCAAGGCCCGGCCCAGCGCACCCAAATCCATGACTCAAGGGTAGGTGTGCCTCACACAACCATGGGATTTCTTCTGAATCTCCAGCACAAGCTGCCCTGTGGCATGTGTGAATTTAAGGCCAGCTGTGGTTTTGGCACTTGTTCTTTAGCTAGTCCACATTCACACACAGCGGTGGTGGTGTCACTAGGTTTCCTTTAGCAAGGCAGGCTAAAATTTATGGCCTCGGGGAAAAACTCAGGGAGTGATGTGGACCCTTTGCCATATGGTCTCCCACAGGTTGAAACATATTAAGCTGACCATTGTTCCATTGTGTCTGATGAGTGTGTTTTCCTTTACAAATGCCCTCGAGTGAAAATAGACTCCCTTATGTAGTATGTATTATAATTCCTGAAACTATTAGACGTGAGTCATGGATATGTTGATTAACAGTTATGGTTAGGGTAATGATATGTTAGTCATTATCATCTGTGGGAGTTGACAGTCCTGATGCATTCGTTAATATTGTATATCCATGTCCAAACACTTGTGCCTACTGGCTTGAATGAAATACATACTCTTTTACACGTACGTGGCCCCTTTTTTTTACATATTCCCTATGTTTTACATTTTCACAGGCTCAAAAGTAACTGGACAGTTCACTGATAAGTAGTTTTATGGCTGGGTCTAGTCTGTTTTCTCCTTATTTCATGACAAATAAGGAGTTACTTTAGAAATAATGTTAGAAATAATAAACTTAAAAAACTGAAGAACCTTAAACTTAAGAACAGAAAGGTCAGATTAAACTTCTAGAAAACACCTTAAAAGCTTGCCAGTTCTGGAAGATTTGATAAAATGGCAGATAAAAGCAAGATTGACTTGATTATGGAGAAGAAAAGGAAAGGTGATCTGAAGCAATATATCTCATCGTCTGTCAAACATGGTGGAGGCACTGTTATGGCATGGGCATGTATGACTGACAGTGAAACTGGATCGCTGATGTTTATTGATGATGTGACTGTTGATAAAAGCTTTGTAGTTGGAGTCAGTCACCCGAACTTAACGCAATTGAGAAGCTTTTCATTTCCTGAAGACAAAACTATAAAGACCTTTAGGCCCTGAGGTAGCTGCAGTAAAGGCCTGGAAAGCATCTCAGGGGAGAACACTCACAAAGAATTTGCATCCAAGTATTTGGTTTAAGGTTTGTTATATTAATAATTATTTTGTTATTGTGTCCGATTACTTAAAATTGGGGACAGGGGTGCCATCAGGGAATTTGGGCCCCATGAAAAGATGTTATACTGAGCCCCCAATTTTGAGCACAACTCTAACAGTTCGGCCAAAATATTCTTAGGCCCTTAGAATTGTCCTAGCGCTCACCCCCACCCCTCATCCCTTACAGCACTCCTGATGGAGGGACTATTTAATTCCTAAATGGCTGCTGCAGTGCATTTGTTACTCTCTTTAAATCAATGCTGAATGTCGACACTTCAGTCACATCTTAACTGCTTCATTAGAAAAAGCTTCTGGAAACCACAGTCCAGTTTAGTTATCAGAAGATGCTGTAGGTTGTCACTGTATTCTGGTATTCAGTAGCATTTCTATTCCTAAAATCAGTGTTTTTGTAAAGTTCCTTAGTAAAGTGAACTAATACCCCCATGAGTCCCCATCAAGCCACCACTGAGCATAAGATGTCTTAACGTGTATTAAATATCATTGGGCTTCTATTACTCGCAGCATCTTCAAGGTTCTTCAGGGTCCATTGTGAAAGCCAGTAACAGTACACTTGTGGATGGTGCAGGGCTTCTTTTGGATGTCTGAGTATAACACCTGCCATATAATCTGTGGCCTGTTCTTTTCAGCTCAAACCAAAGCATAAGGAAAGACCTTGTGCTTGTCATGTGTTTCCATGAATCTTTTTATTGTTTCCATGTGACCTGACTTGAAGGAGAGGTCATTCGTACCGCGCCGTGCCAAGCCTGGAGTGGAGATGCCCAGGTTCTCCCTTAAACGTCGTCATCACTCGAACTCGTCTCAAATGGCTTCAGAGCACTCGCTTTGCCCGAAGCCCTTGATGTGGTCGACTCTGACTTCCAAGAAAGATGAACTGGCCCATAATGTGGCCACAGAGTGACCGTCAGTGTACCACGACTGTGGTTACGGGGAGATCTCACTGAAAGCTGCCCGAGATGGAGAAGTTTAAGGAAATGCTTTTGACAACCCCTTAAACAAATATGGCATGGCAAGAAAAAAAAAACCCAAGGAGCACATTGATTGATATTTATTTTTTCCCCCTTTCGAAACTGGATCCCTTTTTTCTTTTTTCGAATGAGAGGCTTATTTCCATTCTGCACCTATCAATTTCTACGGGAGGATTAAACAGTTTCCTCTGTTCTCTTTCCAGTTACAAAACCTCGGCCGACAAATATAGATTTCAACGCCCTTTTACTGGCAATGAGTTCATTTTATTTAGCTCTCCTTGTTTGGCATTTTAGGCTAGTCAAAGCAGCTGTCTGTCTGACTTTCGGCCTGGTGAAGTATGCGCTCTGTGTAACCTACGGCTCATAAAATTAGCCTCTGCAGAGGACTCATCCATCAGAAAAACATTTACAAACTGCTAATGGTCCAAACGAGGAAATCCGAATTAAATTGTGGAATTTTTTTTTCCTAGTGCAGGCCAACGATGGCAAATTAAATTTCCAGCTTGGAAATATTGCCTAACGAGCTGAAGTCTAATCCCTGGGTTTGAGAGCTTCTCTGCTTTAGCAGTCCTGTCTGGTTTGTACTTTTGCTTTGTCTGGGCAAGAACATCCAGCGATACCTTTTTTGTAGATTTTCTGAATTGGATCCCAAATTCGTTGCCATTTCCAATTAGGATAGGACTCAGATTCTCTGCATTACACAGTGTTAGCACTCAATTTGTAGAATGTGTGTCATATGATGCCAGCTGCCACATCTTTTCGAACTGCGATATCATTGGACGGCTGAACGCACTTGGAGGAGAGCACTAACTGCCAGTTCTGCTTCATTAGCGAACAGACGCTAGCCAACCATGCAGAATGATGGGGGGAGAGGGACAGCCTTCTTACCCACCCACCCAAAGAGAGTGAGGCCAATTTGGTTGTCTGGGACTCCTACCTGGCCACAGATGCTGCGGCATCACCAGAGATCGACCTGGCGATGTCCCGATGATAGGGCAGTTAGCCATTCAGGATCCTTATGGAATGTCATTGAACATGCTTTTTCTCCACCACCACAGTATATCTAATTATTAAGGCCATATTGTCACTGTCATGCAAAAACCTTCCCAAAAAGACCAACTTTACAGGAGATGAAAAAGAATCTCCTTAACTTTTAATGGAAAAACAGCAAAAATGGTTATGGGATGGTTAAAATACATGCTTTTCTGCAGGACTGTGATGATATATATAGTTTTCCCATTTCAAATGGTTTCAGTGGATGAGCTGAAGAAATATTTGGGGGAAAAACAGCATAATATTATTATTATTATTATAATAATAATCCAGGTCGGGGCAGACCTAGAGAGACTGAGCAATTTCCCTTTATAGTTTCCAGCCAATAATGTACAAAACAGCGAATGCACAGATCCCCCCCATCCAACTCCACTGTATTTGAAAGACGTTGATTGGACAGTGCCAAAAGCTGTTTGTCAATCTTTTCCGAGGTAATGAGAGAGCTGCTGGAGATTTACTGTATGGAAAACGCTTACGAAGATAGTGTCGGGAAAGGAGCAGGAAAAGACTGTAAGGTCCATGTGGAAACTTAATCAGTCTAGATTTAGTAGTCTGCTTCCCTTTCTTGGGTGTTGGCATCTGCAGGAAAAGTGGGCCTGTCTTCAAAGTTTGACTATTAGGACAGTATAGACATGGACAATGCGACACAGTTATCATCATATCCATTCATTTTGTCATTGTGGTAGTTGTGTAGTCTGCTTTTCTAAACAGATTGTGGATATGGTCAATTCCATTTAAATTAAGAGAAAAAATGATTACTGCATGTTTCATTATAACTAGCATACCTGCTTTTACTGGATACAGCACAGCAGGTTTTGAATATTTTGAAATCATTGCCCTAGCTTTCGATAGCAGGTTTTAAAATCTGCTCCTCTGCTGCCTAGCAATTAAAATATTTGAAGCTATAAGAAGCAAATGGTTTAAGGTAGCCATTTCTGTTCTCATATTATAATTAGGGATGGCAGTTAACAGGAATGGTGAAGGTCAAGTTGAGGTCTAGAGGACCAAGAAAACGTTCAGAGAGAACTGCTCGTAGGGTTGTTGGAAAGGCAAATCAAAACACATGTTTCCCTGGAAAAGACTCAGGAGTGTTGGTGATGGTGGTGGTGTACTATTCTACTGTGCAGCGACACCTCCACAAATATGACCTTTGCATCCTCACCACAGAATTCTGCGAAAGCACGGGGTGGATCAGTCATGGTCTGGGCTTGTGTTGCAGCCAGGGATACAGGACAGAAACATTTTACTCATACAATTCCAGCAAATTCTGGAAGCAAATGTAATATAACGTCTTTTAAAAAGCTGGAGAAGAAGAAAAGAAGGGATAAGAATCCTAAACACAGCTCAAAATTTGAAGTGGACTACCTTTGTGGTCCTTACAGTCCCCCAACCTTAACATCATCGATAATCTGTGGATAGGCCTCAAAACAATAGTCCGTGCAAGACCACCCAACATCTCATTGAACTAGAAGCCTCTCAGAAGAAAGAATGGGTGAAAATCCCCCAAACAAAAATGGAAAGACTCTACGTAGCTACAAAAAGTGTTTACGAGCTGTGATGCTTACCAAAGGGGGTGTTACTAAGTTTGGACCATGCAGCGATGCGTAAACCTTTCCTTTGGGCCTTCCTTTACGTGCATAGCTATTCACAGTAACAGAGATCTTGACCAGGGGTAGCCCACACACCCATGTTTAGAACAGTATTAGAGACTTCTCACTGTGTGAGCAAGCTCACCAGGACGCACACTTCGAAAAACCAAGAACGTGTGCCCTTCATGGAGTAATTTTACTCCGGAGGAGTCGTTTCCTGAAGCTGAGGGGGCGACGTCACAGCGCGTACAGGATGACTGTGGCTAAGGAGAGGGAACTGCCTGACCACAACTGCAAACACCATGCACAAAACATACATTCACTGAAATGCCCATGAAAGGAGTAAAACAAACAGAAAACAAGCAGTTGCCTACACGTGTTTACTTTCGTCGACCATAAGTTTTTGCTCCTGGCGACGAACTCTTGAACACATAAAACAGGAGCCGTGATTTGACTCGGAGTTTATTTGAAATGCATATTGGTGATTTCCCGGCAAGAATCGTCTGGGAGCCATTTGTATCCAGCCTAGATGCCATGGATTGCAAGCTCTCCTGTTATGGCTTAAATGTCTGAAGTGGTAATTAAAGGCATTGTTGGAGGCCACTGAAGACCAGTCTCTAATGGACTGTGAACCACATGGCTTTGTTTTTTGTTTTTTTTCTGGAAAATCATCTCACAAGTCTATAATTCCCCAGATATTATCCGATTTCTAGCCAACCTTGTACCATCAAGTACGCAAACAGGAGAATTCGTCTCAAGGACACTTCAAAGTAGAACATGTGCTTAGGGAGAGGAAGGAATCTATAACCTTTACAATGAACGTGTTGAAGGGTTCTGGGTTCTATCTCGCAATATGTCATATGACTCGCTGCTTGCATTGGCAAAGGTTTAGAGGCTGGTTTGAAGGCCCGGCGACGTTCTTTCTATTGATTTGTCTCTGCAATGTTTGTGACATTGTTCAATCGTGAACAAATGAAGTGTTGTCCAGTTGATTTATGTCCACGGGAGCCAGAAAATTGAAGAGATAAAGAAAACACACGGCCAAAAAGCCATCTGGGGAAGACCGCACGTCTCTGGGGAAAACTCGAGAAGGTCACATACCTCATCATCCTACGGCTTGGCCGAAGGTGGTTTGGTCACCCATTTTTTGGTCTCACTTTAGCCATTTAATGGCTGAGTTGCCATTTAAGCCTTATCTGCGTGGTGCGTAGCTTCACAGAGTCTGACAGGATCTTTTGAGATGGTGGTTTAGATTACCTCTGTCCTCAAAAATGAGGCGCAGCCTCTCACCAATCCGTTCTCATTTTAGTCTGAAAGCTGTTCAGTATACATGTCCCTTCCCTGTCCAGATAGGCCAATGCAATCATGTAGGTATGTCTTAGAATGACATATGCTGTGCTCTTTGGGTGAAGATTTGAGAAAGAAGAAATTATAATGTCTTATTATTATACGTCCATTAAAGGGTAACATGACTATTGGATTAATGCTATTATCTTTATTCGTCTCTCTCAACACCAGCTTTCAGTTAAAGTTCCTGTTCTTTTTTATCTGCCAGATCTGTTATGGAAATGGATTTGTGTTTTGTGGACCTTGTCCGTTATAACAGTGTTCATACAATAGATGGGGGCAGGGAGTGCAGCATTATTAATCTACAACACATGCAAATGAATGAGCTTTATGGTTTCCACAGCTGCCCTGTACGATAACCTTAATCCCCTTGCTTCAGGAGGTTTTTCAACAAGAATAGGGAATCCCTTGATAAATCAGTTCGTGATTATAGGGAACGCTTTGACAAGAGCTTTGCATGCAAATAACGGAAAACATACATGTTGCTGTGTGGCTTATCTGACAATAATAGCTCTATTTACTGTACGTTGCTTGGTCCTTTCATTCCCGAGAAACGCCGTTTCAAGTGGGTGCCGGCATATTTAAATAAAACAGCCAACAGCAAACAGCAAACAGCAAAATGCAATAAAACTAAATGAACATGGTGAACATGTTCAATACATTCAAAAGTACAAGGGGTAAAAAGGAATCAAGACAATTGAGAAGGATTCATATGGAAAGAATTTATTGTAATTATAATATTGTAATAAATCAAATTTTATAAAGAATATTTTAGCTGTTTTTGCTTTTTAGTAATGTTAGGTGACTGCCAAATATTATTAGGTGCCAGATATTTGGTGCATAATCAAAAAAGACTGCTTTACCAGTCTATTTATGTCCAAAATAAGAACATTGAGTAAACCAGCACTGATGGCTCTTAAGATCTATTCTGGACCACACGTATGAAGGTGTCAATAAGTGAGTCATTTCTGACAGATCTGTTATAGAAATGGATTTGTATGGATATGGAAATTCCACATATTTTTAAAAATACATTTAAACATGTAATCAAATAGATAATTTGAAATAGAGATTTGAATTAGTTCTTTATAGAGAAACTGACCAGTCGAGTGGTGGTGATGGAAACCAGGGGTCACAGTGTCTTAAATGCGAATACACGAATATTTTTTTGCTAATTAACCCACCTGTTCGTAACTCCCTCTTGCATTAGCAATATTAGGAGTATAAGGGCATAACACATCTCTCCCATGCATGCGGACCAGCCACCGCATCTTTTCAAACTGCCACCTATGCGGCATCAGCGGACAGTCAACATGCTCGGGGGATAGCGCTGGATCCCCAGCTCCACCGCTCCACCATGGCTTTACGACTGATGAGGACAGGGAATGTCATCTACGCACCCGGAGAGATGGGCAGTTGTGCTCTCTCCGACTCCGGCCTCTGATGGCAAAGTGACAGGGCTTGGGATTTAACAACACAGACTCCAGGCCATAAAGGCAGCGCAATGTCGCCTGAGTTTTAAAATAATGTTAATGATGGTAAAACAGTGGTAAAATAAACAATTTTGATTTGTTTATTTTCTAGAATTGAGCGCTTCCCACTAAACCCCCATGAATTAACTGGCTTGCCAAAAAAAAATCTGTGAACTTTCCATTTAGCACTCAATTAGAACTAGAAACACCTCCTCATCGGAAGTGATGGAGTGAACACACACACACACACTAGTGTATAGGAGAGTGACAACACATAAATTTAACCTAACCTGTAAAACTGTGCCTGACTGGGTCGTTAAATCAAACTGGGACAGACTTGTTGACGGTCTGTTTATTCTCTCCTCCGCTCCTATGGCCTTCTCCTGGATAAACAGTCGGCACGTGGAAGGAGAGAATCCTCCAGTAGCTCCGAAAGCATTGCCATTTTTTGGTGATGGATGTGTGGGCACGACCTTTGAGTTGGTCAGTAAAGTAGCCACATGGCAACATCGATGGTTGACCTCTTAACACCCACATTTTGTCTGCGCACACACTGGTGTCAGCAAAACTGGAGAAAACTGCGAGGCCTTACCGCAGGTCGCCAAGCCACGCGTCACTGGTGGTGCTGCAGCCCACGTTTGCCTAAACCTGCCTTAGCGCTGTGGTGGTGTCTTTCACCACGGCCTGTCTTTGTTTCTCCCACTGTCTGAGCGGAGGAGTGTCCAGCGCGTCACCAGAGGGCGCGGGGGGGAACGGCCGAGACCTGCACCTTAGTCAGAATCCTATGAAGTAGATGGTGTGGAACAAAGCTGACACATAAGCCACTGTGAAAAGTCACTCTCGAGAGACCAGATAAGAGAGATGCGACAGAGTAGAGGCTGTGTTGGCTTTGGCTAGGTTGTCCAGTTATGCTGTGGCAGGTCACAAGTTCAAATCCCACTCTGGGTCTGGACTTTTCTTTTTTTTTTTAACATATACAGTAACATTTTACTTTCTGTCAAGAATGTATTCAAGTACAACATCTCCAAAGACATGAGATTATTATATATTTGTATAATAATCTAGTATAATCACCAAAGTAAGATCTCAGAGCACTGTGTCAATCAGATGAAGGCGTGACCTGCTGGGAACGGGCAGAGGCCTTGAAGACGTCATGGCTGTGCTATCTTTGGGCAGGGACACTCGAGGACCACATCAACATCACAGGCATACTTTGTGGCTGTGTCGTAAAGCTGGGGCCGTCACAGTATTTTCGATGCAGCTGGAGTCCCTGTGACCTGACGTACATTGCCTGGCAGCCCTCTGCTGGACCGGGTGTCCTTTAACCACACACTGATGTTGCACTTAGAGGAAGAAGCCCCTGAAAATAGCAACTCAGAGGTACAAGAATTACAGTGGAATTGTGGGACAGCTGCCAAGCTAAATTTACACACTAATGACATGACAATCATTATAATCATAATGAAATCAATAGTTATGCTTATTATTATTGTTGTTGTTTTATTCTTATTATAATATATATGTTTCAAAGGCCTAAACCATTCACACGCACCCTGTTCAAATCTGTTAGGGACCACTGGATTGCCTAGGGCCCTAATAAACATGCATCCGCTATGTGTTCATATGTTGTTTAATATTTTTTTAAGTTTAATAAGTTATTGTCCTCCGTAATAAGTATTTACAGTGATGTCGGTCATTGTTGTAATGGACTGTTTCACCAGCACAATTAAGCAATGTATTCTCATGTGGCTCACACTGTCAGACACCTACTTATATACCACCTTACAACACGGATGATCCTGAAACTGTTGATGATGGACCTTCCTCTGACTCTTCTGCTAACGGTGTTGACAATGACGTTGGTAAAGATGACCACAGCTGGCTCACTGTCACACGTCTGATGTCTTTTCCTTCAGTGGGATGAAACCATGAAGATCACTGGATGAAGTCTAGACTGGACCTGTTGTTCCATAAATGCACAGCACAGTCAGGTCAGGTTGGTGACACAAGGTATGAGAATGCCTGGATGAATTCATTGCAAATGGGCATCAAGGGAAAGGGAGGGAAGGTCCTTCACAGCAGTACGATTTAAGGCTTTTCTCCCCTTCCAGCTCCGGATTGGCTGGAATCACACACACACACAAATAGCTCGCCTATCAGCGCGGCACTGCGAGCCAATCCTAGCGCGGGAGGGCGGGACTTGTCGGAAAACAGGTGGAAAACCAAACGGCAGAACGTGGGTGGGCGCAGCCTTGTCATCATTTACTATAAAAGTAATGGACCCCGGTCGAGTTGGTTCACACTTACCCGAGGAAATATGCCGCTACGGACAGCGATGAAATTACACATGGTAAGAAAATGACTTGTTAACCGTTGCCTTTCTCTAGAGGACGGACCGGGTCCGGTACCGCTGCCCCGCACTGCCTTCCCGCTACCCGCTGCCCGGGACCAGGGACCCGGGACCCGGGACGCGCGCTGCCTGTCGTTCTTACTGCTTTTTAAATTTCGAATATCCCAGCACGTGGAGACGGGTAGGAGAATGCCCGTTAACTGTAACGGACGTCTAACGGTTTAGCTAGCGAGCTCCAGCTGTAGCTCCAGCTGAATAGCTCCAGCTGAATGAGATTTGAGACGTTTGAGGGGGAAAGAGGGACTTTCGCACTGCTAGAGACGTTATAACGACGTTACTGTCTTTATTTCATCAGCTACGGTAGGTTTGCCAAACGTTTGAGTGAAATGCCAGCCTCAGAGTTGACCACAAACTTCAGCAGCAGTGAAAAGCGGGCTTTCCTTCTGTCTGGGGTGGAAAAAGAGACTTGTCATTGCAATTTAGCTGGACAATATTAAGATAGCTAGTTTTCCCTCCACCTGCGCCATATTAGCGCATTAAAAACAGAGCTGGAAAAGGCTGCTCACTGTTCAGCTAGCTAGCTATAGATAGCTAAACAAGGTTAGTAGCCATATTAGCTATAGCTAGCTAATTCTCCCTCACAGAGTTTAGGGCTGTTATCCTAATATTCGCAGTCCTGTCAGGTCAGCTGTGAAACTTGTGCGGTGTGAAAAAGCCTGTTACTGCAAATTAGCTCTATACTTTATTTTAATATATTAGATACGTCAATATATCAAATTTCGGAGTATTTTGAGGATTAATGCTGGGCTTTGTGCTGGATAATGACACTGAGAACTCAGGAACTGAGGAGAGGGATTTAGGCTATACTGACTGGCAACCTGTGTTGGGATGTGATGGTGGGAGGGTGTTGTTTGGGGGGGTCGTTTGGGTGTCCACATATCACTGCTGTCCACATGTATGTCCATGTTTGTCCATTTTTCAGTTTTCTCCATGGTTTGAACCCTGTAGCTGCTCTGTACTCTGTGCATGTAGCTAATTCTGGATGAATGGGCTGATAGAAATGCTCTAAATAGCTCAGAATAGGCTCCTTACATTGACTTCCATTCAAAGTTAAGACCATTTTTGCCCCGGTTTTGAGGACACATGCTTTTGGTTGGACAGCGACGATATAGTGATTGCTGTCGTGACTGTGGCTGTGTGCAACCACCACTCACTTGATCCATTTTGCATGTTTTGTACATGATTTGCATGAGTCCTTGTTTTGATGCAGATAGCAGAGAAGTAGCCCAGATCCACTACGACCGTATCAGTGATCATGGCCTGTACCTGTGGGTCTTGTATGTGCACCCTTTGAGCAGATGTGTGGAGTAGATGTGAGTGAGAGAGGGAGAGAGAGTGAGTTTGGAAGTGTGTGTGTGTGTGTGTGTGTGTGTGTGTGTGGTGGGTTTGTTATCTAGCTGTAATCAGGAGCAGGTGAAAGACTTAATGAACTTCCCTAAACCAAGTCTCTCTCTCTCTTTCTCTCTCTCTCTCTCCCTTTGTTTGTCTGTATCTCTCTGCCAGTCTTTTTGTGTTTCTGTCTCTGTCTGTTAACTCTCTGTCTGTCTCACTCTTTTCTTTGTCTGTCAGTCAGTCTCCTACTTTCTGTCTCACCCTCCCTCCCCCAGGGCTGTTATACCCACCCACCTATCTTGACAAAGAATGGTCCCCATTTTAATTAACTCCTTTTTTTTTTTTTTTTTTGGGGGGGGCAGGGGTTGTGTGTGTGTGTGTGTGTGTGTGTGTGTGTTGGGGGGGGGGTACAGTGGTCAGGGTGATATTAAACAAGATATGAGCCTGCACCGTTTATTCAAATGGGAACAAATAATCCTGAAAGGAAGTACAGGGAACTAAGTTCCTCTTTTGGATCAGACTTGTAGTGTGGTCTGTGAAGGTCATTGTTGTCTTTTTGAAGTGCCCCTTGCATGATAGCCTGCCAGATGACAAACGGTAATGTTCTTGTTTTTGAATTATTCAGACTACATAGCAGCACGTCTATAAAGGCCGTAGATAAAGATAAGAGCAACGAAAAACTATGTGCAATAACAAAAGCATTACAGCCACCCTACTGTTTTCTCTGCTTTGAGTCATCATTACCAGCCAAGCTCCCTAACCGTTTACAGCTCACGCTTAAGAGAGCGATTGAAAATTGAAGACATAAAGTGTGGGAATTTTAAGCATCTGCATGATGAAAAACTTTTTTTTAAATACAGTGAGGACATTGAGAATCGAGATTTTGTAAACTGCCGAAATGTTAAGAATTCTGCCCTATTTCTGGGAAATATTCAAATTTAAGCAAATTTGTTGCATTGACTAGGTTAACGGCCTCAACCCTTCAAACTAAGTGTCAGAAGACTCTATGCTTCATGCTGAAGCTACACTTCAGAAGCTTTTGCACAAAATGCGACTGGTCATTAAAACAACCGCCAAATTCTCAAGTTCATGCTAAAAGTTTAGCAGTTTAGAGCAAATAAACAGTAATCACACATTGCACCTAAAAAATCAACAATAAAACATATCAGTTAATGAGGAGTGCACAAACAGCCCTGTTATCCTGAAAGATTGATGCTTTAGTATCAGGTTAAGACGTGAATTAGTGCAATCAAGCTAATCTCTAATCAAGCTATCAGTCCAGATAATTGGACTAATTGATTGTGCCTGCAGTGTGTTTGTTTGAATGTTCATGTTGCGGTGTCTCCTCTCCCTTAAAACAGGTCAAACTCAGCAGCAGGGAAGGGTTGTTGGTGGGCTTGTTAACTTGTGCAGTCCTGCCTCAGGCTCTGTGGCTCGTGTTTATGAAAGTGAGCATTTCTCTAATCTCCTCTCATCTGCGTGTCGTGTGTGTGAGGTTGATGGCTTTATGATGGGCATGTCGGGGAGCCACATGCTCGTTTGATGCCAGGCCTCCCACGCAGTAAGGAGAGCTTCTGCAGAGGCCAGAATGAGGGAGCTTTTCTGTTAGAGCTTGGCGCTGATGTAGGTTTGTGTGAGGTCATTCAAAGGCCCTTGTCAAAGCCGTGCATTCTGTTATACCGTTCTACGGTTCTACAAAGCCATTCTCGAAGTGAAAGCCTGGGACAGTTCTCCAGCAGTGTAGCAGAGTTGTTTTGGCAGCGGAATGACAGTTTACAAACCCTCTAGATAATTAGAGCCTCTAAGGCGCGAGATCGGAGAAGAGCTGCACTACTTCTCAGGGTCAGTGGTTTGGGTCAGCGCCTTCACTTTTTGGCTCTTGCAGCATTCGATCCAAACCCCTCTCCCAACATGACTCTTTCATCTCTGCACAGTCCCCCAGTTGCAGTCTTAAAACAGTGGAACAGCTTGCTGCGCCTGGCTGAGGTAATGGCTGCATACCTTAAAATCAAGCTGGCCATAGACCATAAGACTCATCTTTTGTGAGGTTCCTTCAGATCATTCGCATTGTGTAATTATGGTCCTCAGAAGCCCTATACTAGTGTGTAGTTTTGGTTTACAGTTCTGTGCCCTGCGTCGTCAAATGGCAGCCTTTCTTCACGGCAGTGAAAGGCTAAAAGTTCATTGGCTTTTCCGTCATTTGATTGCCATACGTGTGGCATTCCCCCATGCTAAAAAATAAGCTCGAGGACTTAATGATTTCCTCACTGAGTCCCACCACCTGCTGTGGAGAACACAATGTTTGGTCTGGGGACACCGCAGAGTGGAGTTTATGGGTAGTTCGCCTGCTTTCCCCTTCTTGTGGGTCTTGCTCATTTGAACGGAAGCCAAGCACAGTCACACTAGGGCCATAGCGAGATCCGGAGCTTATTGTTGTTCATGGCAGCTGGGTGACGGGGAAGTCCGCAGTGTAAAATTGCTCAGCGGTGATACTGTGCTCAAGACATCTGGGCCACATACGGCCTTGATGGCTCGTCCACTGATGCTATATCGAAGGCCAGCCCGGCCCAACTTGCACAACACACACACACAGACAAACTCTCAGACACATAGATCCAAATGCATCCTGTTGGTTCTGTTCGTGATACAACACATGTACAAACATCTCATTGTCATTGTCCTCTCCATCTCTTTAGCTTTTTGTCATGTCCTTTGCATGGGCCTACCATGAGACACCAAAGTACCAGCATCGTGACCCCATCACCAACGAGATGCTTCTGTGTGACCAGTGCCCACCAGGCACGGCTGTGGAAAGCCATTGCACCCCCAGCGAGCCAACAGTCTGCACCCTCTGCCCTGAGAAGCGCTTTGCAGAGCAGTGGCACTGGGGAGACAGCTGCCAGCACTGCACCTCAGTCTGCAAGGAGAGACAGCTTGTCCAGAGGGAGTGTAACAGTACACACGATCGTATTTGTCAATGCATTGATGGCTACCATCTGGTGGTGGAATTCTGTGTCCAACACACCGCCTGTCCGCCAGGCTCAGGTGCCTCTACGCTGGGTAAGAAACACTTTTTTTGACAGTGGTTTGGTATTATTTATTTTTACTGAAGTATCACATTTCTGTAGAGTCCAAATGTGTCCATCACCAGCCGCAGGCTTGTCAGAAGTATAGATCTTTCAGTGCTCTCTCGCAGTTGTTGTTCATAGAGCTTCGCTTACTGGCTTTACCCACTTTTAGACTGCTTTGCTGATTCCAGAAATTAGATAATTTTGCCCCATTTTCCTGTCAATTATTGAGGCACCCTGAAACCCTGGAAATCATAACAAGCTTCAAAGTCAGTCATCCTGTGAGTGCCGCCCAAGGTTGGATATACCCACAGTGCCTCTCCCCTTTGCTGACTACTGTTTTCCACCTTCAATAACCTGTGTCAGCGGTAACTGCATAAGGAGGGGAGCCGCGTATCCTCTGTAACAATCTACAAATGTCCCCCCTTTGTTCGGCAGTCCATGAGTAGGTATTGGTGTTTGCTTGGATGAGTGTTAGCCAGTCTTTACGTCGTGTCCCTTTAGTGGGTGCAGTTTTGGAAAGAGAACAGGTGGAAGTAAGCTGTGCTCCTCTGGAGTTGCAGGTCTGTTCATTGCTCAGAACAGTCTGTCACTGTTAGCCTCTGAGCATCCTCACCCACACCAGCTCTTGGCTGGCGAAAGGTTAGCGAGAGATTAGCCTGTTTCTTCCTTCCTTTCTTCCTTTCACTGTTGGAGATTCTTCTAATCAAGCTCTTTCTGAACCTTCTGTCTTTCTGTCATGATCCCAGTCTCTAGTTCAAAGAGACTGCATGCTAACGAGGGGACTCTGTCTGTTCTTAAGTTAAAGCCGAAGATGAAGATGAGATATTATAACAAACACAGGGATGTCCCAACAAGCTGAGATTATAACACATGCCTTAATCTCAGACCCTGCATATAATCAGACAGAATAATAATATAATATAATACAATAAACAGAATAACAAGCTAAATAATAATAATTATATAGTAATCATATAAATACACTCACTTTATCGGCTTATTCCTCGGCCTTATGCTGCAGTTTGCTGATTTAAAATTTTGCTCCATAAGATGGCGACAGAGATCATTAAATGCAGAACTAATTCTGGGTTTTGTTATGTACCATGGTGTGTGTTAAACATTCATAACTCAGTAATGACTATCGGATTAATATTCCTGATTACTTTGTAGTTACTGACAACAACTGCAAACTATTTAATCATATGCATATATTCACAGATATCTTAAATGAGGCAAAAACACAGTTGGTTCTCAAAGTCGACATTTTAAAATGCGGGAGAAATAGGTTAGTGTAGAGCTGAGGAACCTTGACAAATTGTTATGACCAGACAATTACGTCAGAGCATCTCCAAATCAGCAAAGCATGATTGGAAAGTGCTGCTGGTCAGCAGTGTAGAGTACCTGCTGGCAGTGACCCGAGGGGAGACAAATTACTAACAGGGATCAGTGTGTTGGTTGGGCGGAAACGGACAGATAGGCTACTGTGGCACTAAAATAGCATTAGAATCCTTGCCCAGGGACCCTTACTGAATGGTGTAGTGTGGTGTTCGGCCAGCCGGGGAATAGAACCCAATCTGCCATTGGAAAGGCAGGGTAGTTATCCACTACAATACACCAACTGGTACAAATCACATACATTTTTAATGACAGTTATGGGAGTATGAGACTGTATAGCTGCAGAAGAAAATAAATTTTTTGTTGAGTTTTTGTTTTTTTTTTGTTATTGAAATTAAAATATTTTGAGCTAATGTAATGTTGCATAAATATAGCCTGCATTGGTTAACCACTGTTTTTTACTGGCTCCCGTTGCTTTAAAATGTCATTCATATGACTGTGTTGTTAGCCAACTGTCTGTCTCTCTTGAACTTAAAACACTCCAACTATCGAAGCCAACGATCGCAGACGACCCAAGCAATACTTAGCGGGATTAGCTGCTAGCATCTTTGTGCCAGACACCACAGCATAGCACCTCCGCAGATGTCGTAGATTAAGCTGTTTTGCTGGCATGCGGAGAACCAGCATCATATTAGACAGTGGGTCACTGATGTATAATGCTTCATTATGTGTGGTGCTAATTCAAACTGTGGTAGAGTGTGCCTGAAATCATCTGATGGTCTGAAAGTAAGTTCTCCCTGCCTCTTAGGAAGAGACTGTAAACTGTTTCTCTTTTCCTCTTTTTTCTTGATCACACTTCAAACTGTTTTGGGGCCCACTGCAGCAGAGACAGGTGTAAAACACCCGCTCTTCCTTTCCCAGAAGCTTTTTCATGTGAATTGAGTCATTGAGTCATTTCGTTTTTTTATGTAGTCAAAAAGAGGAACTTGTGTGCTCTGTCCACCTGCTGCTCCTGGACGGTTGAGATAACTCATGCTGCAGATATTTGCATTGTAGACCCCAGATTGTCAATAACGGACTTCTGAATAGTCAGTCTGATGTTTTTTACGTTTATAAAAATGGGGCAGTCCAGTCATGTCGTTTCGTGACGACTCTACACTGAAATCTGGGAATTATAAAAGTTCCTTTAACAGCAGTTTTGGAAACCACCTTGTTGAAAAGTAAACTGGTCTTACATGGATGTCGGCAGACAGATTTCAAGTGACTGCACTGTCCCTCAAAAATTACTAAGTATTGTTAGCAATAGTTAGCACCTATATGACAAAGATTTTGTCATTTGTAAATTAGTAAATTATAGCAAATCCATTATGCTCCCTCTTGTAGTTTTGGAGTAAGATATCATATTCATCTACTCATATATCTGTTAAAAAACAAAGCAATTAATGCAATAATAAACATTCTTTCATGTGCGTATGTGTGTGTGTTTGCATTTTAGGCACACCTGAAAGTGACACAGTGTGTGAGAAGTGTCCCCCTGGCTTTTTCTCCAGCGTAGCCTCAGCCACCGAGCCCTGTCAGCCCCACCGGGACTGCTTCCAGCTGGGCCTGAAGACCCTGAGACCAGGCACAGCCACCCAAGACGCGCAATGCGAGAGCGAGCACACTTTTGACTGCTCACATCAGCACACAGATTGCCACAATGGTAAGCATGGCCAGTGTCTTGATGCGCATACGAGATGTTTGAGTACAGATCGTCATTCATGGAAGGTTTTAATGTACGTGCAGGGACCTAACTGAAAACATAATACGACAATGTTGGACTGAGGTCTCTGTATAGTGGTGCACAGACAGCGTTCTTAGAGCAAAAAGGACGGCATAACTATCATGACAGCAGATTTGTTTATTTTCACACAGTTGGTTTGTTTTATTCGGCACGCTGAAATAGTAGCAGCCCATTTTCATAAGTTGTTGCTTTTACTTTCATGTTCTTTGGCCGTGTCATGCTTTCTAAAACTGCATACTATTAATCAACTTTGGTCCGTATTCCATCTGTATTCCATCTGCCATGTGGATATGAGGGTGGTCTTTTCATCTGCTATGTTAGGACTTCTTTTCTGTTTTTATTTTTTCTAAAGATAATAAGTTTAAAGATAAATTGTCTTGTTTAATGTGTTTTTATTTATGCATTTATTGAAGGGTACATTTATTTACTGCACAAAAATACATTTAATCAACACTTTAGTCTTGCTGGTACCATGCAGAACTATTTATAGACTGATGTCATATCCTTGACAATTTAAGGTGGAAGCTGAGTCAGAGTACAGGATTGTTTTAAGGATATTATTCATCCTGGAACAATGCCAAACTTTAACTTTCCATTTTATGCTGGGTTCCTTTGTGAATAGTCAGTCTGACTTTTTTCTACCTTTATTATTATTGAGGCAGACTCTACGCTGTAATTTAACAGCAGTTTGGGAAACCACATTGTTGAAAAGTAAACTGATCAGTATTGGCATGGGGAAAAGTATCTTGTCCCACCACTCAACATGGGCCCAGTCTTGATTAAACCTGCTTCGCGAATGAATGAATGAATGAATGAATGAATGAATTTTCTGCCGTAAGCAGACTTTACATTTAAATGAAAGACTTCAGTCTGATGGATGGGTCAGCTTTCTAGGTTCAGCCTATATTCAAATCGTTCACCAGTCATTCACCAGTCACTTGAGTAATTTGTTTTTTACTTGTATATATTGTCTGAAATTAAAACATATCATGAATTGCCAAACTGCAAAAACCTTTGAACCCCCTAACTCCCACCCATCACTGTGGTGGTACATTACAAAATAAAAAGTACATAGCTAGAATAACAATTCAATAAAATTAAATAGGGTCACAGTGTGCAAATAAATGAAATAAGTAAATGAAAAAAGAATCAAGTGCAACAGAAACTACATGTAAGATGTGAAGCAACAAAGGTTCTCCTATGGCTTAAACCTCTCATGGCTTAATAGTTTCTGGCCCGATCCTTGCATACGAGCAACTGAGAATTCAAGCGAGATAATGTCCAAGAAACAGAGCAGCCATTGTCTTCTTGTATTTGAGTGCAGTGAATTCCATCGATTAACCAGCAGCTTCTTTGCAGCAGTTAGGGCACAGAGTAATAATGGTTTCTGTTGTATTGACAATTCTGGTCAACTAAATTTGTGAGGATATCAGCAAGCTGATGCCAGAATTTAAGAACCAGTTGTTGAAAAAAAAAATAACACCTATGTCAAAACTTCCAGTGAATCATTTGGTGATCTGGGTACAAGCAATATTGCACCTCATGCCCTGCTCAAGAAAAAAAGTCTGATCTTCAAGATTTAGGTCCATGGACCAAACCAAGCATTTCCAGAGAGGTGTATATGATGTTTCAAGCAAAGAATTATACATTTTAGATGCTGAGCAGACGTGCTCGGCAGGAATAATAATCTTAAGCTATTTGCCCTAAAAATGCCTGAAAGTCAGTTAGTGGAGTTAAGAAATAACTGGATTTTGGGAGGAGGAACCATTCCTCCTGCCTGAAGCCACTCCTCTTTTATCTAACATCCTATAAATTCCATCTCTACCTTGTCCACATGTCTATAAAAAGTCTGCCAACCCTTTAACGCTGTCATCTATAATTTCTGTCCCCACACATTAAAGGGGGAACTTGGCTTCCTACCACAAAGCAAAAGCCACCTAAGATCTCCCCCCTCTCTCACAGTCTTCTCCCAAATCATCATAAGCTGAAGGCATGATCGGATCTAGCACATTAGGTCTTGTATTTGGAACACACTTGTTTTAGAGCCCAACCAGACCTTTGTTGTGTTAGTTGTGACAAAGGCAAGGCTAAAACCACTGGTACTGTATATTTGATGTTTAGTTATCAAGTCCAGTTCTCAAGTCAAGTACATCTATCTTATGCATATATTATAATATATGCAGTTTTTCACCACTGTAAACACACACATTAAAATGTATTTATGCTGTTAATCTGCTGTGCTTCAACAGAGATCTTTATATCAGACGCATAAAGGCTAAGGTGTTAAATCACACATTTTATAGCACCTAGACATTGCAGTCATTTGCCACATCTTTCAAGTTTTGTTCATCTGCTCGTACTTTCTCTCTTTGTCTCTCTCTATCTCTTTCCCTGTCTGCCTTTTCCAATCTTACGCTGTTCCTTCACCTTGGCTTCCAGACATCACCCTGTGCGAGGAGGTCATATTCCAGTTCCTGTCATCTCCACCACTAGCTTCCGTACCGGTGGAACGCTTGCTGGAGAGCCTGCCCGGGCAAAGGGTGGACTGGAAGAGTGTGGAGCGGCTGAAGAAGACCTGCAGCCCCCACCAGCAGGCCTTGCATCTTCTGCGTCTCTGGAGGGAGCAGAACAGAGACCAAGACAAGCTGCATAGCATCATTCAAGGTTAGAGGATCTTAATCTGTTATTTGGGCTCGATTTAGTGAAGCTTGTTGCATGTGTACATTTTCGAACAATGCATTGGTTGGTTCAGGTTTTTCTGATTGTCCAGTCATTGCAGTTACTGAAACCGCAAGGAGTTGTGTGCAAATGAAACACTAGATGGTGGTTGGCTCTGTTTACCTCTCTTTTGAGTAAAGAGCTCTATGTAGGCAAATGTGGTATGTGGTAGGCTTTCTTGAGGTTACCTCCAACAAATATTGATATACAATTTGTTATCATTTGATAAACAATGTAGTGTGCACCATGGCTATTGGAAAAAAATTGCTATATTAAAAAATAGAGGAATTTTCACCAGATTTCTCCAGAAGATCCAACATCATGATATTAATAATGCACTCTGGTTATCAAAGATTTAAGTAAAATAAATGCTACTGGGCAGACAGAAATTGTGGAAATTTTCCATTTGTATCAAACTAATTGTAGCATGATGTTTAAAATTTCATATACATTTTAAGATATTGCACATCCTGTGATGTGACTATTGCGCATGTGCACATCGCAATGACAATGCTGATGCGATATACTGTGCAGCCGTATGTTGTATCTGTGTAGAAAGTTCTTGTTACTAACGACACATTTGCATCGGATTACTTGCAATGTGATGTGATGTAGCTTATTTGCATACTGGTCAGCATGCTTCACAGAACAGCACACATAACCTGTTTTGGCCAGTTAAATTTTCCACTCTACCCCAGATAACATCACTGCAGCTCAGATAGCCATCAGGCTCTCTTAGTTTAAACAGATTAATGGCCTTACTTTCACTGTATTTCGTGGCTACATAAATAAATACTTCTGAATTCTTTTGACAGAATTTAGTACACACTATTAAACTAGAAATAATAGCCCACAACAAAAAGGTGTCATACAAATTATTTACAAAGCCAAGTTAAAAAAAAAAAAAGATTTGAGGAATTGAGGTGGGCAAGATAATTCAGGCCTGAGACAGTTTCAAAAGTTATTTTAAATAGTCATGAAGAACATAGATATGTCCGACCACAGTTTATCAGTCTGGAGTTCCAAGAAAGACCTTTTTCTGGAATGGGGATGTAGCATTTTGTAAAAAGGTCAAGTAAAGTCATTCAAATGCTGTTAAAGCATTGATGCCTTTTTTGTTCACTGGCCAGCGAGGTTTAGCTTAGCTTAATAACCAAGAAGCCAACCACTGAGTACAGCTTGATTTCCAAGTAATTATAGAAGAAATTAGAAGTGTTCATGATTGTACAGTGACTCAATTGATTCAGTGATTCGGAAATTCCAGATTTTGGTCAAAGTGCAACAGAAACTGTGTTTACTGATGGGTATGGTCATTGTGATCACCTGACTTAACCAAAGGTTTTAACATAGGAATGGTGTGCTGGGCGGAATGACGGTTCATTCGATATAGTGCTAGAAATTTGTCCTGGTTTCTTACATACTAGCAAAAAAGTGCAAAAATTAGCACTGTGTAATTTAGACACATCCTAAACAGCTCAAACACTTAGCACTGTGTTGCTAGCCACAGAAACTAAAGGCTTTTTGAGGTAAAACTGAACTTTTAAAGCTGTTGAATTAAAGAATGCAGTAATGACTTATTTATCTTTTTATCAGTGTATCAGTAGTAAAGTCAGCCACTGTTAACCTAGAAAGACAAGCCTACTGTTTGTAGTTAAAAAAATAACAACAAAAAAAGGACAATTCATTAGTTAACTTTAAAGGCAATGTTACTATGTTCTTATTATGTTCATGTTCTGAATAATACATGAGTAAATTAAAATACTTTGATAGTCCATGAAACTGCCAAAATCTTAAAAAAGAACTGTGCTACACATTTTCAGTAATACTGTCCAGCTATGAGAACTTTTGTTAGGCTGGCTGACCTTTCCAGAAAAAAAACTTTTTAAGGTCACATTATGCAAACGCCTTCCTGCCTCATTTCCTTTACAAAAATAGACTTTCTTGGGACTCCAGATTGTTACAAAATCATTTGTGAGAATCTTCCCACTCATAATTTTTCAAACCAGTGTTGGTTCATTAAAAGAGATACAGACACTGCTGCTGTGAGGATAGCCGCAGTCTGCGTAGGTTTTATCTCGGCTGTTGAATCAATGACCCTCCTGCTAACAGCTGACCCTTCTTCCCTCTTTTGCTTCAGGCGTGAATCACTGTGAGAGAAAGGTGTCTCGTTGCGCTGGCCTAAAGAACGTGACACTGGGAGATCTGCTGATGCTTATGGACAGCCTCCCTGGAGAGAAGGTGAGCGAGGAAGCCGTGCGGGCGCTGGCTCTCACCTGCCCTTCGCACCGCTACATCGTGCAGCTGCTCCACCTGTGGAAGAGCCAGAACAGTGACCAGGACCTGGGCAAGGCTCTGTCCCACAGTCTGCGCAAGCTGCGCTCGCGAGGAGCCCCACGGGCCATGCTGCGGACTCTGAAACAGATCATGCGCGTCATCAGCGTGTCGTCCGTACATCGCGTGTATGAAAAAATGATCGTCAACATGCTCCAGGACAGTTCATGCTTCAAATCCAAACCCTACAATGACTGAAATCCTGGGGGCATAAGGAGGACGGCTGAAGTGAAGAATTATTTAATTGCAAATAATTAAGAAAAAAAAGAGTTGTATATAATTCCACTTTTGGGTGAGAACTGGAACAGAAGGGGTGGGCGGGGTGGTTTGGTGTTTTCAGTAAGAGAAGAAAATATTTTTGTGGCCTGTTTTTCTCGTCTTTTGTTGGACCGCTTTTACTGAAGCTCTTAAAAAAAGAATGTCAGATATGAATGTACAGTACGATGGAGTGCAATTCTGTTTTATTTAATTGTAATGGTGTGTTTCCAAATTTGCTTTAAGTTTTGCTATTTATCACTGTGTCAGAAAACTGGACTCTGAAGCTACATTTCGTATTTGAAAGCAAGTTTTATTCGTTTATATTATTGTATTTCTGTGGCTCCTTTTTTTTGTACAACGGTTTCTTTTTACGTTAATGATTTACTTCACAATAATGCAACAGTGACACTTGAGAAAAATGTTGTCCTGGACATAAACATGTATGTCAAAATACAAGTACATATTTCTGCAGCCTAACTAACTTAAATATACAGTTTTATGCTAACGCTGACTTCATGTTTCAAGCTTCATTATGGCTACATAATGCATACGGTTTCCTTTTCTCAAGGGTTTCACCGATATGGAACTTCTCTGATATTTTTGCTAGCGCTGATATGTGTGCATTGGCATGCAAGTAGATAAGAGTAAAATTTTAACTGAATTCCAAAAAATATCTTTTTTATTTTAAGCAAGGTTTATTTCTTTACAGTTTTAAAATACCAAAAAAGGAAAAGGGCATTAAGCTAAAGTTTGGGCACTCTGCATGGTCAGAATTACAAGGGTTGCCTTGTACACATCATGCCTGAAATGTCTGAGCTCGGATAGTTTAGCGAACTGTTACTGTGAATTAAACCATGTTTATTAATAAGATTCAGACACTGCTGCAGTGAGGATTACTGTAGTCTGCTGTAGGTTTTTATCTTGGCTTAATTAAATATGGGCCAAAAGTCTGGGCTCCCTGTATGGTCAGTAGTTAGGGCCACCTTGCATGCATCGTTCTTTGGAGGTCTAATCAGTGACTTTTCCAGAATTTGCTGGTACCACAAAGAAGGTCCATAAAGGTCATATTTGTGCAGGTCTCACTGCACAGTAGAACAGTGCACCATCACCCCAGAAACTAGGGGTTTCTAGGTGTCCCAGACCTCAGCTTGAACCCCACCCCTCATCAACTGCCATTTATTTATTACAATCCAAACTAGTGCTGCACAATATATCGTTTCAGCTTCACTATCACAATGGGGGCATGAGCAATAGTCCCATTTCAGGACATGCAATGTCATGGAAGACAAACTGAGTTAAATGATTATAGATAGATAGATTATATCTGCCTAATATCATTTCTTTTCTCCAATGAATTTCCGCCATGATATCAATGATACACTATGCTTTATTATTAATATCATGACATGTTGGATCAGTGACATCTGGTGAAATTTGGGGAAATCTGGTGAAAATTCCTGTATTTTGTTAATGTTGCAATTTTACAAAATATCGCAATGTCATTTCTGTCCCCAACACTTTCACAAATCATGCAGCCCTTGCACAAACTGACTGTCATCTTTTTACAGCACCCCCTTCCTCTGTTCTAAGACTACTAGGCAGTGTCTTTGAGGAGGCCATGGCTGCTGATTGTTGGGAATCAGCTCTGACATTTGCATCACTCTGCCTTTTCTAACAACTGTGAACACATTCTAGCCCAAACAAGCTTATTAAGGCCACACTTAACATGATGCTCCTTTGCTTTTTTCCATTTTAAACTTCTACAAAGCTAAAATAATACACTAATCCTGCCTAAAATGTTAAATAAGACATTTTGATCAGGTTGCCCAAACCTTTGCGAGCCATTGCTTTGATAAACTCACAACTGACATTTACATTTAAGGCATTTTGCAGACGCTCTTATCCAGAGCAACTTGCAAAAGTGCTTTGCTATTTACCCAAGAAAAACCTTAGCTAGTCTGAATAGACTAATAGTTCAAAGATACCTCTAAGTTTAGACTCTACTAAACACAAGTCAATAAGGGGACCATAGTATTCTCGGAAGAGGTGGGTCTTCAGTCTGTGAAGACAGCGAGCAACTCTGCCGTTCGGACACCCAGGGGAAGCTCGTTCCACCACTTTGGACGCTTGTCTTCCGTGGATTTTGAGGGATGGCGGGTCGAGCCGAGCCGTACTTGAAGCTGGAAGGGCTCTTGGTGCGGATCGGCTTTTGACCATTGTCATCAAGTACGGAGGGGCTGGTCAGTTCTGGGCTTTGTAGGCAGCCAGCATCATGACCGAGTTACTTTTGCAACATGACTTGAGAACGATAACTGATGCATTGCACCTTGTTGGATTAGTGTGCTCAGCTAGTCTATATGCTGGTGTTACTACGGTGACCTATACTAAACTCTCTCTGTGATTTGTACAGCTTTGGTGCTCAGCAATCAGTGGGTTCATTCATGTTGGATGACTGCTGGATGACTGCGGCTCCTGAAAGGGAAGAGCTCTACTTTCACTGACGTGCCTTTTATTGAAAGAACTGACCTCAACTGACTGAAAGTGCTTCCATGTGATGGATGGAAAAAGGGAACTTTGGGCTAAACCCAGGTCAGATGCTAGTTGCTAGGTGCTCTTTGATGTCTATCCGAAACCAGGCTTCCTCGTGTAATGACCCGGGGCGATATTCAGAAAGAGGATCAGGGACCGATGGGTTACTTCCACTAGCAGAGCTAAGGTTAGCGAGTGGCTGACTCATGCTTCGGCTTCTGAAGCAGAAGTGCAAGTAGGCTGACTCACCAACCGTGTGAGGGCCTTGTTTCTGTTTTATAGAGATTCGAGCAGGGTGGGTGCATGAATTCAAAGTGAGTAATTCGTAGAATGATTTGTTGTTTTCATCACAACAAAAAACAAAACAAAAAGAAAATCATAAAAAGTCCAGGAGGGTCAGCCAGGAGACAGACTCGAGCGAAAGTGACTGAAGAAGGCTGCAGGAATGGAGAGGCTTCGGTGGTTGACAGTGTTGACTGTTACAGAAGTTGGCTGTGGGCAGTAAACCCAGCACATGGAGATCTATAGCCAAACACATAAATCCCTCTTTTCTTTATAGCCTTCAAATCTAAAAAAGTAGGAGCACGGTATTCCGTAGTTTCCATGTTTCACTGAATACTATGGAAATACAGTCATACAGGCTGTAATTGTGATTGGTTGAGCTATAGAATTGCTGGCCAGCAACCGAAATGCATTCTGATTGGTTCATTTTGGACCGATAGTTGTAAAGAAATCCTATCCGAATCAGATTAGAGCGAGTCTTACGTACACCTGCTCCCAAACGAGCCGCAGCATTTCCTACACATACTCTTTTTTCCATTTCCCAAAATTCATTTGAATAAACTCAGCATTGAAATATTGCAAGATATTTAGGGCCCTATCTTAACCCCTGCCAACAGTCTTTTTGGGGCAGGGGCAGTGGAGGCTCAGCGGTTAGAGTGCCGGCCTATCAATAACAGGGTTGTGGGTTCGATTCCCAGGCTTGGCAAGCTGCTACTGTTGGGCCCTTGAGCAAGGCCCTTCACCCTTTCTGCTCCCCAGGTGCTGGAGTTGGCTGCCCACCACTCTGTGTGTGTGTGTGTGTGTGTGTGTGTGTGTGTGTGTGTTCACACCACAGATGGGTTAAATGCGGAGAACACATTTCGCTGTACAGTGACAAATATGTGCACCTTTACCCTTTTTTGCACGCCTTCTGCCTGCGCCACTTAAATGAGGGGTGTTCAGGTCAATTTGTGGCGTGTTGCTATCTCGGCAACGGGAAACACGTGCGCCACAGACTTAAAAAAACAAGCTAGGCAGACGTCAACAGTCAGGCATTCGTTGCAGCGAATTGTCAACAATTGTTGGGCGCGTGCCCAACGTGCGAACACCCCCACCCATAGCGTTTGCCAGTTAGTAGCTATGCGAACTTTTACATCAACAACAAACAGAAAACAGTCATTTTATGGGACCGCTTCAGCAAGCCGCCCCAGACCGTGCACGATGCACCACTGAACCAGCAATCCGCCAAAGTCAGCCCGCACCTGGCTCTTAAAGGGAATGGCACACTGATTGGTTTATTGTACGTTACGCCCAAAAAACACCCATGAGTAGCACTTACGAGCCCAAAAGATCCCTAAAATAGGGCCTCCGTCTTGAGTTAGATGTGACGTTAAAAGCATCGTTTGCATCGTTAGCTCTTCCGCATCCGCCATTTCCATGCTACGCTGGTGGAAACTCGCTACCTACTGATATCTGAAAGCGCAACTCTGCGTGTGGGTGGTCACATAACAGTTAGTTTTTTTAAGGAAAGAGGAATGAATGACAGTGACACCAGATGATATTTAGCCTGTGACCTGAATCACAGGGACAGGGGTCGACTGTAGTGTATGGAATACTGTGCTCCTACGTTAACACTGAACAGTAATGCTGTACGTTAATACAACAACACCACACTGAGGCCTTCTTTGATGAAGATATGGTGAAGATCAGGACGAGCTGGAAATGGAATAATATTAAAATGAAAATATTAGTAAATGATATTAGAGAAGTAACATTATTGTTAAAGGCTGATTTATCACTGACCCCAGATCCAGTGGATCAGCCAAGACTCTTTCTAGGCTAATGTTGCTAATAGACACTGGACTTAAGGCCTAATCACACCGAGCTGGATGGCTACGTAAAGTCACTGTAAAGTTTTCACCTTCATTCCCCAGCCTTCAGCTCTCTGACCTTGATTTTCTCTGACCTCAGCATTTTCATAGTCAGCATTACTCATCATATAAGAACGAAGCTCTGATTAGTCAATCTGATTCCAACGCTTCCGTAAGAAATATCATTTCTTTGTGTAAAAAAACATCATTAATATACATGTGTTCGTTTTCAATTCCTGACGTGCATTTTCGTCCGATTTTCGTCCGATTTTTCGTGAAAATCGGACTCGTGTGGAAGGGCTTTTAGACATGGCCGGACGTGGTTCAGAACACGGCACGACTTACTTTTGTCCAGGAACACAAAAGCAAACTTGTCTGCAGAGCTGAAAGTTTGCGCAACTTCAAATTTTTGCGTAAATGTTAAAATAAAGGCTATCCATGCTGTTTTTTACGAAAACCAACTCTTTAAAGTTAAATTCTAAGCTTCTGTTTTGGCTGATTTTTACGAGATGTGACGTATATCGGTCCCTTTTACCTTTTCCGTATGTTTTTAGCAACATTTTCGTTGGATATTTCGTGTGTGGACGTATCAATACCGTTGTTTTGGGATTTGTTGTTACGGATCTCCATGCCTAGTGGGCGGATCCTCTGGAAAGCACATGAACAGTTAACCATCTGGTAAATACAGTGTTTTCCGAACGCAGCACTGTCCGTGCTGTCTGATGAGCCTGCGTTAGCGTCTGTTCGAAAAGACGCAGTGGCCTAGAAAGCGTGTGCTAGCCCGTCCCCTCCCAGCTCGGTGATGGGGCCATAAGATGGAGAGAGACGTAGCCAGTGGGTGGATGGGAACTGGCAACGACTAAATCCTGGAGGAAAAAACTTGCGGCAGCACATGTGGGGTAAAGGCTGAAAATTTCCTTTGTCTGTTAGCAACATTAGCCCAGCATATCTTGTTAGCAACGAAAAGAAGCACATATAGGACTTCTAATCTAATGTGTGTTGCCTGAATCTGGGGCAAGTGTTAAATCTTGTTCATTCCTTAAATTAATGTTAACCTTTCCACTTTCTGTTCGAAAGAGCACAACAGGAGAAACGTGTATCTGATGCTACATCTGCAAGCTCACTTCTGAGCTCCAGTCCCAGGCCTTAAACCTATTAAGCCACTTTGCCTAAATCCTCTGGGGTTTAGATTCCCCAAAAAGCCACCAAACTTGTCCAGTTCACTCTCTCTCTCTTTCCGTCAGGATGGTTTTGGGATCGCTGCAGAGTTTCTAGAACGTCTCCTCCCTGTGCTCTATTTTACGGGTGACGGTAAACAGAAACCTAGCGTCCGTCCCCATTTCCCCACTATAATTTTAGCCACTGGACGAGCCACACGTGCCTGCCATAATGACAGGCCTTCGCCCTCTCAGGTAAATACTGCTGCAGCTCTGTTGACTTTCACTGGCCTCCACACAGCCTCGCTGCCCGCTTTTCTGTTTGTTTGTTTGTTTGCTTGCTTGCTTGTTTTCCAGCATGAGTGGACCTGGCCGGCGCTCAGACAGCTGCACCTCCACCAGCGGCTCTAAGGAAAGGACTTCTCCTAAGACTTCAGACCTCCAGTCTCCGCAGCAGCGGAAAGCGCTGGCAGGCCCAGCGCCCCGCGCCAGGCTTACCATTTCCTCTGTAATGCTATACAGTTAAGGCTCCGTTTGGGAAATGTGGAGTCAGACGTTGCTTAAGAAAAACGGTCACAGAAGCTTGTTGTCATGTGACTGTTTTCCAGCAGTCATGCCTGAAGAAGCCACTGACCTTTGGGAGGTGGCTCTACCGTGATGTGATCTTGATACGGCTCTACATCAACTCTAAGGAAGTGTTGCGGACGCTCCCTATCGCTGCCGAGATCTTTTTGTTCCACTCTTATCATTAGGAAGTTAGGATGACCTTTAAATGTGCTCGTGTCAGTGGAAGGAAGGAGGCGGGTCTGCATGGACATGTGTATCGCGTCACCTGAATTATGAGTAATGCTTTAGGAGGCTGCTGTCTGTGAACTAATACTAAAAATGTACCAGGAAATGGAACATAACCGTCCCGTGACCACAAGCTTTGGTAACAGTTCCTAATTCGACTCACTAAGGCTGGCGGAATTCAACAGGCTCCAGACTACAAAGGTCTATAACTGATACCCTAATACTAATATTAGTTATAAAATATCTATAAAATTTGCCGCCATTTCTGTCGGCCAAAAAGACCAACTTGGTCACGTAGTTGGTGAAGTACAGGCCTGGCCCTATCATCCGGGAAATCAAAACTGGCCTCTGAGTGGGCAGAATGCCCCCTTCCTTCCCACAAGCACACTTATATGATACTGATATGACGGAATCTGAGAGTTATGTGGTATATGAGTGCGTTCGGAAATTGGAAAATACTTTTTGTCCCACATGTAAACTGCACACGAACCGGCCAATGAAACCTGGGTGCCATCCGATGAGCCTGCGTTAGCATCTGTACGAAAAGACGCAGTGGGCTAGGAAGCGTGCGCTAGCCCTTCCCCTCCCAGTTTGATGATGGGGACTAAATCCTGGAGGAAAAAACTTGGGGCAGGAGGTGGGGGGTGGGGGGTGAACGCTGGAGGAGAAGTGAGTGATTCAAGTCCAAGAGACATTATTATTACAACATCAAAGAGCTGAATGCCTGGGAGACCCCCTGAGATCCCCTAAGGATTACGAAATGTGGAAGAGGTCACCTTAATGACCACAGGCTGGAAAGTTCTTGGGAATAAAGCTCTGAGCACGCTGTGACCACAAGCGAGTGACATGAGCTTTTCGGATAAACGACGCCACGAGTTGAACCTTGATGAACTTCGCCGCTCAAGTTTGGGCTCCTGTTCTGGCTGTGCTGAGCAACACAGCTCTGAAAAGACCCAAAACAAAGGAAATGCTAATGTTAGCCGTGTCTAATCACGACCACACTTCCCCAAATGCTCGGAACGAACTAATAAAGGAGACAGAGAGACAGCACACGCACACAGTCCAGAGACTGGGTTATCGCCTTTCTGTGACCGCAGGTAATGTTAGCCAGCATGCTGATCGCTAAGTTATCTCCTCAGATGAGAGAAGCTGATACACAAATCACCCACTGCCCCAATCACGCCCCAAACTGACTCTGTGACTGGAAATAACTGCCCAGTGGCGTTGCAAAGCTGGCTGGCAAGTGAAGAGCCATGCCTATAAGGACTTGGAACAATAGCCTGCCGCGGTTTGGTCCACTATATGCACTAACTACCTGCATTATAGAGTCCTGTAGCACTGGTTTTCTGGCCTACTCTAAGAGGTTACCTATGTTTTGTCTTTCTTACACCTTGATCAGAACCCACAAAGAGCATGTGACAGTCATAGCGGTTAAATGCAGCTTCACTCCATTAGCAGGCCTTCAGCAGATGCTCTTATCCAGAGCGACTTACAAACGTGTTTCATTGCTCATTTAGAAAATACCCTTAGCTAGCTAGTACAGGCTAGGATCCAAAGGATCCCTCTAAGCTTAGATACTACTAAACACAAAAGTCGACCATAAGTAGACCATAATACTCTGCACTACACTTCACCCAAGTACCCTCGGAAGAGCTGGGTCTTCAGTCTGCGGTGGAAGACAGTGAGTTCGGACACCCAGGGGAAGCTCGCTCCACCACTTCGGTGCAGGACAGAAAAAAGCCTGGAAGCCTGGACGCTCATCTTCCGTGGATCTTAAAGGATGGCGGGGCGAGCCGAGCCGTACTGAAAGCTGGAAGGGCTCTTGACACCGATCAGCTTTGCCATGACCATTGCCATCAAGTACAGAGGGGCCGAGTCGGTCCATTCCTGGCTTTGTAGGCGGCCAGCGTCAGGGTTGTGAATCGGATGCCGGTGAGGAGAACGCAGCAGAGGAGTTAAGGAAGTGCTGAAGACGACCCGAGCCGCTGCTTTCTCGTAACTTACAGACTCACCCTGCTGCTGATGTCACGGTGCCGAGCCGTTTTGATGGGACGAGGGGGAACTACACAACAGCAGACAGGTGGTTTTAATGTTATGACTGGTCGGTGTAAACAGTGATGTATATGGAAGTAGTGCAGTATATAACTGTCCAAACTGTAAAATTGTCTAATCATAGAAAAAGTGAAGTGCTACACATCCAAATACCCCCACCCCCCCACCCCCACATACACACATACACACCCACACACAAATACACACATACACACCTCTACAGAGCTGAAGTGAAATCAGTAGCCCTGCTTCCCTCGGAGCTGCAGCGGAGAGCGGTATGGTGAGTAAGGACACACACTTGGCTCACTGACAGCAGCGCACGGGGCTTCAGGTCTCGCCGTTATCGCTCTCCAGCGAAATGAGCGAGACGCACATGCGCAGACCACCCGGCTGACCCGGCTGACCCGGTCTCTTGTTTCTTTCTCTGCAGTTGTTCGTGGTCGCGATGCTCGCGGTGCTGCCAGCCCAGGCCTCTGCAGGCCTGCACCATCCACCAACCATAGAGTACGAGGACCCGCAGACCGGGGACGCGCTCATGTGCGCGCTCTGCCCGCCCGGCACGCGCGTAAGGGCCCCGTGTTCGCGCACGCTACCCACAGAGTGCGCGCCCTGTCCGAGCGGCCACTACACGCAGTTCTGGAACTTCCTGCATCGCTGCCTGCCCTGCCGCGCGCCCTGCGACCACAACCAGCGTGAGCGGAACGAGTGCGCGCCTAGGGCAGACCGAGAGTGCGAGTGCGCGCCCGGCTACTACTGGCGGGCGGAGCAGTGCATGAGGCACACGCGCTGCGGCCCAGGGTTTGGCGCCAAACGGAACGGTAAAAGAAGTACACGAATGATAATAATAATAATAATAATAATAATAATAATAATAATGACAGTGGCGAAAATAATAATAATAGTGACGACAGTAATAATTATAATAATATTAATAATAATGACAGTGGTGAAAATAATATTAATAGTGACGACAGTAATAATTATAATAATAATAATAATAATAATAATAATAATGACAGCAACGAAAATAATTATATTTATAATTGTAATAATGACAGTGGTGAAAAAATAGTGACGATGATAATAATAATAATAATAATAATGACAGTGGTTAAAATAATCATAATGGTGACGATAATAATAATAATAATAATAATAATAATGCCGATGTAATCATCAATAATCATAAATAATATAAAAATACACCCAGTCTATTAGTGTACTTAAGGTTTCTGTTCAAAAGTCTTATAATAATATTTACATTGAATAATTAAATTATCTACATTTAGTAATCTACTGATAATTATGTTTAGCTATATAGTAGATTATTTAGTGCAGACATAAAATCTTCTAGTAATTAATGTCTGCATATCTAGCTATATACAAGTAATAACAGGTAATAATGTCAATTATTATTTATTGATATCGGTGTAATAACTGAGTAAAATAACTGAGTATTTAATGTAAACATGAATAATATATTAAAAATCTATATACAGATAATGTCGTAATAATGCACATTTCGTAACGTATGTTTTATAATTAATGTCCATGTATTAATTTATTTATATTTAATACATATATATATATATATATATATATATATATATATATATATATATATATATATATATATATATAACCCGTACATATTCAGTAACAAGTAATTCAGTAACAAGTAAGAATGTAATATGTGTATAATCTATGATGTGTAATATACAGTTATATTGACATATTATACAAATATCAGACCAAAAGCATCAAAGCTTATCATCATCATCATCATCATCACTATCTTCTTATTCTCCAGAGCTCCTGAAGTCTGAGGTGAACTCCAGTGTGTTCGTTGTAAAACACTGCTCGTGGTTCTGTCTCCCCCTGCAGGCACAGCACACACCGACACGAAGTGTGAGAGATGCACACGAGGGACGTTCTCAGTGGGGAACTCGAAGCACGCCCAGTGCACACCACACACAGGCTGCAGGGCTCACCTGTTCAAGGTGCTGAGGGGCACCAGCTGGCATGACGACGTGTGTATGTCCTGCGCTCAGCTCAGCAGTGGAAGTAGGTTCACTCATGCAACCCTCGCCATCAGGGCCGATGTGAACGCCTAGGCATATATGTAGCGCACATGTTGTTCACATCTAGGGAGGTATTTAAGATAGTTCAGCCATCCTGCATCAGTTCACACACCTGGTTCAACTCATCAGCTCATGATAGAGGAGTGGTCAGAACCAGAGATGGAAAACTCAGGTCCAGAAAGACAGAACGAGAGACATTTCAGTGGCGTTCGATTGGTTAACAATTGCAGAAAAAGAGTCAAGCGTTCACTCAGATGTTCAGATGCTACAGATGCCACATGGCAGAAAAAAGGGAAGCAGTAAACACTGTACACAATACAAGCGTCCAAATACTTTTTTCTTTTTCTTTTCAGGGTTATATTGGATTAACTTTTTGCCATGTATTCTGCTTTTGTCTAGGAGCTTTAACCCGAGGCCTTGTGCTCACATTCTTCACCCATGAAAATCTGAATGTGAGGAAACTTAAAAGGTTAGTCCGTTTGCTTGGCAAGCAGACACAGACGGGGCAGCTGCAGCTGAGGGACGGTACCAGTAGACAACATTTATTGTATTACATCAGCGAGTGGACTGAGGCTCACGAGCAGCAGCATGGGAAGCTACTGGAGATATTGGAAAAGATGCAGCTCCGCAAAACTGCAAAGAAACTCAGAAAGATGTTAAAAGAGGTGGAGAAGGCCTCAGAATGCAAGTAGAAGTACACTGGGCGTAAATGTGTGTTAGTGGATTACTTACAAATGCCAAATGTTACTTATTTGACGTGTGCTTACTTCAGTGTATTCCACTCAGATGTACTCATTTGCATTTGTATAAGGAACAAGCAGCTCTTATGGCATGTATTTCACATTCTTGCTACTGTAAAAAGGCTCAAAATAAAGTAATAAAGTATTATTATTATTATTATTATTATTATTATTTACACCGGTTCTGCATTAAGGAACTCCAGAAGACTAGTGCATTCTGGTACCAGTAATGCTGAACAGCATGTGGAGACACATGAAGGGATGCTACCCTTCATTATTCCATTTCCAGTCAAAATGTCCAAAATTGAAGGATCATTTTAAGGATTTCTGAGAAGATATACAATATCATTTATTTACATATCCAAGGAAAACCAAGGAAGAAAAAGGCCAAGGCATATCTCCCCTGCTAACAGCAGAACAATCCTCACTAGAGAGCACTGTTAAAAGATCTTTGAGGAACCTTCTGGAGGTTCTTTTCAGTTTGGAACTGTGGAGGAACCTCTTAAGGTGCTTTCAAGGAACCTTAAAAGAACCTGTGTATTCTTAGAAGCTTTTCCTAAAGGTTCCTCAAAGCACCATAACCCCTTAAACAGCCTATGGCCCACAACCTTCTGTGACCTATTATTGAGGGGTTGAGAGGTTCCTCCACATTTCTCATTGAAGAACCTCCAGAAGTTCCTCTAGGGTCCTTTTCTGGGAGACCAGATCAGAACATCACTGCTATGTGCTAAACACGATGGTGGGCTGAAACGAGGGGGGCTGTGGGGCAAAGGGGCACCTCTAACGTCCGCACTGGCTAAGAGCGTCACCATCTACTGATTTCCATTGCAAATGCGTCTGCGTGTGGAGTGTGGGAGACCTAAATGAAGCAATGGCAAAACGTGACATCAAGCATGGCTCTGGGTTTTTCCAAAAACACACACACACACACACACACACACACACAGGTGAGGAAGCAGCTGTGCGAGGCCCTGTGTTTACTGTCGTGCATCAGTCTAGAGGCTGTTCCTGATTAATAAAAAATAAGCCAAGGAGAAATCAGAGGCCAGACAATATGTAGCCGCCGCTGCCGCTTATGACTGATGAGTGGGTGGTCCGAGTGGCCAGAGTGGGCCCCAAATGGATAATTCCAGGCCGGAGTTCACTGGGCATCGCAGACGAAGCAGGCAATTTCTGCATTCTTTTGTTAGCAAACCACATACACGCAGAGGGGGAAAGCGAGCGCACGAGAGACGGAGGCCCCGGTCTCTGTAAACGGCTGTGGTTAATAACGCAGGCTGAAGTGGTCTGGGCTGAAGCTCTCCACAGGCTGAAGACTCAGTAAAGGCTCATTGTGAGCCACTTCCCATGCCACTCGTCCTGCCAAGGCCCTGCCAAGCAAGTGCAGAAGTCATTAGAGAGAAGCGGAGCGGCGCTCCGACCTCAACCAGGGAGCGAAACACACGGCCGTCCTTACCGGGAAAGTAGAAACACAGCTGAAGGGGAATTACGTGGACGTGGTCGAGCCGCCATTTCAGGAAGCCTTTTTCTGTCACTGTCTCTCTGTCTCTGTCCCTCTGTCTGCATCTCTGCCTGTCTCTGTCCCCCTCTCTTTCTGTCTCTCTCGCTGTATCTTTCCCTGTCCCTCGATTTCTCTCTGTCTGTCCTGCTGTCTCTCTCTCTGTCTGTATCTCTCTCTGTCTCTGTCCCTCTGCCTGCATCTTCCTCTGTCTCTCTCTCTCTGTCCCTCAGTCTCTCTCTCCGCATCTCTGTCTGTCTCTGCATCTGTCTCTCTCTCTCTGTCCCTCAGTCTCTCTCTCTCTTTCTGTCTGCATCTCTCTCTCTCTCTCTGTCCCTCAGTTTCTCTCTCTCTTTCTGTCTGCATCTCTCTCTGTCTCTGTCCCGCTTTCTTTTTGTTTTGTTTGTGTCCTGCTGTCTCTCTCTCTCTCTACCCCACCTCTCTGTCTGTATCTCTCTCTGTCTCTGTCCCTCTGCCTGCATCTTCCTCTGCATCTCTTTCTGTCCCTCTGTCTCTCTCTGCATCTTCCTTCTGTCCCTCTGTCTCTCTCTCTCTGTCCCTCAGTCTCTCTCTGCATCTCTCTGCCTGTCTCTGTTCCCCTGTCTCTCTCTGCATCTGTCTTTCTCTCTGTCCATCTGTCTCTCTCTCTGTCTTTCTGTCTGCATCTCTGACTGTCTCTGTCCCTCTGCCTGCATCTTTCTCTGCATCTCTTTCTGTCCCCCTGTCTTTCTCTGCATCTCTTTCTGTCCCCCTGTCTCTCTCTGCATCTATCTGTCTGTGTCCTGCTGTCTCTCTCTCTCTCTCTACCCCATTACTGTCTGTGTCCCTCTGCCCGCATCTTCCTCTGCATCCCTTTCTGTCCCTCTGTCTCTTTCTGCATCTTCCTTCTGTCCCTCTGTCTCTCTCTCTCTCTTTCCTCAGTCTCTCTCTCTGCATCTCTCTGCCTGTCTCTGTCTCCTGTCTCTTTCTGTTCCTCTGTCACTCTCTCAGGCTCTCTTACACACTCTCACTCTTCCTCTCTCCCACTCCCTCACGTACTGTCACTCTCTCACACTCTTTCAATCTCTACCTTTTCTCTCATTCTTTCTCTCTACTCTCTCTTACTCTCACACACACTCTCTGTCTCTCTCACACACACTCACAAACCCTCTCACCCCCCCCCCCCCCATCTCTTGCGCTCAGCTGGCGTTCCTAAAGCCACTAACAGTGTTGTTAGTTTAAGCAAGGGGAAGTCCGTCTTTCCAGCAGACGTTTTATTGCCCGCTGGAAAGAAAGTCTTCTCTGCAGAACGCTGCTCCGGGTCTGAGGCCTCCTCTCTGAAGAAAAGCGGAGGAACAAGTGAAAGTTTTATTTTCGTGGGAGGAATTTCCCCAGGAAGCTGAACTCGCAGGCTGGACCGGGTCAGCGGGCTGCAGGCCAGAGGCAGCCGTGCCAAGCAGCTCTCTAAAATAGCTGCTGATGTTTTCACCGCTCGGCCCTCAGCCGGCCTGTAGTGGACAGCTGAAAGACACTGCAGGCCTGTCCACACAATGTGATTCACCCAGCGCTCCGGGGACATTTATTTTCTTTTCTTCCTCATGCCTGGAAAGTTCCAGGACTGTAACAGCCCCCCCCCCTGCCCCCCAGCCTCCGCAAACATCTCCCCGCCTGCCGAATGTTTGCACAAGTGCAGGTTGGTGTCTTCTGCCTAACTTACGGGTCCCTGACGATTCAGGCCGATACGCTATCTGTCTGCAGACGTCTGGGAAGTCCCACAGTCCACCCTGTGTTCTCAGAGCATCACATGACAACGGAGCATTCGAAAACTGATACTGAAAGAGCGCAGTGTCCCAGATTCACACTGCACAATGACTGAAGAGAGAAAGAGACGTAATTAATCGTGGCCCTGAGAAGTTTCAATTCCACTCACCCATCCAGAACATTTAAATGCTGCATACATGCTTGCAAAAGTATTCAACCCTCAGATGAGTCATCCGATTCATCTGGATAACCTATCATGGTTTACAAAAACTGGTTTCAAATCGGCCTCTACGTCTAAATAATCAAAAACCCACCATGAAAGATAAAATACACCTAATTCGGGTACCACTGATCAGAGAATCTGAGACGATCTCTGTGACTCTGAAGAAAAGCAGTGAGAATTAAGACTAAAAAGCATTCAAAAGACTTTTGGGGATGGGATTCAGTCTCACTGGCAGGTAGTGATGTTATCTGTTACGCCACACCTACCTCTATGTGGCCTCCCTCAAAAGTCCCTTTCTTGCTTTGATGCTGAGTGTCAAGTAATGACAGTGTCTAGGTGGTATGGTACAACTTCCATTTCTTTAGTAAACTCAGCAATGTTTACTGGGATATCCCAAAATTTGGGATCTTATTTTGTAGCCTTATTCTATTTCCTTGAACTCATTGAACTCTTTTTTTTTCCTTTAGCCCTATTGGGAGAAGGGAGAAGACTGATGTTTGCCACAGACTTCAATGATCTTTCATATAATAGATTATTTTTACGTCTCGTTTTACAAAAGGTAAAAGGCACCAGAAGCTTGGACACAGACATGGTGCATTCAGACAGGACTAAAATCACTGAGAAACTCTGGCAATAATCACATTGCCCCACCTGCCATGTAATCCTGTCCCAGTAAGGATAAAGAAAATAAAGAGTTCAAGAAAATAAGATCCCAAGTTTTGGGATATCCCAGTAAACACTGCTGAGTTAACTTAAGAAATGGAAGCTGTACCATACCACCCAGATGCTGTCTAGACAAGGTCATTACTTAACACTCAGCATCAAAGCAAGAAAGGGACTTGTGAGGGAAGCCACATAGAGGCCAACAATCACTTTGAAGGGGCTACAGAGTTCAGTGACTGGAGAGAAGGTTCATCAGTCAACGATATCAAGAGCTCTGCATGCAACTGATGAATAGGAGGGTGGAGAGCGAAGATTTAACACATCAAAGCAAGTCTGAAGTTTTGGTATATAATGTATATAATTATATTCATGTATACAATTAAAATAATTCGAATATCCCACATCAATGAAAAACGCTTTTCATACCTCATTGGGCCTCAGATTAATGTCAGTGTTGATGGGCTCTATGGAAAGGTGTCTTGAAAAAAGTCTTTACCGAAGAAAAAATACATCAAAGCATGTCTGGAGTTTGCCAGAAAGTTTTGTGGTCAGACGAAAAGGAGCTTTTTGGCCTAAATTCACTATGTGAAGCACAAAGCTAACACTGCCCAGTCTCAAACAAACACTGTCGCAAGAGAGAAGTATGGGGGTGGCAGCATCATTCTGTAGGAATATTTATCCTCAAGCCAAAGGCATGCATGCCATTTTTTTTGAGCTGAGCAGAATCCTTGCTTCTTATAAGCTCTTTCGAAGTGTGTTCAACCTTCCTGCAGAAACAGCAATAGAAAAAGCACAGAACACAGAGGGTTGGTTGGCAAAAATCGACTCATTATAAATAGTTGGTGTCTTACAGATGTATTAAATACCAGCATCACGTATCTGTCCATCAACTCCAGCGCTTAGTAACAAAGTCTCTATTAACGCCAGAGCAGACTAGACTAGTCAAAGGTGGACAAACACAAACGTTTGGTTGATGTCCTGGAAAGCTCCATCCGATCACTCTAGTTCATTTAACTTGTCATTCTAAGAACAACAGCAGACATTAGAACCTGCATCCAGGTTCAGGTTTGCAAATTTGCCAGTATCAGTTGGGTCTAGTCGGGTTGGGTCTCAAACTCAGCAGTCCCAGGCATACAGACCTCTCCTTATCCAGGCCTCATGCAGGCTTGCCTATGCATCTTAGGACACAGTATGATTTACTAGTGGGACTTTCTCTGAGCTATAAACATTTTTCACTGAACAGTGAAGTGTGGAATTGATGCAAATATAAAATCCCACTCTTGCTTTCCTGCTGGATGTCCTGCCATGTGTCCTGGACAACAATGGGAAACACTTTTATTGTTCATGGAAGCCGAAGTGACCCCGGTGTCTGGGCCACTGGAAAGAACATCGGCCTCTATTCAGTTTCTCGACCGCAAGGTTGATATGTGTGCTTCGCTTCTAAACTTGCTTGGGTTTGGTGAGATATGCAGCGATTACACTTGTTTTGTCCAGTCTTTCCCACTTTTGTCAACTTTCGCCACTAATCAAGTGAGCAAATGTCTGGAAACCTTGTTGAAAAGTTGTGGTTTTTCCAAAGGACGGCAAATTTCCCCCAGACAGGAAGATGGCACTAAGACTGTGCACATCTCTACAAACATCAGCTCTGGCACCCACTTTTAAACAGAGTGGAACTGAGCCATTGTCTAGTTGGTCCAGTTCTTTTGAAGTGGAACACTGGACGTCCAGTCTTGCCATTTTCTTTGGCCTCGGTCACACCCCAAACAGTCAGGGCCAGATGTGGCTTAATGCGGCTACAACATGTGCTCATCAGGCGCCTACGTTCCATTTACTAAAGCTACCACTTAACATGCAAGCTGCGGAGTCTTGCTTACTAATGGTGAGCTGGAGAGGCCCAGTGTTTGAAGGCCTCCAAGTTTCCTGGATGCTGGACCTTGGCTTGGAATATCGCATTGCATTCATCCATGAGGACACAAGTAATTTCAGGTACTGATGTCGGATGATTAGTTCTGGACCGCAAACACGACACTCTGCCTTGTCCCAAAGGTATTGGATGGAGCTCAGTAAACCCAGAGAATGCAGTTTCACTGCTCCACAGGCCAGTGCTGGGGGATTTACACCCCTCTAGGCAATGCTTTTGGCTTTAATGTGTGACCTCTTCAGGTTGTCCTGTTCTTCTGACTGGCCGAGATTCATTTCTGCTCACCTGAACGCATGTGTTAGCAGTGGGTGCATCCTAAAGTAGGTGATTTCACAAGTTAGTAGAGAACAGATTCCTGGATGGCTTCCTGGATTCCTGGATAGGTCAGTCCTAGACTAAGCTTTCTGTACCATATCCTAATCCCAGAATCTCACGAAGCGTCTAAATAGTTTATAAGTGATGTGCGTACGCTAACGCAAAGCTTGCACAGCTCTTGAATTTCTGTACTAAACAGACCATCAATTCATTCAGCCTGGGCCTTGAGTTTCACAATTACTGCTGACAATCTGACACTGTACGGTTACTGTTACAGATTCATCTCCAACATCGTTCTCGTTCATGATCCAGAGAGTAGCTCTTCTTCTCCAGCCCTACTACAATGTGCAACCGGTTCAGATTATGCAGCTGAAGTAGCCATAGCCAGTTCAGAGACCACCACTCCCAGAGGCCTGAACATCAGATATTTAAAACCCCTAAAAAATAATTACGTGGTCGAAGAGAGAGTGTGTGTGAGAGAAGTGAGCATCGTTCAAAGCCGAAGCCATTAGCAATCGTTAACACCTAGATTAGCCCATGTGGAATTTGACTATGGTGTGCAGAGAGCAGATATGGCAGTAATTGCACGAGACAGACAGCAGACTGGGAAGCTGAGGATGGTTTAAGCATTTGCATGATCAGTCCAAACAGGCTTGTCAGGGAAATGTTAACTAGCTGCCCCTCAGAGACAGCTCATCAACTACCGATGACACCTTTTCACCACACTGTCATTGAAGTATTTACTATTCCTTGGTGAACTCTGAACCAGCATTGTCGTCAATCTCAGTAAAGATCTAAAGGGCTTTCCTGAATTCCTCGTTAGGTGTTTTCCAGCAGTGGGAGCTACCCATGCCACGGTACTCTAAAAAAAAAAAAAAAAAATCTAGGCCTAGTTCTCCAAAAGTTTCTTAGTGTACACATCATCTTAACTGGGAAAGATGACGTGATGCTAGCGTATTAACCCAAAGAATCACCTTAATGGAGATGCTATTGGGGGAACACTGCAGGAGGAGAAAGTTTCAATTGCTGCCCCCATTTTAAAAATACTGCTACCCAAATGCTAACTACTAGCATTTTACCAAAGCTGCTGCCCAAATGCTAACTACTAGCAATTTACTAGCAATATAAAAAGGTTAACTTAATAAAGATTTTTTAAAATGCTGTTTGTAATTTACTAACAATTCTATGATATATGTTATATGATGTTGCAATACTGCCAGAAATTGCAATACTGCTCATATAAAATAATAAAATAACTACTAAAATAACTACAAAAGCCCATAGCCAGCATGGGAACAGCTTTAATGAAATGAAGCATTAGATGAACTGAAGGCTGATAGATATAGGATGCCAATGCAAGTTCATACTACACAATGCCTTCTGTATCACTGGCATGCAGTTCAACAGGGACAGGGGTCTCTTTTGGGCAGTCTGTTGAGTTCAGGGTTAACTGTGTTCAAATAATATCAGAACACTAAACGCAGACACTGTAATTACTGTACTTCAGTCCACTACACTCACAGTGGATTTGACACAGGATGCACATGCCATTTTCTGTAGAAGTGACTGTGAGTGTATTCTGCCCTCTAGTGTCTATCTAAAATTGACTTTCCATTTTCTAGATACACTATATAAACTAAAAGTATTGGGACACCTGCACATTACACCTACAGGAGCATTAAAGACATCCCATTGGAAATCCATTGGCATTAATATGGACTTGGTCCTACTTTGCAGCTCTAACAGCAGGCTGGTGACTTTTATACACTATGCTCCTCAGCACTCGAAGACCTCACTCTGTGAGTTTAAGTGGTCTGTTGTTCATAAGTTCTTCCACTTTTAATAAATAAATACCACTCACAGTTGCTCGTGGAATATCTGGAATATCTGGAAATTTCCCCAACTGATGAATGGTGGCATCCTAAGGTAAAGGCAGACTGCTTGATTTTATACACCTGCAGCAAATATCTTGAATTTAATGATTAAGAATTCCAAAGTCCCTTGGGGGCATGGAGGTTGTTTTAATAATATAAGATAATATATTAAGGCCACAAAATAATATCAAATCTTGTGTCACCCAAATTATTATTTTGTGGCCCCAATATATTATTTATTGACATTTATATATAATCTCAATGCCTCAATATATTTTTGTGGCCTTAATATTTTATTTATTGGCCTCTATATATTATCTCAAGGCCTTAATATATTATTTTGTGGCCTCAATATATTATTTTGTAGACCTCAACTTAAAACTTAATATTCTGTGGAATAATATATTATCTCAAGGCCTCATTGTATTATTTTGTGGCCCCAATATATGACTTTTTGGTCTCTATATATTTTCTCAGTTCATCAGTGTATTATGTAGTGTCCTGTATATATTATCCTAAGGCCTCAATACATTATTTTTGGACATAATATATTATTTAGTGTCCTTAATATATTATTGGGTGGCAACATCATATTATTTCTAGACCTTAATGCATTATTTAGTGGTCTTAATATATTATTTTGTGACCTCAATATACTTTTGTGTGGCCTTAATATTTTATTTATTGGCCTCTAGTTATTATCTCCAGGCCTCAATATATTATTGTGTGGTCTCTATATATTATCTCAAGGCCTCGATATATTATTATGTGGTCTCTATATATTATCTCAAGGCCTCAATATATTATTATGTGGTCTCTATATATTATCTCAAGGCCTCAATATATTATTTAATGGCCTTAATATATTATTGTGCTGCATCCAAATTATTATTTTGTGGCCTCAATGTATTATTTTGTGGACAACACTTTGACTGACAGCTGGATATACTGTAACAGTCTATATGTAAAATTCTTTGACTGACAGCTGGATATACTGTAACAGTCTATATGTAAAACTCTTTGACTGACAGCTGGATATACTGTGCGTGTCTATGTGTGAAACACTTTTACTAACAGCTGGATATACTGTAACAGTCTATATGTAAAACTCTTCAACTGACAGCTGGATACACTGTAACAGTCTATATGTAAAACTATTTGACTTACAGCTAGACATATTGTAAGTGTCTATATGTAAAACTATTTGACTGACAGCTAGATATACTGTAAGGGTCTATATGTAAAACTATTTGACTGACAGCTAGATATACTGTAAGGGTCTATATGTAAAACACTTTGACTGACAGCTGGATATACTGTAACAGTCTATATGTAAAACTCTTTGACTGACAGCTGGATATACTGTAAGGGTCTATATGTGAAGCACTTTGGCTGACAGCTGGATACACTGTAACAGTCTAAATGTAAAACTACTTGACTGACAGCTAGATATACTGTAAGGGTCTATATGTAAAACACTTTGACTTACAGCTAGATATACTGTAAGGGTCTATATGTAAAACACTTTGACTGACAGCTGGATATACTGTAAAGGTCTATATGTAAAACTCTTTGACTGACAGCTGGATATACTGTAAGGGTCTATATGTGAAGCGCTTTGGCTGACAGCTGGATATACTGTAAGGGTCTATATGTAAAACACTTTTACTAACAGCTGGATATACTGTAACAGTCTATATGTAAAACTCTTCAACTGACAGCTGGATATACTGTAACAGTCTATATGTGAAACACTTTGACTGACAGCTGGATATACTGTAACAGTCTATATGTAAAACTATTTGACTGACAGCTGGATATACTGTACGGGTCTATATGTGAAGCGCTTTGACTGACAGCTGGATATACTGTAAGGGTCTATATGTAAAACACTTTTACTAACAGCTGGATATACTGTAACAGTCTATATGTAAAACTCTTCAACTGACAGCTGGATATACTGTAACAGTCTATATGTGAAACACTTTGACTGACAGCTGGATATACTGTAACAGTCTATATGTAAAACTATTTGACTGACAGCTGGATATACTGTACGGGTCTATATGTGAAGCGCTTTGACTGACAGCTGGATATACGGTAAGGGTCTTAATGTAAAACGCTTTGACTTACAGCTGGATATACTGTAAGGGTCTATATGTAAAACTATTTGACTGACAGCTAGATATACTGTAACGGTCTATATGTAAAACACTTTGACTGACAGCTGGATATACTGTAAAGGTCTATATGTAAACCCTTTGACTGACAGCTGGATATAATGTAAGGGTCTATATGTGAAGCACTTTGGCTGACAGCTGGATACACTGTAACAGTCTATATGTAAAACTACTTGACTGACAGCTAGATATACTGTAAGGGTCTATATGTAAAACACTTTGACTGACAGCTGGATATACTGTAACAGTCTATATGTAAAACTCTTTGACTGACAGCTGGATATACTGTAACAGTCCATATGTAAAATTCTTCGACTGACAGCTGGATATACTGTGCGTGTCTATGTGTGAAACACTTTTACTAAAAGCTGGATATACTGTAACAGTCTATATGTAAAACTCTTCGACTTACAGCTGGATATACTGTGCGTGTCTATGTGTGAAACACTTTTACTAACAGCTGGATATACTGTAACAGTCTATATGTAAAACTCTTCAACTGACAGCTGGATACACTGTAACAGTCTATATGTAAAACACTTTGACTTACAGCTAGATATACTGTAAGGGTCTATATGTAAAACTATTTGACTGACAGCTAGATATACTGTAAGGGTCTATATGTAAAACACTTTGACTGACAGCTGGATATACTGTAACAGTCTATATGTAAAACTATTTGACTGACAGCTGGATATACTGTAAGAGTCTATATGTAAAACACTTTGACTGACAGCTGGATATACTGTAACAGTCTATATGTAAAACTCTTTGACTGACAGCTGGATATACTGTAACAGTCTATATGTAAAACTCTTTGACTGACAGCTGGATAGACTGTAACAGTCTATATGTAAAACACTTTGACTGACAGCTGGATATACTGTAAAGGTCTATATGTAAAACTCTTTGACTGACAGCTGGATATACTGTAAGGGTCTATATGTGAAGCGCTTTGGCTGACAGCTGGATATACTGTAAGGGTCTATATGTAAAACACTTTTACTAAAAGCTGGATATACTGTAACAGTCTATATGTAAAACTCTTTGACTGACAGCTGGATATACTGTGCGTGTCTATGTGTGAAACACTTTTACTAACAGCTGGATATACTGTAACAGTCTATATGTAAAACTCTTCAACTGACAGCTGGATATACTGTAACAGTCTATATGTAAAACACTTTGACTTACAGCTAGATATACTGTAAGGGTCTATATGTAAAACACTTTGACTGAAAGCTGGATATACTGTAAAGGTCTATATGTAAAACTCTTTGACTGACAGCTGGATATACTGTACGGGTCTATATGTGAAGCGCTTTGACTGACAGCTGGATATACTGTAAGGGTCTATGTGTAAAACACTTTGACTGATAGCTGGATATACTGTAACAGTCTATATGTGAAGCGCTTTGACTGACAGCTGGATATACTGTAACAGTCTATATGTCAAGAGCTTTGACTGACAGCTGGATATACTGTAACAGTCTATATGTGAAGCGCTTTGACTAAGAGCTGGATATACTGTAACAGTCCATATGTCAAGCGCTTTGACTGACAGCTGGATATACTGTAACAGTCTATATGTAAAACATTTTGACTAACAGCTGGATATACTGTAACAATCTATATGTCAAGCACTTTGACTGACAGCTGAATATACTGTAACAGTCTATATGTGAAGCGCTTTGGCTGACAGCTGGATATACTGTAAGGGTCTATATGTAAAACACTTTTACTAAAAGCTGGATATACTGTAACAGTCTATATGTAAAACTATTTGACTGACAGCTAGATATACTGTAAGGGTCTATATGTAAAACATTGACTGACAGCTGGATATACTGTAACAGTCTATATGTGAAGCGCTTTGACTGACAGCTGGATATACTGTAAGGGTCTATTTGTAAAACACTTTGACTGATAGCTGGATATACTGTAAGGGTCTATATGTGAAGCGCTTTGGCTGACAGCTGGATACACTGTAACAGTCTATATGTAAAACTCTTTGACTGACAGCTGGATACACTGTAACAGTCTATATGTAAAACTATTTGACTGACAGTGGGATATACTGTGCGTGTCTATGTGTGAAACACTTTTACTAACAGCTGGATATACTGTAACAGTCTATATGTAAAACTCTTTGACTGACAGCTGGATATACTGTAACAGTCTATATGTAAAACTATTTGACTGACAGCTAGATATACTGTAAGGGTCTATATGTAAAACACTGACTGACAGCTGGATATACTGTACGGGTCTATATGTGAAGCCCTTTGACTGACAGCTGGATATACTGTACAGGTCTATATGTGAAGCGCTTTGACTGACAGCTGGATATACTGTAAGGGTCTTAATGTAAAACGCTTTGACTTACAGCTGGATATACTGTAAGGGTCTATATGTAAAACTATTTGACTGACAGCTGGATATACTGTAACAGTCTATATGTAAAACTATTTGACTGACAGCTGGATATACTGTAAGAGTCTATATGTAAAACACTTTGACTGACAGCTGGATATACTGTAACAGTCTATATGTAAAACTCTTTGACTGACAGCTGGATATACTGTAACAGTCTATATGTAAAACTCTTCAACTGACAGCTGGATAGACTGTAACAGTCTATATGTAAAACACTTTGATTGACAGCTGGATATACTGTAAGGGTCTATATGTAAAACACTTTGACTGACAGCTGGATATACTGTACGGGTCTATATGTGAAGCGCTTTGACTGACAGCTGGATATACTGTAACAGTCTATATGTGAAGCACTTTGACTGACAGCTGGATATACTGTAAGGGTCTATGTGTAAAACACTTTCACTGATAGCTGGATATACTGTAAGGGTCTATATGTGAAGCGCTTTGGCTGACAGCTGGATACACTGTAACAGTCTATATGTAAAACTATTTGACTGACAGTGGGATATAGTGTGCGTGTCTATGTGTGAAACACTTTTACTAACAGCTGGATATACTGTAACGGTTTATATGCAAAACTCTTCAACTGACAGCTGGATATACTGTAACAGTCTATATGTAAAACTCTTTGATTGACAGCTGGATATACTGTAACAGTCTTTATGTCAAGTGCTTTGACTGACAGCTGGATATACTGTAACAGTCTATATGTCAAGTGCTTTGACTGACAGCTGGATATACTGTAACAGTCTATATGTAAAACTCTTTGACTGACAGCTGGATATACTGTAACAGTCTATATGTAAAACATTTTGACTGACAGCTGGATATACTGTAACAATCTATATGTCAAGCGCTTTGACTGACAGCTAATATACTGTAACAGTCTATATGTGAAGCGCTTTGATTAACAGCTGGATATACTGTGCATGTCTATGTGTGAAACACTTTTACTAACAGCTGGATATACTGTAACAGTCTATATGTGAAGCGCTTTGACTAACAGCTGGATATACTGTAACAGTCTATATGTAAAACTCTTTGACTGACAGCTGGATATACTGTAACAGTCTATATGTAAAACTATTTGACTGACAGCTAGATATACTGTAAGGGTCTATATGTAAAACACTTTGACTGACAGCTGGATATACTGTACGGGTCTATATGTAAAACACTTTGACTGACAGCTGGATATACTGTATGGGTCTATATGTGAAGCGCTTTGACTGACAGCTGAATATACTGTACGGGTCTATATGTGAAGCGCTTTGACTGACAGCTGGATATACTGTAACAGTCTATATGTAAAACTATTTTACTAACAGCTGGATATACTGTAACAGTCTATATGTAAAACTATTTTACTAACAGCTGGATATACTGTAACAGTCTATATGTAAAACTCTTTTACTAAGAGCTGGATATACTGTAACAGTCCATATGTAAAACTCTTTGACTGACAGCTGGATATACTGTAACAGTCTATATGTGAAGCGCTTTGACTGACAGCTGGATATACTGTAACAGTCTATATGTGAAGCGCTTTGACTAACAGCTGGATATACTGTCAGGTCTATGTGTAAAGCACTTTGCTGTGCGTGAACCCATCGCTAGATGTCGCCACCGCCTCTTGTCAGGCGCTAAACGCGGTCGGTGTGATGCAGGGCGAGGCGGGGCCAGCCGCTCTCTCTCTCTCTCTCTCTCTCTCTCTCGCTGCCGGAGTAAATCGCAGCTTGTTCTCCGCGGCGGGTTGTGAGTGACGCCTCTCCGGTGAACGGGGCTCTCATCGTGAAGACAGTACCGTCGCGGGCGAGAGAACGGCTCGGAGGCGCGCGATGTCCCGGATCTACGGCTGCACCTGGTGTCCAGCTCGCGTCTTCAGCCCGTGTTTTGTGGCCGGACTCTGCATCGCTTGCAAATAGTGTCCAGCGTCTGAAGAGGACAACAAAACAAAAGCCGAATTGGCAAAATGAGCGAGGAGGCGTCTCACGTGCCCAGAGAAGTGCTGGGTAAGGACCGCATGCGCTCGCAGCACCGAGCAGTCAACCGATTCTCCGTGTGAACCGAGCGGCGGGTGGACCGCGGGTTAGGAGGGGGTTCTGATCCCAGCATCCCCACATGTAGTCTCGTTAGGCCGGTGTGAGACTGGAGGGAAGGTGCACTCGGTATCTTTTGTGTTGGGAGCTGTATGGCCGATGTGCTCACAGTCAGTCTGAAGAGGCTTCATTGTGGGGTGTGTGTGTGTGTGTGTGTGGGGCTGGATGGTAGTAGCTTGGATAGCCAGTCCTTAAAGGGCTAGACCAGACATAGGGGATAAGCCTTTTTTGTTACACTCAGCATTAATGTGAGATTGGATTAAAAATGAAAAGCCTTTGATAAAGATTAGGATCAGTTTTAATCTGTTATTGATTAACTAATCAATCGATCAATCGATTGATAGATAGATTGATTGATAGATAGATATAGGTGGGGTGATGTAATTTTGTTAACCTGAGGCAGAAGTACCTGAAGCTCATCCTCATTATTCTCCTTTAATCCTTCATCTTCATCTTCTCAATCGTCTCACTTCTTCTTCATCTTGTTGTTATTCTTCTTCTCCTTCTTATGCTTCATCATCTTCTTCTAACATCTATCCATTTCTTTTTCACCATGATCTTGATCATCTTCTTCTTTTTCTTCTGGTCCTTCTTGTTATCTGTGAGTCAGTGTAGACCGGATGCTGCTGGTGTGTTTCATCTGTTGAGCGATGCTCGTGCCTGAACACAGCCAGGGGGAACTTCTCTGTTAGAACTACTGGTGGCTCTGACTGGGTCTGGGTCGTATGAGGTTGTCTTCATCATCATGCTTTAACCATAATGACACGATCTGGATCTGGATCAGCTGATCATGATCAGTCCTGGTTGATTGGGTTTTGTGCAGATCAGCTTTCATCAACTTGGCGAACTTGGCAGAGCTCGGGAAGACATATTGTGATACTTATCCCAGGCTAAAGCGCCGAGTGGTTCAGAACCACTGTGGAAAAGCTGGTGTCTTCAGGTATCTTCATGAATGTGTGATTCTACTATACGATTTTAGACTTTTAGTACCAGATGTCTCCACCCATCCATCCATCCATCCATCCATTCATCCACCCACCCATCCACCCATCCATCCATCCATCCATCCACCCACCCATCCATCCACCCATCCTTCCAATCATCACTGTCAAAAATACCGACAGAAGTAAGAATTGTCCTCAGCTGGACAGCGCCCTTAGCACCGCATTGTTCCAGGTGGATTTTGGACCAATCCTGGGGGCTATTAAGAGATATTTAAAGAGGACATTGGCAACCCTGTTGCGTTCCCTTTTCCTCACTGGGTTTACCACTACTCTGCTGCTTGTGGGAGGAACTTTAGGTACCCTTGCACGGATGTAGAGCTTTCACAGCAAGTTCTGCATCTCAGATGTGGTGCATCTGTACTCCTGTTATTACTAGCATCCTAAACATCCAGTCTAAACCTGAGCATATCCGTAAACCCAGTAAGTACCTGAGCGGAAGATCACCTTTCAAAATGAATTTGTGTGCACTCTTCATCTCAAAGCTCCTGGGTCTTCATCACTGCCTGATCGTCTATATGAATACTAGGGCTGCACAGTAGATCAGTTTGGCATCACCATTCGCAAGAAGTATAGCAAACATGTCATATGACAGCTGTTTTCTAATTGTCCATGACCTACAAGTTATATCTACAAGATAGGTTGTGGGTTTGATACCCGGGCTCTGCAAGCTGCCACTGTTGTGGGCCCTTGAGCCCTTGAGCCCTTCACCCTCTCTGTTGATGGGTTAAAGGTGAAAGCCAAATTCCATCTGGGTTCAACAGTAATGGGGAATATGGCTGTCTGTCATTATGGCTGAGTTTTCTTAAAAACTGCTATCCTGAGACTGTCCTATGCTAAGTACTTTATCCAGTTGAATATTGCACTGTGATATGTGCAATGATATGTGCAGTTGGTCAGCGTTTCTATAGCAACTGACGATATAATATTCTATTTTTTCCCAACATCATGCAGCCCTAATGAATATATAAGGGAGCTTTGAGACCAACAGCATGTGGACACTAATTTCTCTTAATGTGTTTGGACCTGTGTCCTGCACCTGTCCCCGACTGGGCAGATATGCACATTCTGGCTTTGGATTTCGTACAGAAGAAAACAGAGCTTGACCTTAATGAACGGTGCTAATGGAGAACCCAGTAAGAACAGAGAAGCCACACAAAAGAAATGAACTAATGGAAGCTCATCTACTCATCTAACCCAGTTAAAGGCCATGCGTTGCTCATGTTGCACTGCTTCAGCATGCGTGTTTATATGTCTTGTTTGTGCACTGCCTCAATCGATCACGTGCAGGAGGAGAGGCACTCAGTATACAGAGGGCAGCTCGCTCAGCCCATCCATGCTTCCATCCATCCAAGTCTCATCTGGTAATGCCGTCTCTGCAGACTGCCGTTGCAGTGTGTCAGTGCAGATACAGGGCAGGGAAGAGAAAGGCCGGTGCACTGACAGGGCTGTAGAAAAGGGATCCCATTGGCAGCGCGTGAAACAATGGGCAATTAGTCCTCAGCGTAACGAGGAAGAGAAAGCGGCTGCATTGTTTGACCGGCCCAACACAAGCGGCCGGCGGCGCTGAGAGGAGACAGGAGCATTGTTCTCCTTCAGTACAGAGGATGTGGTGAGGGCTGTCACCTGGTGTGTAAGTGAGAGAGAGGCTGTTGGGATGCTGACTAGCACAGTAAACATGGCTTGACCCCACTTTCTTTTCCTGATAGTGCAACCCTGAGGACTGGCTGATTGGAGCGAGATCAGATGCTTCCAGTCTGATGCTTTTCTTTAAAGCAGCAGAATGTAGTATTTTTACCTTAAAGGAACTGCTTCAAAAGCATGTTGATGCTCCACTGACACGTATTAGGTGGAGTAGCACAGCTATTGTGGCTACTCTGTGCTCGGCGTGGCAGAAACTGCACTGTGGCTTTGCGAGAATTGCGTGACGCTGTGTAACGTGAGCCACATTTATGTAACATCCTGTAATAATACTCTGCTACCTTAGTCCACATGCTCCTATCACTTCTGAGACCGGTTCGGTATCTCTCAGCTTGTAAGACGCATGTGAAAATCATGTTTTTTTAGTGGTGCTCAAAGCATGCATTACTCTTCCTGACTGTAGGGGGAGCCCAGGAGCAAGAAATGCCAAATTTTGCATAATGCTGCTTTAAAATGAGCTGCTTTTAATGTAGGCCCTAATCCTCAAACTACTCAAACCCCCCAATGATGTCACACTGTATGAGCGTTTGTTGTTTTAGGGCAGATTTGTAACAGTAATCATTCTTTTTCACTGTCCCATCATCTGACTCAGCATTTTCCGCTGATCGCTGCCTGATATTTAGCGTAGATATCAGCGTAGCGAGGCGTTCTCCTGCAGGTATGTTCAGCGGTCCAGTGAAGTTATGTGACATGTCTGATCAGGGCCGTCGCCACCTTGTATTGGACGTTCTGCAGCCCAAAAAACATACCCTCTCAGAAATCCACGCTGACGGAAGAGTGCCATATTCCAAAAGCCATTAATTCACCAAAGGACTTCCGAAATCGAGACTGCAGCATGGCAGCATACATGACCCACTTCTCCCGTAAGCCCCTTCTCATGGGTGGAAGAGGCTCAGCGAGGGTGTGGAGAATCAATTTTAGCAGAACAGTAGAGTAGCTCTCTGACTGCTGTGGAGGTTCTCCATATTGTCAGGCTGAGGAGGGGGTGGAGGAAAGCTGAGACCAATGTTGTGCTGTGGGAGGATTTTTTTTATTTATTTTATCGCGCTTCAAGAAGGTGACGACGGCAGAATCCATTTTACCTCTCTAACCTGTTTTCCAGTCTGCTGCTGTCTAGGATAGGATGCTCAAACATAAGTTCAGCACTGCCTAACTAGGGGAGTTATTTGACATTTGACTTTGACATTGCCTTGGCTACTTCAGGCATGTGGAGGCTAAACTCAGGCATGTAGAGGCTAAACTCAGGCGGGTTGAAGCTGAACTTGGCTGAATCGGGCATGTTGAGGCTAAACTTGGCTAAACTCAGGCGTATTGAGGCTAAACTTGGCTAAACTCAGGCGTGTTGAGGCTAAACTCAGGCAGGTTGAGGCTAAACTCAGGCAGGTTGAGGCTAAACTCAGGCATGTGGAGGCTAAACTCAGGCGTGTTGAGGCTAAACTCAGGCGGGTTGAAGCTGAACTTGGCTGAATCAGGCATGTTGAGGCTAAACTTGGCTAAACTCAGGCAGGTTGAGGCTAAACTCAGGCAGGTTGAGGCTAAACTCAGGCATGTTGAGGCTAAACTTGGCTGAATCAGTCGTGTTGAGGCTAAACTCAGGCAGGTTGAGGCTAAACTTGGCTGAATCAGTCGTGTTGAGGCTGAATCAGTCGTGTTGAGGCTGAATCAGTCGTGTTGAGGCTGAATCAGTCGTGTTGAGGCTACACTTGGCTACATCAGGCATGTTGAGGCTATACTGTGCTGAATCTGGCGTGTTGAGGCTAAACTCAGGCATGTTGAGGCTAAACTTGGCTGAATCAGTCGTGTTGAGGCTGAATCAGTCGTGTTGAGGCTACACTTGGCTACATCAGGCATGTTGAGGCTAAACTGGGCTGAATCTGGCGTGTTGAGGCTAAACTCAGGCGTGTTGAAGCTAAACTCAGGCGTGTTGAGGATGAACTTGGCTGAATCAGGCGTGCTGAGGCTAAACTTGGCTAAACTCAGGCGTGTTGAGGCTAAACTCAGGCGTGTTGAGGCTAAACTCAGGCGTGTTGAGGATGAACTTGGCTGAATCAGGCGTGTTGAGGCTAAACTTGGCTAAACTCAGGCGTGTTGAGGCTAAACTCAGGCGTGTTGAGGCTAAACTCAGGCGTGTTGAGGCTAAACTGGGCTGAATCTGGCATGTTGAGGATGAACTTTGCTAAACTCAGGCGTGTTGAGGCTAAACTCAGGCGTGTTGAGGATGAACTTGGCTGAATCAGGCGTGTTGAGGATGAACTGGGCTGAATCAGGCGTGTTGAGGATGAACTTGGCTGAATCAGGCGTGTTGAGGCTAAACTGGGCTGAATCAGGCGTGTTGAGGCTAAACTGGGCTGAATCAGGCGTGTTGAGACTAAACTCAGGCATGTTGATGATGAACTTGGCTGAATCAGGCGGGTTGAGTATGAACTTGGTTAAATGGATAATGAGGCAGTGTCTAGTTAAATCTGCTATTCTGAGGCTAAACTTAAAACTGAGTTTAGTTAAATGAGTTATGAGTCAGTGCCTGGTTGATTAATTAAAGTAATCTGAAACAGTTAAATTCGGCTTTTTGAGGCATAATATTCTAAGATACAGCAGGCATTTTGGGGCTGTATTTCATTAAATGTGGTAATTTAGGACCTGACTTGGATAACTTGTCTGTTTGAAGACTGTGGAGAGGCAGTGAGGCAGTGTACACTTATCTTTTGGTAAAAGCAGAACAGTTGGTTGTTTCTTGTTTCCAGACCAGACTGCAGAACATTTTCCTCCAGCTAGTGTTGAGTCATGCCCATGTAGGGATGTCTCAATGGAAAGCTCTTATCTTCCACCTTTGAGTAGTCTGCCTAAATTAAGAATGCTGCTGCTTTTCCCGTCCGGTCACATCTGAAGTGTTCTGATTTTCTGTTCTCGCTGCAGAGAGTGTGAGGGATGCTGTGGGGAGGAAGATCAAGCTGGCGGTTAAGAAGAGAGTTAAACTGGAGATCAAAGGGGACAAGGTGGAAAACAGAATCCTGGTGAGTGCATTTTATTAACCCCCTCCCCCCCCAGAAATTTCACCCAGAAATGTAACACTCGACTCGACTCGGACTTTCACCCTGAAATGTAACGCTCGACTCAGACTTTTGCCTTGAAATGTAACGCTCGACTCAACTCAGACTTTTGCCCTGAAATGTGACGCTCGACTCAACTCAGACTTTCACCCTGAAATGTAACGCTCGACTCTGACTTTTGCCTTGAAATGTAACGCTCGACTCAACTCGGACTTTCGCCCTGAAATGTGACGCTCGACTCAACTCAGACTTTTGCCCTGAAATGTGACGCTCGACTCAACTCAGACTTTCACCCTGAAATGTAACGCTCGACTCTGACTTTTGCCTTGAAATGTAACGCTCGACTCAACTCGGACTTTCGCCCTGAAATGTGACGCTCGACTCAACTCGGACTTTCGCCCTGAAATGTAACGCTCGACTCAACTCGGACTTTCGCCCTGAAATGTGATGCTCGACTCAACTCGGACTTTCGCCCTGAAATGTAACGCTCGACTCAACTCAGACTTTTGCCCTGAAATGTGACGCTCGACTCAACTCGGACTTTTGCCCTGAAATGTGACGCTCGACTCAACTCGGACTTTCGCCCTGAAATGTAACGCTCGACTCAACTCGGACTTTCGCCCTGAAATGTGACGCTCGACTCAACTCGGACTTTCACCCTGAAATGTGACGCTCGACTCAACTCGGACTTTCACCCTGAAATGTGACGCTCGACTCAACTCGGACTTTCGCCCTGAAATGTAACGCTCGACTCAACTCGGACTTTCGCCCTGAAATGTAACGCTCGACTCAACTCGGACTTTCGCCCTGAAATGTGACGCTCGACTCAACTCAGACTTTCGCCCTGAAATGTGACGCTCGACTCAGACTTTCGCCCTGAAATGTAACGCTCGACTCAACTCGGACTTTCACCCTGAAATGTGACGCTCGACTCAACTCAGACTTTCGCCCTGAAATGTGACGCTCGACTCAACTCGGACTTTCGCCCTGAAATGTGACGCTCGACTCAACTCAGACTTTCGCCCTGAAATGTGACGCTCGACTCAGACTTTCGCCCTGAAATGTGACGCTCGACTCAACTCAGACTTTCGCCCTGAAATGTAACGCTCGACTCAACTCGGACTTTCACCCTGAAATGTGACGCTCGACTCAACTCAGACTTTCGCCCTGAAATGTGACGCTCGACTCAACTCGGACTTTCACCCTGAAATGTGACTCTCGACTCAACTCGGACTTTCGCCCTGAAATGTGACGCTTGACTCAACTCGGACTTTTGCCCTGAAATGTGACGCTCGACTCAACTCGGACTTTTGCCCTGAAATGTGACGCTCGACTCAACTCGGACTTTCGCCCTGAAATGTGACGCTCGACTCGACTCGGACTTTCGCCCTGAAATGTAACTCTCGACTCGGACTTTCGCCCTGGAATTTAACGCTCGACTCGGACTTTCGCCCTTGAATTTAATGCTCAATTCGGCTCAGACTTTCGCCCTGAAATGTAACGCTCGACTCGGACTTTCGCCCTGAAATTTAACGCTCGACTCGGACTTTCGCCCTTGAATTTAATGCTCAATTCGGCTCAGACTTTCGCCCTAAAATTTAACGCTAGACTCGGACTTTCGCCCTGAAATTCGAAACTCGACTCGGACTTTCGCCCAGAGGCTCAGAGTTTAAAATTTGAGACTCAGACTTGGTCTTACCAGAAATTTTAAACTCTCCTTGGACTCTCACCCAATGAGAGACGAGACTCGAGAATCAGCTCTGACTGACATCTCACAGACTTGAGACTCGACTATATGAATATCTATGCATGTTTAGAATGTTGGGTCAGACATGGTTTGAGGCATTTGTGTGATGATTTAGAGTTTACATTGGGGGGTTCTGTTAGCTGCTGGGTAGTCACAGAAAGCTAACCTCTCAAACATCTCTTGAGTGATCAGCTACATGTAAGGTGGGGAGAACAATGTGCGGAGGTGATTTTTTTCCCCCCAAACTATTCCTTTAATGGCCTCCATCATCCTATTTAAAGCTGCTACTGGGAATTCCCACTGGCAGGTTTGTCAGGTTGTGCTGGGATGATGGATAGACGTCCTGTATCCTGGGTGCCGGTCTCGCTGTAGTGCATTATCACCTGTTCTCCCTGGGTGGAAGGAATGTCCATCTCAGAAAAGCTCAGTGCTGAGGAGCTGGTGGCAGAGCTTAGCACGCTAGTACTGATGGAGCTGGGTTTTTTTTTTTTTTTTGCTTGAAGGTCTGTCGGGTAGCTGCCAGAATCGTTTTGGGGCTCTGTGAACTGGTTATATTAGAGCCCCTGTGGATGTAGGTGGTCCGTGTTGGCAGGGTTTGGACGGGTGATAATAAGGCTAAAAATAACCCGAAAATACTGGCTTTTCCTCTCCAGTCGTTAGTGGCTCAGGGTCCCAGTGCCTCAGTGCCTGGTGGAGGACTGCGCTGTAATGTGATTTGGAGAGTGGCTGAACCTCAGGCCTCTTTTGAGTTATTAATAGATCCGGAGCTCAGCTGAGTCCACATTGTGGTACAGCATCGCCTGTAGCCCTGCATCTGTACGGCAGCAGTGTATTAACTCGGAGAGGCCGCAGTGGAAGAGTACGAGTTATTACACGAGTAGAAACTTGCAAATAGGCCTTTTGGTTAGAGATTGGACTCATTTAGACTCATGTCAACAAGCATTAGGCTTTTAATTAGTGGCTAGGTCTCGGGATCGTCAACGTCAAGGGCTTGAATATCAGTATAATTCATTGGATGTTATAATAAGGCATGTGTAGTTCAGAATGCAAGTGTGTGTGTGTGTATACATAATAAATTAATATATATATATTACAAAAATAAGAAAACAATTATATAAAAGTATAATATAAGAATAAAATTAATAATAATACAGTTTGACTGAAATGTGTGATGTACAGTTGCGCAGAATGTAGGGCAGCTGATCTTGCATCTCATAATGTTGGCCTGCAAGTAGAGTTACACACTAATCAGCCAGAACATTAAAACTGACAGGTGAATCTGAGTCACTCTGAGGAGCCAAACTGTCACGGCTAGACGACTGGGCCAGAGCATCTCCAGAACATCAGGCAGGCAGGTCTTGTGAGGTTTTTCTGGTATGCAGTGGTTAGTACCTATCTGAAGTGCTCCAAGGAAGGAATCCGCTGACCCAGTGACGGGGTCATGGGCGCCCAAAACTCATGATAAGACAGGACAACCAGATGGAATTTGGCCTCCGCCTTTAACCCATCCATGCAGTAAACGAACACACACGCATACATACACACTAGTGAGCAAAAACGCACAGTGACAGTGAGCACGCATGCCCAGAGCGGTGGGCTGCCATCGCTGCGGCGCCCAGGGAGCAGGGAGGGTGAAGGGCCTTGCGTAAGGGCCCAACAGTGGTGCAATTTCACAACTTGCAGGACTTGGAGGTCTGCTTGCATCTGTTTGTAACATCATGTGGTGCCAGGTTTTGAAGAAAACCAGCCTGATCTTCTAGTGAAAGCGTCCACATTGGTCGGTCGTTATGGTCTTGTAAAACGACCCATTGCTAGAGGCGTGACCTCTAGCGGCGAAGGAAAAACCCCAGACGGTTCGTCAAACCAGACATTACTGTAATCTACACCTAAACCTAACCTTTAACATAGTAAAATGAGGAATCTCTACCCTTCCTCCATATATATCCACTCATTTCTCTATTATAAGCTTTACAGAGTTCATAAACGGTGGGATTTTCTCCAGGATTATTTCCCAGCATTTTTTTTTTCTTTCCTTCATTCTTGACTAACCGGTTATGTGTCTGTGTGTGTGTGTGTGTGTTTGTGTATAAACAACCAAATAGGATTTATATTTAGGATGTATATATGAAATATCTTTTATATATAGCCAATACCCTGTGTGTTAAAATAAGCTTAACCCTACCTAACGAATGCATCCCTCTGCTCATCTGTCCTGTTTAATTCTGGGCTTCGGGGACTGAGTAATACGGTTATGGGTATTGAACCGGTAGTCACATGAACTTCAGGCAAACCATTGAAGCAGTGAAGTTATATGGCTTGATCGTATCGTGGCAAACCACACCACTGTACATGCCTACAAACACACACACACACACACACACACACACGCACACACAGATCAGTAAACGCTAGTTCGTGCTAGGTCTTGTGTTGCTGGACTATGACAAATAGTGTGGAAATGAGTGTGTGAGAGAAACAGAGGGAAGGGGGGGGGGGGGGAAACACACAGCTGGAATTTCCCTGGAGTTCACTCTGAATTCCATGGTGGTTCCTGAACCATGAGAATAAAATGCTGACTGTACCGCTGCCCCGTTGAAATTACCAAGCAAATAAATGCCTCAGTACAGCAACTGTCGGCCCAGGACACAGATAAACCGTTGGAGCGGAAGTGGCAGAAAACAAAAACAAACAGCCTGGCTCGCTTTTAGAGGCTTGCCCACAGCTCCCAGTGCGCTGGTGTTTTTTTTTTTTTTTTTTTTTTTTTTTTGGTGGCCTTCTCCATGGACCGGGATGGAGAGGGCTCCTGGGGTAGATGTACGTGAGAATGCAAAGCTTTAAAGCCAATTTAAAGCATCAGGCACGCTGCATTAATAGCTGTATATTAATAAACTGTATGCTGTTTGACATCGTATGCTATGGCTTAAAGAAGAAAAGTCTGCCTGCTTCACCTGTTTTCAGCTGGGCCACATTACAGCTGGGAATTGAAGTTTTTAACCAGATAATAAGACACCGGCTACCTGAGGCTCAAATCACACACTTTTAGAGGATAAAGCCTCATATCTAAGAGCACGAAGTGGAGCAAATGGTCCTAGGAGTGTTTTTCCGCTCTTTTTAGGCTCCAGGTTTGCTTTTTTCCCCCTCCAGTCGAGCTAAGCATGTCGCTTGTAACTCGTTGTTGTTGGGCCTGTTTTTTAGAACGTGACCTTATCTATCAGACCCTCCACCCTCTTTTAAATGAACATGGGTGAATGAGCCTTTACTAGATAGACACAGAACAGACGTTTGTGGTCATTTTGAAATTCAAATTCTTGTCCACAAACATTTGGCCACATATATTGTATGTCCCGGATTCGTCAATGTTCCCTTTCCTCAGTGACTCTCAGTGTGCAGGGACCCTAATCAGCAGGTGACAGGCAGTTAGGACGTTGCCAGAAATCATGCGTCTACCTTCTGTATGTTAACCAGGCGTGTAGTGCTCAGCCGGATGGCTTAGGAGCAGTGTGAAGTTTCGCTTTGCAAGCCGTGCGCAGTAAATCAAATCCCCACTCCTGGTCTAACCTGCATCCCGCCGTTGTTAGCGGGTATAAGGGCATGATGTATGGGATTTCCCCCATGGAAGGGCCCCTGGGGGCAAAAAAAGAGAGCAAGCAGGTGTTTTAATAATATCACTCCATCAAAAGGTAAATCCCAGTGGATAATCCACGGCAGTGCAGTAAGGAGGGAGGGAGTGGGGGGTGGTGGGGGGGGTGAAGAGAGAGCTTCAGACAATGAAACTCTCGTATACAAAAGCTTTTCATAACACTGCAGTGCCCCAGGCCCCAGCTTTCTGCTCTCGTACCCCAGCTTCAGCTTCCGTCGTCAGCCCATATATATATATATATATATATATATATATATATATATTTTTTTTTTTTTTTTCCCCAGACTTAAATTCGGCTCTGTTCCGTCCTCTTCTATCTGATTCTGCAGCCGCAATCCTTCTACAGAACGTAGGAACAGGCGCTGCCAGAACCCGTTAGCCAAATGGTCCGGTTCGTCTCAGTTGACCGTCTTGTGGACCGCTCCCGCTGCAGCTTAGTCTTATTTCGTAGAGCTGATTTTGGCTGGCTTTTCAGAATGGCATTACAGTAATGCTCTTAATACAGAAACAGCCTTATATTTTGTCTACGCTTTAAGGGTTTGACTCGGAGGGTTTTAAATGGATCTGGCAACCCAGTACAGAACAGAATAATCACTTGACCCTGATCCTCAATTTCCTCAAAAAAGCTAATATCAGTGACCCTTAGTGCAGTTGTGGCAAGAAGATACAGCTCTGGAAACTAAAAACCCAGAAGACCACTTACTTTTTCCTCCTAAACTTGCATCTCTACGTGTATGGCAGAGAGTTTATTCCAGGCAATGTTTAAGACTAGTGGAGAGCCTGCCGAGACATCAGAGCTGTGATTGGCAGTCAAGGTTATTTCACCATAGTGATTTTTGAATGCTCTCAATGTTCAAATATTAGTACTGTGTTTAAATTTCAATCACTTCCTTGCATTATAATTATTGTAATAGTTTCTTTGCATTATTTGAGCAGTTGTTTTTAGTTGATTTTCCTAAACACATTGCCTATAAATAGTAAAACCAGAGAAACTGATATGATACTGTATGTGTATGTATATATGTGTGTGTGTGTGTGAGTGTGTTCACTACCAGATGGGTTAAATGCGGAGGACACATTTCGCTGTACAGTCCACACTGTACAGTGACGAATACGTGCACCTTTACCTTTACCTTTACCTTATGTATATATGTATATATAACCGTATAGAACATGTTGTCACTACATACACACATTTGTCATTGTTACCTTCTTCTAACTCTTCCATACAGATTTTTGGAACAGTACACCACCCTCTTGACTCGGCTGAAATTGGGGATTTGGGTTTTCCTGGCCCTCCAGATCCCACTTTGACCTCCACAGTTCCCCTGAACTGCCATTTTTCTTTGTAAGATTCTGCACTGTAGAAAAATGCAAGCTGAAGGCACTTGGCTTCTTGTTCTTATTGCCTTTTCCCTGCCTTGTGGCCATTGTTTGGGATGAGCTGAGATGATTGCCTTGCTTTGATTACCCATGCCCATAACTGTGCCCTCTTGCCTATATAACGAGGTACTTTTGAGGTTCCGCCATTCTGCAGTGGTGTCCGAAAAGGAATTTTTCAGAATTGTAATGATTCATGTGCAGCTTCTCTAAGAGCAGTGGTGGCTCAGGCTCGTCACGCTACCACTGTTGGGCCCTTGAACAAGGACCTTAACCCTCTGATGAGGGAGATGAGCGTTAGTACGAGTTGTAAAGAATCAGAACGTTTCTAAACGTTGGAAATTCATTGATTATTAAAGACATGCCTTGCTAACACGACCGTCTTGCTGAGACATCCCAGTCCGTGTCCGTGAGATACTGTGAGATAAAACTGGAAGTAAAACATTGTCCGTGGCTCTTTTAACTCACAGTTACCTTAATACTTCAGAGGCTTCTCTTTGTTCCTGCTTGCTCATACACATGTGTGGTCCTAATAAGGAGAGGTCTGAAGGATTTTAAAAAGGAAGAAGTGTCCAGTTCCTCCACGGTTAACAGTACTTCTAGAGAAGCTGTTCCGTGTGGTTACAGGTTATAAATAGTATGGAAACTAGGACTTAACACAGCCCTGGTTAATTGCTGGGAACTGTTTCATTATTCATTATTTAATAATACGTGTTGCTCAGGTTAAGTGGTTTCCAGGGGCCGGACAGAGATCCTTCCAAACCGGTGGAGGGGGGATTTCATCATTTTCTCATACGACTGTGATGGTCTGTGACACTTTGTAGGGTGTTCTAGAGCCGCTGTAGTAAATGTGTACCGAGAATGGACTCGCATATTAACCCCCTCCTCCCCCAAACAGCCTACCAGTGGGGACCCCGCGGTACAGAGCAAATGACGCGCCACTGTGGACCAGTCAACCCCTATAACCCCTACCTTCCTCCACCTAATACAGTCCATGCCACGGCGTATCGCTGGTGTCACCAGAGCCAAGGGTGGCTATTCCCACTATTAGGTACGGTGGTCATAATATTTGCATATGTAAAACCATGATCAGCCATAATCATGTTAGATTGAATTATTGCAATAGCCATATACATGATGATCATATTTTTAAAAAAAAAATTATAATTGACCACCTACTACAGAAGAAAATAGTCAAACCATTTGGATGCGCGTTGGTGCTATTTGAATATTTTTTATGCAGGGCTGTTGAATAATGATCAAGTTTATTATTAAATATTAATATTCAAAGACCCTTTTAAAGATGCCTCACTGGGAAAAGATAAACTGCGCGCTTTGAAATAGCGGTGATTGAAAGGTTTCTTTGAGTGATGCCGCAGAAGAACCACTATTAGTTCCTTAAAGAACCATTGTTTGCAGGGCTGGCCCAAGCCTTTATGGGGGCCTAAGCAGATTTACATTTAGGGGCACCCCCCCCAACCCCCCCCCCCCCCCCCCATCCCACCACCTCAGCACCAGATGCTTCATGATTCCATAGGGAAACGCTGAAGCGCCTGGAACTTTATCGACCAACCGAGCAGCACGTATCTGCATTTGCGCAACAGTGGCAGCAGCCAACAGTAGAAAATGAATTAATATTAACTGGCTTTTATGTGATGAATGTGATTGATTTTTAAATATAGATTTTTTTAATCATGATATCTTGGTCCTCTTGGGGTGCGTCCCCGTGGTGGCGTTGGGGCCCTAAGCGGCCGCGTAATTCGAGTATGCTCTGCAGGCCCAAAGTGCAGAAAGCCCAGGGTGTTTGATTTGGCCACCCTAACCTGACCCCCTCACCCAGTGAGAGAACGAACATGGGGAGATGATGAGTGAATTCTCCTTTTAAAGGAATATTTGAGTAATAGGCATTGTTTTGCCCCTGGACCCCCCACAAATATTACACCTGAGGGGGACAAAAATGGAAAAAATGACCCCTGCTATCGTCTCATCAGAAAATACCTTCTATTGAGACGTGACTATATATTAATATCTTTTAGGCTGTAGGAGATGCACTGTCGTTAGGGGTGGGCGATATGCCATTAATAAAATATCATAATGATATGAAGAAATACTGATGATACATATCAAATTATTATTATAATTATTATTTTTCCTGATTAAGGAATATTTTAGCAATTTAAGCTGGATGCTAGAAAGTGTGTGTGCATTTTGTGTGCATGTTCTCTATACATAGAGCAGTGCAGTGGGCATCTTGTTAAATTCCACATCTGTGTGAGGGTCTCTTCCTCACTGCTTGTCTTAACATGACAGCTGAGATTACAGAGTAGCGTGACAATTAGCGCGGATTCAGGGTCCTAAAGCCCCTCTGTTTGCTGATCCAGCCACGTTCTTGTGCGCAGCATTTAATGTTCTGCTTATGTTTATGGTAATGTCACAGTGTGCTGTTGCCCGTAGTTAATTGTAATGTGTAGTTATTGTGAGATCTGGTAAAGACCCACTGCGGAATTTCTGAATATATTGAAGTTGCTCCAATATATTACATATACATTATATGTGTGTGTGTGTGTGTGTGTATGTATATATATATATATATATATATATATATATATATATATATATATATATATATATATATATAAATAAAATAGCTTATGTAGAAAGCTTATATTTATGTCATTATTGCGGGCTGGCTGAAAGTGAATGCTTCCGTGTAATCAGATTGTCAGCACTCAGTAAAAGTAAAGGCTAAAGCTTACTCCCTACCATATCCACCCCCTCCAGCAAACACACACACACACACACTAGCTTTACCCTGCCCTCTCTGGGCTGTACACTCCCCTTCACATCTAACGAGTCCTGAGGGGAAGTGACCAAGCCCCTCTGCTCTTCATCTGGTGTGTGCTTGTGCCACACACCCACCACTCTTCTCACCTTTCTGGTGAACCCAGACCTTCCTCTCGCCGTGTGAAGGGCTTTGGCTTTGAGGTTTCAGCCTATAAGAAAATGAATATGTTCCGCTGGTATTATGTATTACGTGATTTTTCGTTGCTTCCTCTAAATCCAGCTTACACTAGACAGCTCTCTCTCTCTCTCTCTCTCTCTCTCTCTCTCTCTTTCTCTTTCTCTCTCGCGCGCCGTGTCTGGTTACTGGATATAGGTTACAGTGAGCGTGTGAGAGATCAGGATTTCAGTGAGGCAGCCACACTTCCTCTTTTATATACATTCAGATATGTGCATTAGCTTTATACTGAAATCTTAAAGAACTGGCTCGTTGAAAAACAACGAGAAAAACAACACAGTTAAACAGCATAGTATCCTAAATACTTTTGACAACCTAGGGGACATACGGCATCCTGCAGTCTCAGAATCCACAGAAGGGTCACGCGTGGAAGGATCTGAGTGACTTTAATAAGGGTCAAATTGTGCTGGCGAGACGCCTGGGTCAGAACATGTCCGAAACGGCTGGTCTTGTGGGGTTTGTAGCCGGTATGCAGTAGACAACTGGTGAACCAGTGACTGGGTCATGGGTGCCCAAGACTCCCTCAGCCTAAGGCCATGCTGTCAGTTGTGATCCTACAGAAGAGCTACTGTAGCACAAACTGCTGAAGACAGTGATGCTGGCTGTGCGCTGGGGAGTCAGTGCCTCGACGAATCAAACAGGACGGTTTTGGTGGTGGGAGAAGGACCTGCAGAGTATTAGGCATGTGGTTTTAGTTGTAGTATAAATATTAAAATGGTAATAATAAAGAAGTGGTGGGTGTGGTGGTGGTATAGGGTGTAACTATCAACAAAATTCATCATTTAATTTACAAATGTTTCCTTTTTTTTAACAATTCCATTTTTCTGAAAATGTAACATTCTGGAAGTACCATATCTGCAGCGTTATAGTGTCCTGAAGTTCTCAACATTTTCCCAACCCACAGGGTAATGCCTTAGCCGCAAGCTACCACCTTAGCCACAAGCTAACTTGCTAGTCATGATACAGTGATGATATTATTATTATTATTATTATTATTATTATAGGCACAGGACTTTCTTCACAGGTTCAGAAACCGGCCTGCATCCAGTATCAGGATATCCATTAGTAGACCTGTCTCAGCCGTCACAGCTAAAACTTAACTGCTTAACATAAGGGTAAATAAGCAGTGATGGGCTGGGGGATAGGGGGGGGTTGCAGTGACCAATCAGAGAGCAGGATCTCATGGCCCCTGGAACACGCTGCATTAACCATCGGTTGTATTGACATTGACATTTGTGCTGTAAAAATGGAGGGAAAGCTCACAGGGCCTAAATTTATGGGGTAAATTGAGGTAAAATTAAGGTCAAATTGGAGCAACATTAGAGCTTCTTGTCTTGGATTTGTAATCCTATAAAGCGATATCTTAGCATAGCCTCCCTGGGAAGCAATGCTGCATTCCATTTGAGCTACAACTGTCCAACGACTTTGACACCCCGCCCTCGTCCGATCTGCCTCTTGCTTTTCATTGCTGGAAATCAGTCATAGTGCTCAGGCTAGCTCATATTCTCGCTTTCTCACTGGCATATTAGATGTGGTGATGATTTGATTGATTGATTGTTTGATTGATTGATTGATTGATTGATTTTTGAAGACTTGAAGATCTCTGTGATTTGATTCTTTGGAGAACCAGTTCAGCCTTAAATCCGGTTCCCTTTCTCCTCTTTCCTCTTTCCTCATCTGTATACACCCCTCCCTCTCCCCCGCTCTCTCTCTCTCTCTCTCTCTCTGACATATACACGCATGTTACCCTGGCTTTAATCTCATTCAGAGCCAGCGTGAGACAGATGCTGATGTCTTTTGAAGATCAGATGAATTATCTCCGTTGATCTGCCCGTCAGCCTCCTCCACAGTTCAGCCGCGTCTCTCTGGTACAGATGGGGTGGGGCTGCATTCACAGATGCACGAATGCCGAAGATGGAATATTTATGAATATACATCTTACGTCACAGGACTTTCTTCACAGGCTCAGAAACCGAAGGCATGACTGATATGAACATGCCGGCCTTCATCCAGTATCTGGATGTCCATTAGTGGACCTGTCACAGCCGTCGCAGCTTAAACTTAACTGCTTAACATAAGGGTAAATAAGCAGTGATGAGAGGGGCGGTGGGCAGTGACCAATCAGAGAGGACGCTCTCATGGTCCCGGGGACGCGCTTCGTCCTTTATTTATCCTAGTATTTATCCTACTATTTATCAAGCTGAGGTCAATTAGGGCAAAATTAGAGCTTCTTGTCTTGGATTTTTTCAATCCTGTGAACCCTTAGCATAGCCTCCCTGGGAACCAATGCTGCGTGTGGTTTGAGCTGGGATGTTGAATTTTCCGAGTTCCAAGTTCCAGCTGGGTCGAGGGAGACAAGTTGGATTTCCTACTTGGTTCCAAAACCAAGCTGGCTGCTCCATACATCCAATCAACAGTAGTAAAAGCAGTAGTGTTATACAGTTTAGCACAATACTGTGCAATGGTACTGGTGCCCCATCTTTGTCAGTTGTGCTGTGTCAGTTGTGAGCTGCTAAGCATGAGCTTAGATGCCTAATCGGCCAGGTGAAGCAGCAACATGCTCCTGGGCGCCCCCTGCAGTTGTGGAGGGCAATTCACTTTTTAGTGTAGTAGTGGAAGTAGTGTAAAATGACACTTCAAATGGCTGGAGCAGCTGTTCATACTGTAATAAAACAGATAATACACAATAAATAAGACCAGTGCAAGACCAGTGATCAGACCAGTACATTGTTATACCTGTAGAACCCAGAAAAACCCAGCGCTTACCTCCTTAGACCCAGTGAAGAAGGGCCGTCTGGACACCGCGGTGTCCTACATTTACATACCCTTAGCTAGTAATATATATATACACACACACACACATACATACATATATATATATATATATAAGAGAGAGATTCACTTAGTATGGAGACTAAAATACTCTGCACTACACTTCACCCAAGAAGAGCTGGGTCTTCAGTCTGTGTTTGAAGACCGTGAGCAACTCTGCTGTTCGGACACCCAGGGGAAGTTCGTTCCACCACTTCAGTGGTCAGCCTGGACGCTCGTCTTCCCTGGATCTTAAAGGATTGCTGGTCAAGCTGAGCTGTACTGGAAGCTCATAGGGCTCTTTGGTGCTGATCAGCTTTTGACCATGGCCTCTTTGGTACATTGCAGAGTAGATTTTTAATTTTTTCTTCTCCCCTCATCCAAAAAAAAACGTTAAGCTCTTGCTGGCCGTAGCTCACACTCACTGGGCTGAATTCCCGGACGTGGATTAAGCTTTAGACTTGAACTTAATCGCAGCGCCAATGGTGAGTCATCTTTGGAAGCGCCTTTTGTCAAGACTAGTCTTGATTTATCTTCGTTTGGGAAAGGGGGCTTTTTCATTTACAGAGCTCAAGCACATTGCTTATCAAACTGCCAACCTGACTTTCTCTAAATTATTATTATTTATTTATTTATTTATTTACATTCAGTCCCTCACGGATTGCCTCTGATTTTGGTTTGAAGGACAATTAGGCCTGTTTTAAACCGAAGAAAGCCATTTTGCAAATCTGTATCTGTGTGTTGAGCTCGCTGTGCCTCTTTTTTGGCTGCTTCAGACACTGATAAACTGACATTGATTCAGACATGGAATGCAAGCGCTATGAATAAGTCATTCGCTGGCACACAAAGCAAATAATCTCATCTCTATTCTGAGGAAAGGGGTTGCAGGATGAATGAGATGCCATCAAGACGCATGATTCCTCTTCCAGCATCCTTCATTGTGGAGGATCCACTCTGTGGGGTTTTTCCGCCCTCCCTCGGCGCGTGCCTCTCATCATAATTCAGAGAAGCGGTGCTTCCCGGCCCTGGCTGAAATCTCAGAGGTGTGCGAGGTGCGCGGGGGACACAGGGACTTGCTTTGTTTAATTAGGTTACACAGAGAGAGAGGGAGAAAGTGTGTGTGTCTGTGTGGCTGGTAGGGGTTTAAATGGTCTGTGACAACGATTTTATTACTTCATACTGATTTTACTGTTACACACTCGCGCACACACACACACACACACACACACACACATACATATATGTGATCGCTGTAGCATTCAGCTACTATAAAGCCACACTCAGCAGCAGAGAAGGTGTTGACTTGCTCTAACAGCCTTCAGCGTTGAGGCCAGACAGCTACAACACAATAGAAATAACAAGCGAACATAAAGGGGGGTGCAGCCTGGGGGGAATGACTACACCCTAATGGTGATTGAAGGGTGAAAGACACACCCAGTAGGCAAATAGATGATGCCCGGAGTTGTGCCCAAGCCGTATAATAAGGTACCTTCTAAAACCAGTAGCCACTCAAAACCCTTTAGCCAAAGGCAGTAATTAGAAGGTGTCCACATATTTAAGATTAAAGGTTATCAGCCTATAGTATCTCAGTGTTCTTAGATTAAATTGCCAAAGGCTGAACTGGGAGCGACCAGAGTGTGCACAACACACAACCGTCTGCTTTTCAGCTCTCCGAGCCGGAGGGGAGGTCTGCGGTTGCCTCAGCCTCTACCTCTGCACTTTACATGTACACAGTGCTCAGCCTAGTGACTCATGTGTCTTGTCGGCTGTGTACACACAGGGCACTCCTCACCGAGGGAGAAATGACCTTTATGTGGGACAAGGGAGGGTCGGTGAGGGGAACAAGGTCTCGTGTTTCTGTCTCTATGTGTTCTTGTGGTGTTCTGCTATTTAATTGGCTTTAGGTAGACGACCGCCTCGTCTGTAGGTTCTCTTCCCTCAGGGACGACCCTTGTTACTGAAAGGGCAAGTCCCCAAGTGCAGCTGCTGGACAAATTGATATTTTTAATTCAGAAAGGTGACAGACACACCCAGTATGCAAATAGATGGTGCCAGGAGCCGCTGGGTGAAGGGTGAAAGTGCCCAAACATAAGGCATGTAAATGCATTTAAATGCAGTGTCCAATACAATTATTTGTGGGCATGGCCAATTAAATGACCAGTTAATTGTGATTCTGGGAGTGCGACCTCAATGCAGACCCTCTGTATAGAGGCTTAAAAGACTATGGGTGCTTAATGAATCTGGAGAGGTCATGAGTACCGAACCCTCTACAGGTCCATACAGGTCTGTCTATCAGTGGTCAGTGCTTTACAGTGCTCGCTTTCTAATCTTCATGAAGGCCGTGCTGTAGATGGACTGTCTGGGCCTTTCCTTTCAGTTTCTATTCAGAAGAAAAAGGCCACTGCCGTCGTTGTGCTCCAACAGAGGCTCGTTTATGGCTTCATCCTGTGTTTGCAGAGCGGGAGAGGCCCGGGGAAGTGCGAAAGGGACGTGATTTACCTTCGCCTTTGTGTGGCTTCCTTAGTGCTCTTTACACCCTCCTGTTGTTTGATTAGAGACCAGTATATCTGCTGTCGGTAGATATTTGCCCAGGCCCCTAGCAGATATGGGAAGTATGTGTCCTGATAAAGAGTCAGCTCAGACTGACCATAGTGTTGCTGTGGAGAGGGCTGCCTGCTTAGTGACATGCTTGGGTCAGTTCGGGATGGGTTCCAGTTATTTACACTACTGCTCTTCTGATATCCCTGCTGGAAAACACAGCCCGCTCTGCTCAAGCTGCTTTTCGTTGGAGTTTGATGGTTTAGCTGCTTGACAAGCATGAGCAACCTCACCAAGCTTTACCATGTCACCCCAGCTTGTTGGCCTTGCTGGTTGATGCGGGCCATCCAGCTTGGTCTTGCTAGTCGACCAAGCTGTTGGACCAGCGTAATCTGCGTCACCAAGCTGGTCGACCAGCTTGACCAAGCATGACCAAAAATCATATGGCACAAATATTATGCTGGTTAAGAGCTGGATAAAGGGCTAGCTTACCAGTATGGGGTATGTTCTCGGCTGGATGACCAGCCTTTCAGACACCTTGACCGATTTTTCAGCAAGGATGTCTGTCCTGTTCAGCTCCACTTTTCTTCATTTCTTACATTCAGTTCATATTTAGTCAAACCGAGTGAATTTGATTTGTATAGCACTTCAGATGTCAGGAATTCACGGACAAGATAAAATGAGCCATGAAACCCAGAGTGAGCAAACCAAGGATAAAACGAACTCCATCCAAGCTGAAGGAAGAAACGTTGGTCTAAAGCACCTGAATAAGGACTAATACATGAATTGAACTTTATTAAGGTCATCTTCCACGCAAGTCCGTCCCAGTGATGCACTGGTGTACTGAAACAGTCATGGTCACAGCTCAGCAGTAGTGATAGTAATAGTAATGCTGAATCAGTCCCATCATATGTTCAAGTCATCAAGGTACATCAGCAGCATGGATCAGAGGTGCAGTTTGAAGGTGTGGAGGGATGAAGCAGATGCTGGTAAGGGAATGCAGCTTGCAGCTTTTCTAAAAGTTACCATGTAAAGTTACGCTAAAATGACTTTGGTATGTACCTACGGAACGTGCCTATGGTGTTTGACACCCTCATTCAGCTGAGAGTGGTTAATTAACCAAGGCGTTGAGCGGCATTATTTATTTAGTCATGCTCTGATGCGCTAGGGAGGATTTCCTGCCTGCTTCTGCTGTTCTTACTGTGTTTCGGGTATCGATCATAATGTGGGATCAATACTGTGCCTTGTTCCCTCTGTTGAGACAGTGAACAGTGGTCTGATCCCCCTCATAGGAAGCGCAAAGTAGTTCCATGTGGTCAGCTCTTTCTCCAAGGTGCCACTGTTGACCATGTTTGACTGAAATGGCTGAAAACCACTGGGCTCCTGTTAGCAGAACCTTCTGCAGTCATTTTAGGCCAGTTTAGGCTTTCTGCTGGCTGAATCCTAGCAGGTGCTTGTCTTTAACTGGAAGTGGAAATGAGAACATCATCTCCTCAAACTCAAACCAACAACTCGGACACTGAAATGTCCTATTGTGTCATTTCATATGGCACAGTCCAGCTACTATTCGCACAGTCTGAGTAATGTCATGACTGATGGGTGCCAGGTTGCTCCGAACCGGCTGCTCCTGCCCACAGGGAGACACCTGCCGCATGTTTTCTGGTGCCAGAGAAGGCTGCCAGCATTGCTGGCTGCAGGAAAAAGCAGCTCATTTTCTCCCTCGGTTTGCAGGACAGGGCCTGGCGGATATACCAGACCAGGAGAGAAATCCAAACCTCAGCCTGCTGTGTTCCTGCACCGGCTTCTCTGTGGTTTTTCACCCTGGGGCAGAGCTACTGTAGGCTTTCAGCGCTGCAATCGGACAGGCCGAGTATGAAATGCTAATAGTGTCTGAACAGCTGTGTGTGTGTATGTGTGTAAAGCTCGTTCGGAATGGCCTACTGAATGGGATATTTGTCAAGGGAAAATGATCGATTTGGCTGCATGATTCCGTTCTGCTGCCGTTTCAGATCCCGAGACGTTCCTAGTTGTAGGAAAAGTCATTAGGAGTTCATGAACCCGAAGAGGCCAAGGAAAGGCCACTTTCCTTATCCAGCGATTCGCTGCGGTTCTGTTAATGCTCCGGCCTGGTGCCCGTTTGAAGTGGCGCAATGAGATGGAAAGCGTTGAGGGCAAGGTCCAGAGAGCTGCTCCGCTGATTACAGAGTGTTTGAAACTGGTTGATTGCTGTTGGCTTTGGGAAATGTGCCCAGTTTACAGCAGTGGCTGATATAACCTCATCAGATAAAACTCCTCTTAACTCCATGCCCGCACTCTTCCTTGCCTTCTGTGGTTTAGCACACTACGCTTGTTTGACTGTTCACAGACCAAGCGCCTTGCCTGATAAATGACTCACTACTATTGTCAACTGCGCTTGAATTTCATTGAGTTTCTTCGGCTGATGGGACGGTTTAGATCCCTTCTGTCTGATGGAGGAGATCAGATATCAGAAGTCCTTTGTTTCTGCTCAGCCTGTGTAATGAGTATAGCATAACTTTGCTATTTGTTTTGCCTGCTTAAAAGCCCACTTTCCTCATCCTTGCGTTCGAGGATTGGCCTGAATTACAGCTTTATTGGCCATTGTTTGAAGCGCAGCGTAGGAGGGGCAGCAATGCCCGATTAACTGCCCAAATGAGTCACACGCAAGCCATGCATACGCTTGCATAAACACAGCGGTTGGTGGAGCGTAGTGGGTAGCAACATTGGGCCTCATCCACCATTATCTTCCTAAGAATCTGTGTCTCCCCACTCTGCACTGTTTGACTGGAATTGCAAGTCGAGAGAGGTCCGCCTTGTCCTCTACACTACCCAGTGTACATCATACAGTGCCCAGGGCAGCACGTTTTTTTGTCTGGGTGTGGAGACAGAGGGGCCAGCTGGGTGAGGCCAACCTGCATGACCTGGCATAATACCCTACCCTCAGTGCTGGGGTAGCTGGTAGTCTACCTAAGAAAAGAGATGTAGTGCATTCAGGTCCCAGGACTGACTGGGTACTCCTGGTTGTGCCTTTGGGCAAGTATTGCATTGTATTTGGTGGTTGCTGTGATTAATATGGTATCCCAGTATAGTATTGCTAAGTGGTTGCTGTGGTATTGATGGCGACACTGAAGATACCACCGAAGTAGTTGCTAGGTGGTTGTTAAGAAGATTTCCCAAAGGCTTTTTCACGTTTCTTTTGTTTTGGGCACGACGGCACAAATGCTGGTGCGAATCTGCATCTCCTAGGCAACGGGAGGTAGGTAGGTGTGTTTTGGGGCTGAGGTTGTGTAGTGGATAATCCCCAGCAATATGTCGGTCATCCCTTGCATTGTATTTGGTGGTTGCTGTGGTTAATATGCTATCCCAGTACAGTATTGCTAAGTGGTGGCTGTGGTATCCCAGATGATTGCACATGGGTTGTTATGTATCCCATGTGGTTGCTATGGTGTTGCTAAGTGGTTATTATGGTATTCCAGTACAGTATTGCTAAGTGGTGGCTGTGGTATCCCAGATGAATGCTATGGTTTTGCTGTATTGTTGTGGTGTGTTTTGGGGAGTGTTCAGTTCAGCAACTGACTGAGGTTGTGTAGTGGATAATCCCCAGCAATATGTTGGTCATCCCTTGCATTGTACTTGGTGGTTGCTGTGGTTAATATGGTATCCCAGTACAGTATTGCTAAGTGGTGGCTGTGGTATCCCAGATGATTGCTATAGTTTTGCTGTATTTTTGCAAATGGGTTGTTATGTATCCCATGTGGTTGCTATGGTGTTTCTAAGTGGTTAATATGGTATTCCAGTATAGTATTGCTAAGTGGTTGCTGTGGTATTGATAGCGACACAGAAGATACCACCTAAGTAGTTGCTAGGTGGTTGTTAAGAAGATTTCCCAAAGGCTTTTTCACGTTTCTTTCGTTTTGGGCACAACGACACAAATGCTGGTGCGAATCTGCATCTCCTAGGCGACGGGTGGGAGGTAGGTGTGTTTTGGTGCGTGTTTAGTTTGTGTAGTCGTGTAGTGGATAATCCCCAGCAATATGCCAGTCATCCCTTGCATTGTACTTGGTGGTTGCTGTGGTTAATATGGTATCCCAGTACAGTATTGCTAAGTGGTGGCTGTGGTATCCCAGATGATTGCTATAGTTTTGCTGTATTTTTGCAAATGGGTTGTTATGTATTCCATGTGGTTGCTATGCTGTTGCTAAGTGGTTATTATGGTATCCCAGTATAGTATTGCTAAGTGGTTGCTGTGGTATTCCAGTTGGTGTTGGTAGCAACACTGAAGATACCACCTAAGTAGTTGCTAGGTAATAGGAGGTAGGTGTGTTTTGGGGCGTGTTCAGTTCAGCAACAGGCTGAGGTCGTGTAATGGATAATCCCCAGCAATATGACGGTCATCCCTTGCGTGGTATTCAGGCACAGATTGTCCACAGGCAATCCGTTTCCATTTCCTGACGTGAACCTCCACGCTCGTACAGAGTGAGCATCGTACAGTGAGATACCCATGTCCGAACATGCCGTGTGAGTCGCCACCAGCAGACACCAAAGGGCACCAGGTCGAAACCTCACCCAAGACCGAAATGACCTAATGGGCCCCAAACACTCCAATGCGTATCTGCGCTGTGGATCATGTACACAAACCCAACAATCCGATATGATCGGTGTTCACTCCAAGGCGTGTCGGTGGCCTGCTTGGGGTCGTTGCAAATAGTGCTAAATATGCAGAAACTGACCGCAACCATTAGGCTGCGTATCAGCTTGTGTCTCGTCATGTTGCCCTCCAGAGCATGGAGCAAACACATGTGGCAGCTGACGGAGGACATTCCTCACGATCGACACCACTGCCATCTGGCAACAGTCCAGTCCAGTCCCCTGGCACCCCTGCAGGACCTGGAAGCAGGCCAGTCCCTTTTGCCTATAGGCTGATGTGGATGACGAGAGAGGTAGTAGGTGTCAGGTAGTGTTTCTTTCCCCCACTAAAAGAAAGTTCAAATGATCAGGCAAGGTCACGACTCTGGGATCCTTTTCAGTGACCGGTATTTTAACCCATGCCAGCCTAAGGGAATCGCTAAACTGGCTGAGGCTCAGTGCTCTTGAGCGATTCAGTGTTTTTCCATTGGCAGAACTCTAACAATGGGCTCTCTGTGTGGCTGTGTAGGCCCTGGTGTGTTCAGAAAGCCCTATTGTCAGTGGGGAGAGATAGGGAGAGGAGGTGGCCACTTGTGCCTGCGTAATCTCTCCTTACAATGGAACAGGGCAGAAAAAGACTTCATCTGAAGCCAGGGACAGTGAAACTCGCTCCTGAGTTCAGGATGCATGACTGGAGCGCTTTCCTCTATAACGAGAAGGAAATGTGAAACGAGAGCACAGATAAAGTGCTTTCGACTACTAGACAGATGCTAGACTGTTGCTATGTAGTTGCTATGGTGTTGCTAAGTGGTTGCTGTGGTATCCCAGCTGGTTGCTATGGTGTTGATGGCAACACTAAAGATACCACCTAAGTACCTAAGTATTGGGTGCTTGTTATGGAGCTGCAAGGTGGTTGATATGTTTTTGCTGTAGTGTTGCAAATGGGCTGTTATGTATTCCATGTGGTTGCTATGGTGTTGCTAAGTGGTTGATATGGTAGTGGTGGCTGTGGAATGCCAGGTGGTTGCTATGGTTTTGCTGTAGTGTTGCAAATGGGTTGTTATGTATCCCATGTGGTTGCTATGGTGTTGCTAAGTGGTTGATATAGTAGTGGTGGCTGTGGAATACCAGGTGGTTGCTATGGTTTTGCTGTAGTGTTGCAAATGGGTTGTTATGTATCCCATGTGGTTGCTATGGTGTTGCTAAGTGGTTGATATGGCAGTAGTGGCTGTGGAATTTCAGGTGGTTGCTATGGATTTGCTGTAGTGTTGCAAATGGGTTATGCATCCCATGTGGTTACTGTGGTGTTGCTACATGGTTAATATAAAATCCATGTATAGTATTGCTAAGTGGTGCCCGTGGAATCCCAGGTGGTTGCTATGGTATTGCTGTAGTGTTGCAAATGGCTTGTTATGTATCCCATGTGGTTGCCATGGTGTTGCTAAGTGTTTGATATGGTAGTGGTGGCTGTGGAATGCCAGGTGGTTGCTATGTTTTTTTTTTGTTGTAGTGTTGCAAATGGGTTGTTATGTATCCCATGTGGTTGCTATGGTGTTGCTAAGTGGTTGATGTGGTATCCCAGTTGCTGTGGTGTTGATAGCAACACCGGAGACACCACCTGAGTAATTGCTTGGTGCTTGTAATGGAGCTGCAAGGTGGTTGCTGTGGTGCTTGGTGGTTGCCGTAATGCATAGTGGTTGGAAGGAAGTTTCTAATATATCCCAGGTAATTACATGGTTGCCTAGATGTTGCCAAGTGGTTTTTGTGGTACCCCATGTGTTTATTTGGGTGCTGCCCCAGTGTGTACCAGCAACTAACGTCGTCTGCTGCGTGTTGGTGTTGGGGCTTGTGCCGGCTGCTGTGCGCTGGAAGGAGAGCTTGGGCAGTGAGTGACTCAGCACTCATGATGTTCATCGACACCGTCTAGCCTCAGCTCTGCTGCATGTGCTCTTTCCTCTCCGCTCTGGAGGGCTGCAGCTTTAGAGGGTGATTCAGCCTTAAGCGTTAAGGGTTCATTAGCTGATGGGTTCTCTATAGTACATTAGACTATAGCTGGACAGGTTTCTTCCCACTAAACTGGGCCTTGCGCTTCCGTCAATCGGAGCGACCGACATGATCATCTTGTAGGAATCAAAGTCCACTAGGTAGGTCCAGGTCCAGCCAAAGGTGCCACCCCAGCTCTTCTTCCTAGCATTTGTTTTTTATATGGAATGCGGTAATTTTGTGGACACGTCCAGTGCAGAATTGATCAGTGAAATCAGCTCTTGAGCGATGGTCTTGGCCAGCTCTGGTCTTGGATTGTTCTTGAAAGCCACTGAAACCGAAGTGTTCCACAATCTGATCTATTAGCTTGGGGTGGTTTTATTTACCAATTCTCACTTAACACTGCTTTAAATGAGTATGAGTAGAAAATGAACTCGAGCTTCTTCTGGTGGTGTGGCGTAGAGCGTCTCCTTAGGGTACACTCTTGTCAAAGAGTGGTGGCGCAAAAGCTCAGACCTTTCCTGATTCTTCAGCATAAAATCTTGCAATGCTGGAGGATAGCTCATTTTAAAAACGTATATTTTTAAAAATTGACGTACGTTATGATACTGGTCAGACAGTCATACAACACTGGTAGCCTTAACTGCTCTGTATAGCTCCGCTTGTCCAGAAATGCATGTGTAAAGCGTGTCCTCTAGACTCACTTTTCGACTGTAGGGGGAGCCAGGGAGCATAAGAAATTCCAGTCCTCACACAACGCTGCTTTAAATTGTGGCGTGGAGCTTCTTCTCTAGGAACACTCTTGTGAAAGGCTTCTGGTGGAGCATAGAGCTCAGACCTGTCCTGGTTCTTCAGTATAAAATCACACAATGCTGAAGGAAAGCTAATTTGCATACCAAGGATTTACAACTGACCCATTTCTAAAATCGATATTAATAATTGTTTGTTTTTGTTGTGTTTTTGTCCCTCTTAAATCTGTGTTCACTTATATTTTTAAAAATAACGTACGTTAGGATACTGTTCAGACCGCCATACAACACTGCTAGCTTTGGTATCTCCGCTTGTCCAGAAAGGCATGTGTAAAGCGTGTCCTCTACAGGTGGCTCAAAGCGCTAATTCCACTTTCTGACTGTAGGGGGAGCCAGGGAGCATAAGCAATTCCAATCCTCACATAACATTGCTTCATATTGTGGCGTGGAGCTTCTCCTCTAGGAACACTCTTGTCAAAGGCTTCTGGTGGAGCATAGAGCTCAGACATTTCCTGGTTCTTCAGTATAAAATCATGCAAATCAAACTGCCTGTCATCAAATATCAGTTTTTTTTATGTTATGAGACTGTTCAGACCGCCATACAACACCTGGGAGCTTTGAAGGGTCTGCCAAACTGCCTAGGGAATACACTGTGTTGGCATTCCAGAGGTTACAGTGCAGAGGAGGCACGTTGGCACGTGTCTTGTCTGGCTGCGGGACGTCTCGCCACTGCATGAGCAGTAAAGCTGCATCGTCCCGCTAATGTCAATTAGTGCTGTGTCCTTGTACTTCCTTTAGCCGCAGAAACACGCCGCAGGATGACGTGCATCACTTGCCCAGTCAGCAGGTTCTGTCCTGCCTCCTGGAGGATTGATCTGTCCAGTTTTCCTCCGCTTACGAAGGTTAGTCTCCCCTCAGCGGATCAGAGGAGTAGATTCCACACCAGATTAGAGCTGTGCATGAAAGCCTGTAATGAGAATCTGCATATTTCAGTCCTTATTTGTTTGTTTTTTTGGTTTGATCTGATTTAACCGGAACAGTCAATTGTGTCAGATGTGCAGGTGAAAGAAGCAGAACCGACAACCAGGTCCAGGCGTAGGCCTTTACAGCCAGAATTCCTTCATCTGTAAACCCCGTAGATGGATGTAGCGGTTCTCCTCGAGCCTGCGCTGCAAGATCCTGCATCGTCTGCAGGTTCCTGGACTGTGTGTTGCTGTATGTTACATCATTTGTGAGAACAGACAACACAGACAGGGCTCATGTAGCATCCGGTTTGGGGGGCAAGGCTGTTGTTCTGATGAATGGGAATTATTCATGTAGATGAGGAGGGTTATGCAGTCTTCCCTTCGTCGGAGCGCTGGAGCTGAACAGAATAGCAGAGCTCCAGAATTGTGTGTATGTATGTATGTATGTATTAATCTAATGTAAGTACTGTAGCACAGTAAGTTCTAGAGATATAGATAATTGATTATCAGCTCCAAAATGTCTCTCCAGTCTAAATAACAGTCCATTTCCATTGTCTGAGGCACCTCTCTGATAGAATGGCGCTATCCTGTTGTCCACCCCTAACCCATCAGTACCCCTCAGCACTACTATGACGTAAAAAAAAAAAAAAAACCCAGTCTGATCTGCACCAGCTTTTAGTACGGGCTGTTTTCCCCATCTTCCTGCCTGTTCATCTCTAAACTCTGCATCTGTGCCGCGGTAAGAAATATGGAGCATGGCATTGCTTGAAGAACCAGATGAAGCAGCTTCTACTGCGCTTCTCCAGACAAAGAAAGATGGAGGAGGTTTTTCGGGATCCTGCCGAGCTTCTTCATGTGTGGAATTAGTCACGTCTGCGTCTGCCGCCTCCTCAGCCGTGCTTTCGGTGGAAGTAGGTTAATGTGAAGAGCCAGGAGGCAGTAAGACACGCAAGCACATGTGCGCGCACACACACACACAGACACACACACTTGTACACAGGCAGAAAGGAAAACTTGAGTGGTCAGTCAAGGTTCCCGAATGTGCACACCCTTCTCCCGTGCCATGGATTAGCTGTTGGTCCAATAGTGCATCATCTAGCCTGCAGGCCTGAGCGTCTGTTCTGTGTGTGTGTGTGTGTGTGTGTGTGTGTGTGTGTGTGTGTGTGTGTGTGTGTGTGTGTGCGCATACATGTGTATATGTGTGTGTTTGGGCAGGGGCACAGAGTGAACAGCCCAAACAGAGCTGGACAGCATATTTCATCCCATGCCCCAGTAAGCCAGTCATGCTGGATTTTGCCAAAATGCTGAGGCTGAACAGCATGGCTCGGTTCATGCCCCAGTAAGTTCAGCAGGCTTTCGTTTGGCCGTGATTCCAGGGCTGTAATCCATGCACCAGTAGCTAGTAGAGACGGACTGGGTTGCATGTTCGTTTAGCACTGCAGTCTGGGTTAGTCTATTGGACTGCGGTCAGGGTTAGTCTATTGGACTGCGGTCAGGGTTAGTCTATTGGACTGCGGTCTGGGTTGGTCTGTTTGACTGCGGTCTGGGTTGGTCTGTTTGACTGCGGTCAGGGTTATACTGTTGGACTGCGGTCAGGGTTGGTCTGTTGGACTGTAGTCTGGGCTAGACTGTTGGACCGCGGTCGGGGTTAGACTGTTGGACCGCGGTCGGGGTTAGACTGTTAAGGGACTGAAAGGGAGGAGCTACTCGTATCTGGAACAGCCATTGCGATGCAAAGATGCAAGTGCAACAGCGACAAAAGAAACCCAGCCTTTCATCTTAGTGACACATTTCATGTTCTCATAGCAACACTTCATCACTTCCTGCTTTAGGATATTAATATTAATTGTACAAATCTGCCAAACCTGCACTATTAAGATGAGCATAAAGTATATGCTTTATAGTATCAGTGTGTAGTACGCGATTGGGACACAGCCTGAATCTTAATGATCTCTGGCCTTATAGACTTAAAGCAGCATTATGGGAGAATTGGTATTTTATGCTCCTGGGCTCTGAGTGTAATTCTCTATTACTCCACTGCTCCAGTCCATACAGATCACACTCTGTACATGTGCACTTTGTTCACAAGCTGAGAGATGCTGAAATACTAAGAAATGCGTAATATTGACTAGTATGACTAGTGATATTAATATATAATTTATTAATTATTTAATTAAGCATTTTACACAAATAGGGAATGTGGAAGCATGCCAGGCCTACATCATCAATGACCTACTGCAGGTCAGTGGAACGTCACAATTCTGTTAAAGCTGTTATTTTTAAGGAACCAATGCTACACAATGCTGCTTTAACATTGTTGCCCAATTTTTACCAGGAGTTTACAACTTTTCCCATCTTGAGTATAACAAAAAAAAAAGGTGTATTTGGAGATATGAGGTTTTTTATTGAATCAGCGTAGCTCTGGAAAGATGGAGAAGAGCATTTGTGAGGGAAATTCTTATTTAGTGTCCTCAGTTTGTACCAGAATATGAATAAGCATGATTTTGCAGAGGCCACAGTTGATACCCCCCCCCCCCCCCCACACACACACACACACACACACACACACACATTTTTTTTGTGTACGTGTGCACCCCGCTGGTAAGCACAGACCTTGGCATGGTTTTCATGCCACCAGCTAAAAGTTCCGCTTCTGAGATGGGGCCGTAACCATGGCAACGGTGATGGGGGTGGGTTGTAGCACGAGAGTGTGGGTTTGACAGTGAGGATAATCTGTCTCTGTGTGGAGAACACACACACACACACACACACACACACACACACTCACACAGAGTGACTTCCAAATTGACATTCTTCTGGAGACACCTAAAATAAACACGCGTCCTCTCTCACGTTTGTGTTCGGCCCACTCGAGTGTTCAAGAGCGTGTTTTGTGTGTGTGTGTGTGTGTTCATGTCCTGCCCTCCCCGTGGCTGGTGTCATGGAGGGCCTGCCGTCTTCGGTCAAGCTCCAGTAGTGCCGTCTGTGGATGCTGACAGATGATTGGCTGAGAAAGCACAAGAGGGGGAGGGGCACAGGACCCCCCCCCCCCCACACACACACACACACTCATACACACACGTACACACTCATATACACACACATGCACATCATCAGAGAAATATGTGGCACGTATTTACTTCCAGTCAGACGGAGACGCTCACTCAGAAGAACGTGGAGAACCTCCGAGCTGTCGTAATCAGCAGTCCAGGAGTGAGCCTACGTCTCCGTCTAGCAGAACGTCCTGCAGCAGGTCTTAAAGGAACAGGATTAGTTTCTGACGCTGTGGGAAGTGCTGTTATGTGGGTAAAAGTAGGTTGCATAGCTACGAAATGTAGTACAGCCTGAATTCTGTCTGTCTGTCTGTCTGGTTTCAAAAAAATGAGCATCATTCAGTGTCAGAGCCACATAAGGAAGTCTCCTTATCATTTCATAATTGCCACATCTACCCCCCCCCCCCCCCCCCCCCCCCCCAAGAAAGAAAGAACCCCCCCCCAGCACTAAGAGGGTGAAGGCCATGAAGCCAGCCCACTGCCAGCTCTATTCTGACAGGTTTAGGATGGGAGTGGCTTGATTTACACGGTGCCGTCGCCTCCGGAAGACGTGATGATGGCTAAAATAAGCAGCTACGTGTTCATAACGCAAATATAGGCTATAGGCTGCGCTACACAATGACTTAGGGGGCAGGGATAGGGGGCAGAACATGGAAACGCATGGTATTCACATAACCTGAGGTTATACCAATGGAATCCTTACTGACATGGAAGCATGCAGGCCGTGAAAATGGGTTAGGGTTAGGACTAGGGCTAGGGGTAAGGGGTTGAGGTTGAGGTTGGGTCTAGGGTTATGGGTTAGGTGTTAGCGGGTAGGATTAGGGTTAGGGGTTAGGGGTAGGTTTAGGGTTCAGCATGCGGTCCGTGAAAATGGGTTTGGGTGTTAGGGTTAGGGTTGGGTGTTAGGGAGTAGGGATAGGATTAGGGGTAGGGGTAGAGTTAGAGCATGCAGTCCGTGAAAATGGGTTAGGGTTAGGACTAGGGCTAGAGTTATGGGTTAGGGGTTAGGTGGGAGGGTTAGGGGTTGAGGTTATGGGTTAGGGGTTGAGGTTATGGGTTAGGGGTTGAGGTTATGGGTTAGGGTTAGGACTAGGGCTAGGATTAGGTGGTAGGGTTAGGGGTTGAGGTTATGGGTTAGGGTTAGGACTAGGGCTAGAGTTAGGGGCTAGGCCTAGGGGTCGGGTTAGGGGGTAGGGGTAGGGTTTGGGTTATGGTCGGACAGATAGCTGTGGTCTAGGCGTCTAAAATGAAGTCAGTCAGTCAGTAAAAATTAATTTCTGTGGCACATTTAGAACAACAACCAGAGCTGAAGTGTTTCACACAACTAGGAACAGAAATATCCAAAAATAAATGATAAAAAATAATTACAAGATTATTACTTAACATCACATCATAAGATTCACATTCCACCATAATTCAGCTAATTGCGAAAGCAAAGCGATGCAGGAGCCTTTTAAGTTCTGACTTAATCATCATTAGAGGGAGGGAGCACATCACGTCTCAGTAAGGAGACTCCTCCAGAGCTTTTTTCGGGCCACCACGGAAAAAAGCTCGGTCACCCTTTAGTTTTTTCTGGGCCTGAAAAACCCTCAGAAGAAGCTGGTCAGCAGATCTGGAGGCTCTTGGTGAAGTGTGTAACTGAAGCAGTTCAGCTGAGTAAGCGAGAGAGAGCGCATTTAGAGCTTCGACCCCCACAAGAAAACTTTACATTGAATTCTGCATTGAATTGAGTTGGAGGCCAACGCCATGATGAGCATACAGCTGCAGCATTTCGGTCCCGCTGTAGTGGTGCTAGTGAAGACCGGATAGCTCCAAGTTGCAATGGGTTACTGACGTCCAACCGGGATGAGCTAAACGCATGAATCACCTTTTCCAGGTCGCTGGCTGACGGGAATGGCTTAATCTTGCGGGTATTTCCCAGATGGAAGAAGCTGCTTTTGGCCGTGGAAGAGAGAAGCCTGTCAAATAATAATCAGCATTATTGACAATAGTGCTGAACCCCACTCTCTGTCTCTGTCTCTAGCATATCATATCATCATTTTAGCGTTGCCGTAGTCTATTAAGGTTGAGTATGAAATAGTATAGTGGTGTGTAACTGCGCTAGAGGAACCTCAGAGCGCAAACGTGAGCAAGCTCCAAATCTAAAAAGTATTTGGATAGCAGTGTAAAGATTCCGCTGTTGGTGCTTTTTGTAGACGTTTCATCTACATGATGAGCTATTGTGATAAATACTGTATATCGTAAAAAACAATCCTTTATAATTTTTCCATATCGCCCACCTCTAGTTCTCACTCCAGATCTGGCCAGCCATCGTGATTGGACAGTCCTAATACACTCGGTCATTCGCAGTCCTTTCTCCCGGAGGTTCCCTCCTTCAGCAGCTAGAACTTCCAGCGAATACGGTCCAAATACACAGTGGTCCAAAACCTGAGCTCAGGATTTCCACAGCCTGCATCATGTTTCTGTTTGTCTCTCTCTCTCTCTCTCTCTTTCTTTTTTTCTCTCTCTCGTTTCTTTCTCTCTCTCTCTCTCTTTCTTTCTTTCTTTCTTTCTTTCTCTCTCTCGTTTCTTTCTCTCTTTCTTTCTTTCTTTCTTTCTCTCTCTCTCTCTCGGTCTTTCTTTCCATCTCGCTTGCTCGTTCACTCTTTCTTTTGTCGACTCACCAACTCAGATGCTCTCTCTCGCTCTCTCTCTCTCTCTCTCTCTCTCTCTCATACACACACATCAAAGGAATCTCCCCTATGCTTTATTTAGCTGTATTCCGCCAGTGCTCGTGCTTGCGCTCTCTCTCTCTCTCTCTCTCTCTCTCTCTCTCTATGGAATGACTTCACACAGGCATGTCTCACTCGGCAGGAGCTAAATCCGGAGTGTTCCGATTGGGCAGACCGACCTCATTAAGGTTCAGCAGAAGCCTGATTACACGTCGTGAAAAAAGGAAGATATGAAGGGAACAGAATCCTGATGACCTCCAGTGACCCCAGTCCAGAACACATCTTGATAACCGTGTTCACTCCACCTCTCGGCGGTATCTCAGAAGGTCTCTTTCAAAGCTCACTCATGTGGCGTCTCCACTGTCGGGTGTAGTTCCAGGGCCCGAGACTGAGGCTTTTCTGAAGAACCTTTTATTTATCTTTATTTATCCTGGCTCATCTGGAACTATGTGCACCTTTGCTCCCCTAGTACACATGCGGTCACTCATAGTGCAGACATTATCATATTAGCATTAGCATTTCAGTTCTGGCGCGGCATGGGAGAAAGCGAGGGTCGCATTGAGCAGAGATGGCATATCTTCCTTCCTGCTGCAAATCTAGGCTGAAACGGCACACACTCACACTGTGCCAGTGTGCCATGATGGCGTTGGCTGTGTGTTTCGTCCTGTGGGGGGGGGGGCAGAATGCTTGAGTAGTTTGAGGCCTACTTTTAGGGGCTGATCTCCACGAAGTGACATGATTAAAGTACAAACAGCTCGTTTTAAAGAAGCGATATTGGAGCACTGTTGACCTATATTTTAGATTTACTAGGCAATTGATCTTGAATTAATCGAACCTGACATTCAGAACCTCTGCTTGACTAATTTTTGCCCATGTTGATTATTTCCATAAAAAAAAAAAACTTTCCCAACTGTGTGTGTTTATGTACTGTCCCTTTAAAAGTACATACATGAGAGGATCATCGGAGTCTCTCTCCCCTCAGTCATGGACATTTACACCACCCGCTGCATCTGCAAAGCAACCAGCATTGTGGATGACTCCACCCACCCTTCACACAGACTGTTCTCCCTCCTGCCATCAGGAAGAAGGTACCGCAGCATCCGGTCCAACACGACCAGACTCTGCAATAGCTTCTTCCCCCAAGCCATCAGACTTCTCAACTCCAGAGACTGAACTGATGGTTTTTCTGTTCCATGCGCACTCTCTCTCTCTCTCTCTCTCTCTCTCTCTCTCACACACACACCAACCATTCACTCCAGACAATATGGGAAGCATTTTGCACTAATAACTATACTACCTCACTGGACTCAATATTTATTGCACACTGCATAATTTGCACACTACCCCCAATTATTTATTATTCTCTGTCTGTACTGTGTTGTGTTGTCTGTCTGCACTTGTTTGTGTTGCACTTGTGTTCTGTATGCACTGTGTCTATGTTGCACCATGGTTTCGTTTCACTGTGTACTCTATATGTAGTTGAAATGACAATTAAAACCCACTTGACCACTTGACCATACCACTATTGCTATATTATGTTTTGCAATGCTGTATCGAGTCAGTATTGATTTTGAGTTAATACTTTGCAGCTGGGATGTCCTGATCAGGTTATTTTGCCCCCAGCGATGTGATCAGAGTCTCTTACCGCTGCTTTAATACGAGTCCAGCCTGATACACACTCGGTTTTGGACTAATACCTGTGGTTGTTTTGTCGACTACTGATGTGAAAGGACTCTCTTACAATGAGGTGAATAAGCTATGATGGGGATTTCTATAGCGTGTGTGTGTGTGTGTGTGTGTGTGTGTGTGTGTGTGTGTGTGTTAGCATTAGCGTTAGCACCCGCGCGGTTTTGAACATGCTGTTGAGTGCTGATTTAAAAACAGTATATTGCTCTTCTGTATCTCATATAAACCCAGCTGTGCTGACTGAGAGGGGTTTAGTACAATACCTATAATCTCACACCAGTTTTATTAACTGTGAGTGAAGGAGTGAATGAATGCCTTGTCAATTGTTTGGCTCTTAGTTTTCACTGCTGAATTGATCGCTAGTCGTTTCCTCAGGTACGAGTGGAAAGAGCAGTGTGGCCGAGGGCTGTGAGATCAGACTGCGGAGACCCTGTGAATCAGTGGTGTGAGGAGAAGCTGCTGTATCAGACACAGGCCACAGTTTTCATTACGTGCATTAATATTCCACATTTTATCATTATTGATCAAATGCCGCCACTGCAGTGACCCAGCAGTCCTTCACGTACTGTGCTACGGAGGCATGTCAAGGACAGCTGGACCTCTGAACTGAATGTTTTCACCCACATATTTCATTCACATATACAAACAAACACTCCACCCAACTCCACTGTGAGCTCACGCTGAAGGTCACTCAGCCAAAAGAGGCATCTGCTTCGTGCCCTTGTTTTTGGATGGGATGGTTTGGCTGTTAATTATTTTGTTGTTTAAATGGTTGCTTTTAAATCAGTTAGCACCCCCCTAGAACTTCACCCCCCCTCAACCCCTCAACCTCAGGCCTCTGAACGGAACCCTTTGAGGATAAGCTGAGTACACACCCCTACTGAAAGTGTGTAGGCCTCAAAATTCCCACATATATAATGGAGATGTCAGGTTTTGTGACAGAAAACACACACCACATATGAAACACATGGTTCGATGGATGGCAGCATCAGTAAAGGAAAGGATAACAGTGTCTGATTTTTGTCTCCTCTTGTCCCGTAGGCACTGGCGTCTCATCGCGGGTACCTCCTTACTGCACGAATACCAGCCAAGGTAAACACACAAGCTCCTCTCAGTCCTCTTGCTGTGTTCTCATTCTCATTCTGACTCTCTCATGCTCTCACGCTCTCGCGCTCGCTTTCTCCCTCTCCCCACATGATGTCAGCTGCTTACAGATGTGGCCCTGCTGTTCTCCTTTTGAAGTTTGCTTGTGTGCATCTGTGCGCATCTATTTCACACAAAGCGTTTTATTGTCTACAGTAGTTCATATTTATTAGTGAAGCCTGGAATTATTCATACCTGGAGAATTTGACCGGAAACGACACGGGCGTCTCCCATAGAGACGACATAGTGGGAAACGATATTTCTGAGCTTTTATGTACATTTGAACAAAACGTGGCCAAAATTCTTCATACCCTTCTCAGCAATCAACAGAAAAGCCTTTATTGGCCGTTACAGCAACAAACGCTTCCCAGTATTTTAGCCCATTCATCTTTAGCGAGGGTCTCCTTGCCATGACCCTGATCTTTAGCTCCTTTTGCTGTACGTTTTGGGTCGTTGGCGTGCTGAAATGTGCCCGCTGGTGTGCAAAGCCAGATTTCTCTGCAGACTGCCTGATGTAGTTGTTGTTGTTGATGAGAATCTTGATGAATTGCTCTTTTTTCATGGTGCCATTTACTGTGATTAGGTTCCCTGGTCCATTGGCAGAGACCCCCCCCATCATTAGGTTCCCATCGCACCACCATGTTTGACAGTGAGGATGGTGTTCTTCTGAAATGGTGAGACCAGAGGTCGTCGTCTTTGTCCAGATAAGCATGTGCATAGGCCATTTCTGGAGAAGTGGCGTCCTCCTTGGTCTGCCACCCGTGGAATCCAGCAGTGTGCAGTGTCCGTTGGACTGTCTGTTGGACTGTCCTTGAGACGTTGCCAATAGCAGAGCCCAGATTCACCAGAATAGGCCTTGGTGGGGATCCTTGTTGAGTCTTTGTCACCTCTCTCACTGTCCTCCTGGCCAGCCAGGGTGTCATTTTTGGCTTCTGACCACGTCCTCTGAGATCTTTCCACCTTGGAAAACATTTAGATATGGCCTTATAGCCCTGTCCTGACTTGTGAGCAGCCACAATGCGCAGACGCAGGGCTCTAGTTAGCTCCTTTGTCTTAGCCATGACTGTCCACAAACCAACTGCAGTTGCTAAAAACTGTTAAGCTGTGCCCAGTGAATCAGGGTCATTAGGATGCTTTAGAACAGCTTGGGCTCTTTGAAATGGTATAAAACTTTTAGATTTCCCACTGCTGATCCAAAGTCGTCCCCCAGAGATAAACACAGCCTGTCCTAGAGGGATTAGGATGAAATTTAAGGTGGTCAGATGGTCAGTATTCCAACTATCCAAGTTACACCCTGAGCCTTATTATCTTAACGTCTTACTTGGGAGTCTTCCCTGGACCTGAGTGAGCACCACACTACCCGTCTCAATTCCCTTATAAGCCAACGTGTCCCTGTTTACCCCCAGGTGCAACCCCCTAATGACTGCACCTCCCACCTGCTAGTCATACCTGTCCCGCTAACATCCAACAGAGGCCACACATAAGCCTCTCTGTGATTATTACAAGAAATGTGTGTGTGTGGGGGGGGGTACCCGGGGATGGACTCGCACCTTCTCCAGGAGGTCTTCCTGCCTTGCGTCCAATGGTCCCGGATAGGCTACTGTGACCCACCGTGACCCACCGTGACCCACCGTGGCCCACCGTGACCCACCGTGACCCCCTACCCGAAAGAAGCGTATAAGAAGATGGAGGTTTTAGTTTTTGTTGTTGATATAGCTAGGCTAGGCTAGGCTAAGCTAGGCTACGCTATGGGATTACTGTGGGCTTTCTCTGTGACATAAACCAGCCAATAAAAGGAGAGCTTTTTTTCCCCCAAACCCACCATAAGGAAATCAATTCACCCTGAGGGCAAGATAACAGGGTTGTAAATAGGCCAAGGAAAGGACATCTGAGCATTTTTCACCCCAACCAAAGTCACAAACATGACAAATCTTATTTCTATATTTTTATTGTTATTGTGAGGCTTATCACTAATGTGAATTTAGGATCTGAGGAAGGGTGGGGAATTGTTCTGCACTGGGATTTGATTGAATTGGGAAAAGCGTGAGCCCTAACTGCCATTTCCGTTACATCGGCTAACAGATGCCCACCATCCCACCTACCCATAGAGAGCAAGATCAGTAATGATTTGTTGGACTCCTGGCTGTAGTGTTTTTTTTTAAATGATATTTTGATTAAAAAATAAAATTTTAATGAGATTTATTTCTGTTTGTAATTAGACTAAACTGAAAAGCTGAAACACAGGCCAGCATCTCAACGAGCAGCGGTCACTCATTGATCTCACGGTGTCGCTAGTGTGAGAGAGCCAGTTTCCTCTGTGCACTTTCTCCTTTCTGATCCTCAGGATTAGAGCCCCAGTTGAGGTCTGACCTCTACGAGACACTAACTGCCCACCTCTGACCTCTGTAGCTAATCCCAATTAGCCCATCAGCTGAGCCTAAAAATTGTGAGGTCATCTGGTCAGCGTGACATCTCAGCGGGGTTCTAGACTGCGAGTGCGTGTTTTCGTGCCGTAAGCTGATCGACCGGATTACTAAACCGCTTTGGTGAATCGCCCAAGGAATCGACTCTGTTAAATGAATCATTCGCCAGCTCGCAGACACAGTTCAGTTTCTATTTTTATTTGCTTGGCGGTTGAAGAAAGAGCCGTCTGGGATGATTTAATGGTGATTCAAGAGCTGTGGAATTCTCTCTCTCTCTCTCTGCTGTGTATTTCAGAAATACACACACACACACACACACACACACACACACACACACACACACCTGTGTTGGTAATGATATTGGATTTGAACAAAATATCCTGTGGTAGAGGTTTATTGGATGCAGACGTTGGGTTCAGGCCAGTTTATCAGTCTGGCTCGCTGCTCTTGGGGGGAGACACACACACACACACACACACACACACACACACACCTCCTCAAATATTGATTTGTTTTCGTTTTCTCTATATCTGAACCCACCTTGAGGCAACCTCTGACAGGCTCTCAGTCCCTTGTTGGTTTCTCTCTCTCGCACTCTCGCGCTTGCTCTCTCTCTGTATCGCTGGCTCTCGCGCTCTCTCATATCACTGAATCTGTTTGTTCTCTGGAGTCCTTCCCTACATGTTTTGAGAGTGATGCTCCAGGCAGAGGTCACTTTGGTATGGTAATATAGGTGGGGTGTGTGTGTGGGGGGGGGGGGGAGTGTACTGATCTGTTAGCTTGTACGTGCATGTGTGTGAGTGTGTATTGCTGCCTCAGGTGATTGGCAGGTTGCCCAACACTGACACAGAGACTTGTGTTTAACATGAAGTGTCTGTGTTGAATGCTATTGTGTTTGCCTTACCTCACACTCACTGGCCACTTTAATAGAAACTATGACTTGGCAGATATAGGTGTGAACTGGTGACATGCCGTCCACCACGCCTGTCCAGCTGAGAACAAGGAGAGGGTCAGGGGGCTTACACAACACTAGTGGAAATAAAGGTGTGTGTGTGGGGAGGGGGGTGATTAAGAGCTAAGAAACAGAAGGTAGGTTGATGCTTACGGACACTAGATGCAGGCTCTGGGCCTTGACTGAAGGCTCACAAGTGGCGCTCATCCTCACCCCCCCTCGCTTGAGTCCTCTGGGAGGATGCAGTAGCAGTGGAGATCCAGGCCAGGGGTAGGTGCAGCTCCTGTGGTAATGCCTCCTCTCCTTCCAGACTGAATTAAGTGGCCTGAAGAGGATTGCTGAGAGTAGCAGGTCTAATAGCTCCAGTATTGAGGACCTGGAACAGTCCCTGAATCAGAAGAAAAGCTTTAAAAGAGAGCTTAGTGGATTAACCAAGTAACCATCCTTGCAGTGTGTGAAAAATATGAGTTTTTCATTGAACCAAGCTTATCAGATGTCAATAGAAGAGTATATCATGAACATTTTGGAAAGTTACACCTATGGCGACACTGCAGCATCTTTCCAGGTCAGGTTTTCTCCGATCCCAGTCGCCACCAGGCCCGCATTCTCCACCGGTTGTGGCCTGGGAAGCCGAACACCAACCAGTGCTGGGACACAACGTTTACAGCATTTCTAGTTTAAGTTTTAGCTTCTCCACCTCTTAACTGACTGAGCTTCAGTTTTCAAAATGTCCAGGCCATTATCAAGCCAACATATAAGCAAGCCCTCAAATAAATCGGCTCACAGAGTGCTTTATTGTGCACTCCTGAATCAAGACGGTCACTGCATACAATCGCCAAGTCGCCATTTCGCCCCCAGCTTCTCCATACCGAGGCTGGAGTTAATAAAAGGTGTAAATAAATGTGTGAGAGATAGAGAGGGAGCTGTCCAGGTGCCTAACAGGACAGTTGTATATGAATCAGTCTAGCAAACCTTATTAAGGAGAGGAAATGAATCGGGGTGGGACGTTAAAGACCGAGGTCACTCATCATCTGACTGTACTGTATTAATAAAGCCTGACCACAGATCTTTAGATGACCACACTTCTTACACAGAGAAAGACAGTGAAGTCTTGTCTTAGTCAAATGCTAAGTGCCTGTTTTCACCTCAGCTAGTGTTACTAGCCCAGTCAAAGTGTGTATGTCTCTGTGTGTTTGTGTGTGTGTGTGTGTATTTATTTCTGTTTTTTCCACTGAATCATCTACAACTAGTTCCCCCTTTTGTTATTCATCTCTCTGTCTCTCAGTTGTGTGAGTGGTTCAGCGTATTCATCAGTTTCGTGGGCTTTGGCAGAGCATGTTAACCTGCTCCACATGTGTTAAACCCACACCGACGGTTAATTCACACTCCCACTGTCTTCTCACAGACAGACACGTTATAGTTCTACCAGTCACGAGAGGAGAAATAGTACAGGAACGCCACGTGGAACCACAAATTCCTCATAGTCTAGGAGATCTGTGTGTGTGTGTGTATATATATATATATATATATATATATATATATATTGTGTGTGTGTGTGTGTGTGTGTGCGCGCGCTTTTTGGCTTTTTTCTGATTGCATTAGAATGCTGTGTCGGCTGAAAACCATAACAAAAAAGCCCTGATATCCTGACTTATTCATTGTGTCATGTCTATTTCAGGTGGAACAGACGTTCAGTTATTTGGAGATTCAGGGCATCACCTGCAACAAACCCACACAGGTATGTTAAAAATAATAATAATAAAAATAAAAAACACACATCTCGTTTGATATTTTCACATTTTATAATAAATGAGGGCTTATCTTGTACTTTAGATTCTAAAAGATTCTTGAAAGAACTCCCTCCTCTAGACAGTCTGACCATTGTTTTGATCAGCTTAATAAGGAAGTGCCTGGGACAACAAATGTCCCAAATGATTATTGGCCCTCACTGTGGAGACTTTAGCCCACATTTGCTGTTTTAACCTGATGTTTAAAAGCATGTGCAGTTTTCCAGCATCCGCTAGTTTGTCAGGTGCAGTACCCGGGTTTTAAACATGGTTTCTTTTAGCTCATAATCAACATTTAAAGTCAAGTCAAGTCAGATTTATTTGTATAGCGCTTTTACAACTGTCACAAAGCAGCTTTACATAAATAGTGATTAATAAAAGACCAAAGAAGAAAGAAGAAAATAACGTAAGACATGATGGATCAAAGACCCAGTGAGCAAGCCAACGGCGACAGTGGCAAGGAAAAACTCCCTCAGAGCTGGAGGAAGAAACCTTGGGAGGAACCAAGACTCACAAGGGGGACCCGACCCATCCTCCTCTGGTCAGAACTAATTAAACATTAATGATAAAAATGACCAAACCAAAGACATTAAAGTTGAATATAAAGCTGAATAAAAAGCTTTCCCTCAAATCCCACGTCTGAAATGTAGTATCTGAGGTGCCCTTCTTTTGATTTGGATAGCCTGGAGAGCCTGGCTAGCTAGTCATGGGGTGCCTAGAGCTCACCAATTAGCATTGTGCCAAATGCATTAGCAAATCTAGCTAATTTACTTAATTTTAACAAACTTAAACAAAAAAAGGTCAAATGTCATGTTCTACACCCACCTGATGATTGTATTTTGTAATCATGACAATAAAATGTACCTCTATGTTACAAAAAAACATGTGTGACTGCTTGGTTGAGTTGCCCAGTTAGGGCAAGGTAAACAGAATTAGAATTAGCCAACGGTAGCTCAGCATAAACACCGCACAAGATAAGATCACCAGTTTCCTTGCTACACTGAATGTGATTTACCTTCAGATTGGCCGATCTTTAAAGCGGTTTCCTCTTTACGTAAACAGATATGAGCTAGTAGTACTCTTTATTTCTGCCATCGCCATCATAGCTGAGCCTTCAGTGAGCACTGTGCATTGAACAGCTGCAGCTATCTAGATGGGGAGGTAGCTAAGAAACATTACACTTGATTAAATGTGCTTGTTTTCTAGTTGTATTGTTTTACAGTGACTATTCTGTAATACTTGTTACTTTATATCTAGAATTACCTTAACTTGGCAAGTCAACCGGCTGGTTGACTTGCGTATTCGCTTAATGAATGGATCATCCGAAGTAACAAAAAACCTGAAAAGTTTCTAAATGAGGCTCAAGGAACACAATTTTGTGACAGTTCAAGGGTTAAAAAGAGGAAATTAATTGGAAAGGCACTTTGAAAAGTATAAATATCACCACAAAGCAGCACTCCACCAGACTTACCGGGGATGCCACTTGCTTCCTACTGTGTGGGCACTGTATTAAAGCCTGACCACAGGTCTGTAGATGGTAATGAGGGTTAAAGATTTACACTGAAAAGGATGGTGAAGTCTTTCAGATAAGCAAGCAAAGGCTAAGAATAAGTGCCTAGCTAATGTTCCTAGCCTAGTTCAATCATTAGTCATGGTGTGTGTGTGTGTGTGTGTGTGTGTGTGTGTGTGTGTGTGTGTGTGTGTGTGTGTGTGTGTGTGGTTTCCGGATCTATTCCTAATTTTCCACTGAATCATCTCCAACTAGTCTCCTCCGTTTGTTGCTCAGCTCTCGGTCAAGCTCTCTCTACCCCCCCTCCTCTCTCTCTCAGTTTGTGCTGGAGTATGAGAGGGGTCAGATCTCGCTGAAGTTGGTGTCTGTAGAGGAGGTGAACGAGGTGGTGGCTCACATCGGCAGCTGCCTGCAGAGGATCTGCCCCGGCCTGTCTCCTGTGTAAGACACGTTAATGAACGAGAGAGGATGTGAAAGAATTAATAAAGAGGTTTAAAGCTTAATGTGTAATATGTGTATGTTCTCTCTCTCTCTCTCTCTCTCTCGTGCACTCTCTTGCCCTTGCGCCCTTACACAGGAAGGTGATGAAGAAGTTGTCCATGGAGCCTCCAGAGAGGATCACCACTCTCCAGAGCACCTGGGAGAGTCAAAGCTCAGCAGAACCTGGACCCTGTGGTAAATAAATATACACTGTGTGTGTGTGTGTGTGTGTGTGTGGACACACTGTAAGAGAGTGACTGATTGTTATTTTTACTCTCTTCCTCTGTGTGTGTGTGTGTGTGTGTGTGTTTAGTGCGTGATGATTCATATGGGTCATAATTCTCTGTGTTTCTCTAGGGGGCTTTTCTCAGCAGTACAGGTGTGTGAGTGACTGGCTCGGCTTGCCATATCGAGAAGAGGTTCAGTGGGTCAGTACAGACATTCTCACACAAACACACACACACACACACACACATTACAAAAGCTGCACAGTATCATATCCATTATATATTAATAGATTAAAAGATTCATTATCAATGAATTATTCATTCATTAAAAGCTCCTTATCTAAGCAGTAAGTCTCAGTAAAACACTAATATTAGAAAAGTACAAAACGTAGTGGTATCATTAGAACGTCTCCAAAGCTAACCTTATAGAGGTCTAGCGTTTTTTTATAGTGATCAGCGAACACCTGGTTTGATAAATCCACATGCTGGCTGGGGGCGTCCAGGATAATTTTTAATATGATTTATTTATTTATTTTATTTATTTTACTGTATTTCCGTTTATCTGCATCTGTTCTAATGTGATCTGGAGTTTTAATAGGCGAGAACTCTTTTATTGCTGAAAGAAATGTTCTAAAACTATTGGCACTCCTGGTTAAGATATGTTAAAATGCCTTAAAATAAATTCCATTTTTATTGCAGAGGCATAATCTCTAAGTGACAATTGTAGAACAATGTAACCTTGAGTGAATAATAATAATAAAAAAAACTCTGACTAAGAAATAATTATTTTTCATAAAATCAAATGCTCCATAATTATTGGCACCCCTAACAATTCCTAGAAAGCAATTGTAATTTGTAAGTTCTGTCGTTTATCTGTCATGGAATAAATGCCCTCGAATTAAAGGCTTTTTTGCATTGTTGCCTATATTATTATTAAACAAAATTAATTTATTAGAAGCCTAAGACCACATCTTAACGAGGGATGCCAATAATCGTGGAAGGCGCTGTAGCTAGTGGTGTAGATCACTCTAGTAGGATTTAAGTGTTAAAATTGATGTGGCAAGTTACCTGCATCACGCTCAGTACAGTTCTTAGGAAACCCGTCCTAGATAGTGGGAAGGAAGTGGAAGTGGCTAATAATGGGGGTGGAAATTGGGTTTAAAAAAAACATCTAAGCAAATGGTTACACGTTTGGGTCCAGAATTCCCCCCAGTGTCTCCAACTGTTACACAGATCAGTTTAAATCCAGCAGCAGCTGCAGCGCCTGATTTAGCTTAATGATGTATTGATCAGATAAACCGGGTATTATGATTACAGCTAGTACTGGGCTTCCTTTAGATGTGGTTGGAAAACAAAACTGTAGTCAGTATTTATTGCATTAATGTTTTTTCCTATTTATTATTTACTTATTAGAGCCAAGACTTTTACAGTATGGTACATTTGTGGAAAGAAGAGTTCACAAAATTTTTTTTTATTGTTGTGCTCACACCGTCATATTGTTCCTCTGCACTGTTGTGTCTGGATTTCAGGACGTGGATACGATCTATCTGACGCAGGATACACGAGAGCTAAACCTACAGGACTTCAGCCATCTTGAGAACAGGTAGCCCAGCTCCGTCTCACTGCCTGCCTTAAATAGAGTTTATTAGGGCTGCATAGCATCATGTTTGTTTAGTGCTATTGTAGAATTGATGATATGCAAATAAACCCTCAAACAAATCCCTTAATATTTTACTCTGTGCTGTAAGTTCTCACACTTCTCCTAGTGGATGTTTGTTGATAATCTCAGTGTTTGCCACTGTCATGGCTATAGCTCATATAGTAATATCTTCATAAGAGAAAATTACCATGTCTTACCATGTTCGCCCAAGTCAGTAATCAGGCGTTCACAGAGAAAGCAACTGTGAAACCCACACTTCCAATCATCTCTCCTTAAATGTATCCCCTTTTGCCAGTTTGTTCTTTAACAAAGATTCACTTACTTTTTCTAGCCTGCAATATAAGGGGTTTACTCAATGAGCTTAATAATAAAAAAAAAAAGGACATAAACGGCACAGTTGCTCATGTTAGCAGTTTTGTTAAATTGGGTTTGTCTATAATTGGGAATTTACAGTCTGGCAGTTAATTAGTAATTAATGCAGAAATCCAGATTATCCGTAATATGGGTTCACTTAATTTGACTTGCTGTATGTAACCGTATGTAAAGAGATTGTATTCTACAAAATTCTTCATAACATTTCATCATTCATAGTGGTTACTGTATAGTGAGTCTTACTCTACAGTAAGGCCTGATAACTGAATAAAGGGCTAAAGTATCTGAACCAAAGCCTCTAAGCAGCTCAAATGTGATCCATTCACATTGAGAAGGAAGTGTCTCATTGTGTGTGTCTGTCTGTATGTCTGTCTGTCTGTCTGTCTGTCTTTTTCACAGGGATTTGGTAGCGATAATTGCAGTGCTGGAATTCAACCAGTGGTTCACCAAGCTCTCCACAAAGGATTATAAACTGGTGAGTTAAGCTGCAGCAGTAACCCAGCAGGCGTGACACGTGGAGTGTCGGGCAATGACAGCTTCTTCAAATCCTCCATTCTCCACCCCAGCAATATCTGCTCACCCTCTCTGTCATCACATGGCCCAGCGCTGCTGCTGAAACAATGAGCTCAGTTCCAGTGTGTCCATCTGAAGCGTAGTAGACTGACACCTTCTGTGGCTTGAGCACCATTTATTTGGTGGAAAACTGCTCGGCATCTTCCTCAGCATAGTCAAATAATGGGAGTTGCATAGAAGTGACCTCCTGTAAGGCTCAAACACTGTGATCTCTTCATTAAAAAAAAAGTCCAGTATAGCCATAACCCATATGTGACCCATGTAGATGCTCTTGGTATGTACTGTGGGTCTCCATGGGTGATGCTAGGTGAAAATGACTGGCTTTACCAGAGAAATCCTCTCCCTTTGTGAGCTGTGTCCAGGTTTTTTAATGGTAGTATAGAGGGTATGCATGGACATCGCTCTCTTTAGTTGAACTGAATGGTGAAGCACCTGTTTAGAGGGTAAAGCCTCATATCTGAGAGCAGATAAGTGGCGTGAACGGTCTTGGGGGGTGGGGGGGTCTTGCTTTCCTTTTTAATCAAACTTGGAATGCTGCTAAATTTGCAGCTGCTGGATTCCAGTTGTTTCTGTCCTCCTATTATTATTATACCATTATTGTCACGCATAAACTTTGTATCTCCAAAATGTCAACCTTTCAGAAGAAGGAAAAAAACATATGCACTTTCAATGGAAGTCAATGTGAACAGATTTGGTAACTCCTGGTTAGTCCATTACAGGCGAGCACCTTGTAGATGCTGACGTTCAGCTGAATATGTATTAAATGTGATGGAAACTCTTAGTAGGATATAAAGAACTGTCTGTCTATTAAAGGTAAGCTTACACTTAACCCTAACCTTAACCATAAAATCAAGCCTAAATCCTAAACCTTCTAACCCTAAAAAGGGTATGGTAAAGGTAAGGGTTAAGGTTATCTGTAGCTGTGGGTTACATTCAATAGACAATCATTTACATTCATCTGCATTTAATACATACATTTACGGCATTCGGCAGACTCAGCACTTATCCTGATCATCCATGACTACACCAAGGCTTCCTGCTTCTGTAGATAGAGAGATGGCAAGATCATGGTGAAGTCCAGCAGTTCCCGGGATGCACAGCAGCTCTGTCTTGCTGGGGTTGAGTTTGAGGTGGTGAGCCGCCATCCAAGAAGAGACATTAGCGAGACATTTTCAGTCATATTCAGTCAGATGTTAGTTGAATGTCAGGTGAGCATCTATGAGGCATCTACAGTGGACTATCCAGGTAAAACCGATATCAAAGATTTTATCATTTAAAGTCATTTTGGAGCGTTTCAGTTGGTGACATTCATCAAATTATGGAAAAAATCAAAAACGGCAAAAAAAACCAATGGAGATGCAATGTTTTTGCTATGGTGTCCTTATGTGGCTTTTGTAAGCATCATTGGGACAGATCTACCTCTACTATAATGGGACTGGTTTCCTTTGTCTGTGGGGCACTCCGTCTCCATAGTAACGCTTAATGGCTTTATGCCAAAACCTCACACTCGGGACAATAACTGAAGGTCTAATGCCTCTGGGGATGGGGACGGGATGGAGATGAAAAATGAGCGTCTGCTATAGGTGGATGGAGTCTTATTTATTTATTTATTTATTTATTTATTTATTTATTTTACCGATAAAAACCAGCACTGAAAAAATCGACCTATCCTTTATTTATCCTTTACCCCAAATGTAATCTGTTCAGTGTGTTTGGTGCCTTGTTTCTTTCTTCAGTTTTGCCCTGGAGGCTAATGTAGCAATCAGGTAATGCAAGCTCATGGACACCAGTTAGCATCCTGCATCCATCTCAAATGTTGTACCTGAATTTTGCAACCGTTGCAGGCGGCTGAGGGACCAGTGGAGGAGGAGGGGAGAGAGATGAGTGCAGATAGAAAGGGGGAGTACAGAAGTAAAGAGAGAGCGAGAGACAGAGTGAGTGCTCCAAAATGAAGCCGCTAATTGCTTTATCTGGTGAGTGTGTGTGAGCTGAATCAGGAAATTAGAACGCTGTAAGAGATTAAATACAAGCCAGGGAATTGCCAGCGATCCTCATATACCAGCCACCACCCTCCACTCTGCTTCTCTGGATTCCTCGCAGTATGTGATGTCAGAGAGGTGGCTTGGTGGCTTGTTTTTCATGGTGGAAGTTGCCTGGGAGGGTGTTTTGGGTTTATTTTAGAGTCAGAAGAAGAGGGAGCGAATAGAGACTGCAGCAATACTATTGGCTAATCTTTCACCCGCACATTCATACGTAGCCTAGCGTAGCTTAGCCTAGCCTGGTTGCAGCTCTACACATGTACTGTTTGTGCTAATTCGTCTAGTAGTGGGTGGAATGGCCGGGAAGGTCTATCAGAGTGCTGTTGAACACGACAACCGTGTCCGTATAGATCACGGTGTTGGGTCTGGTGTGTGGAGTAGTTCCATGAACCTCTAGCATGCTCCAAGAACTCTCTAGGAATGCTCTTGGACATGCCTGGAAGAACTGTTGGGATTCCTCATTATAAAATCTAGTTCCTCCAAGAACCCATTTGAACTGAGGTCTAAACTTTAGCTCATCTATAAGAATGGCTTCCTCTAAGAACCTTTTGCTGGAGGTTTCTTAATGCACTTTAATAGGTTCCTCCACAGTTTCAAGTTGAAGAACCTCCCAAAGTTCCTGAAGATTCTTGTCTTGTTAACAGTGTAATCCTGGCTAATTACATTAGGAGACAGATTGTTAGTGAGGTAACTGAGGTCACATTTTGCATATGTTTCAGTCCCTGTAGAAAAGTATTGCCAATAGAATAGGACTCTCTGGAGCAGAGAGAAACATGAACCTATTGCCAAGTGTGGGCTAGAGGGGTGTAGAGCACCCCCAGCATTGAGCTGTGGAGCAGTGGAACTGGTGTTCTCTGGTGGTTGGTGCTGAGGTGATGAGCTGGGGAGTTGGAGATCAGGTGAGGTGGTGACCGTCCAACATTCTGACCTCACTAACTTTCTTGTTACTGAGTGCTATCAAATCCTCACAGCAATGCTCCCTGTAAAGTAGAGGCAGTTACTCCGACTAAAGCAGAATAAACTATTTTGATACTCTTGATTTTTTTGGCCCCACCCACTGCTGACTACTAGTCATCCTCTAGCCTTTAATCAGTGGCTAGTTTCTGACCACAGAGCTGCTCTTGCCAGGATATTTTTGGCTGGTGGAGAGACACGACTGACGTGCAGTGACGCAATTGACCACCCTGCTGTGCTCTATACACTCTCACCTGCACCACAAACACACACACGCACATACATACATACACACACACACACACACACACTACCATGTCAGTGCCGCTGCTGCCCTGAGAATATCCTACCGCTTGAATAATTTCTGGTCAGCAGAGGTCATGTGGTAACAGGTTTTTGCAGTCGCTCGAAAGCTACTCTCACAGTGGGCCCTGTGGTGCAGCTCTGCCATGGGCCCACTCTTACATTCAGCACAACTTGCCAACACTAGCAATCTTGTGACCCATACAACCCACACACCCATCCCAGTCTCTCTCCCAGATACACTCTCTCTCTCTCTCTCTCTCTCTCTCTCTCTCTCTCTCGCTCTCTCGCTCTCTCTCTCTCTCTCTCTCCTCCTCTGTCTCTGTTTGCCTCTTCAAAGCCAGCAGGGACCCTCACCCCTCTCATTTGAAGCAGAGGTCTTGTAGTCTGCGATTAAAATAATAATAAAAAAAAATACGCCACAGGAATTATTCAGAAGAGCAGCACGCCTCTGCTGCTCGGCCGTTTGGACGAGTGTGAGCAGTAATTCTTTCGCCCCGCGGCTTCAGAAGGTCCTGTGTTGTCTGGGGGCGGCCGGCGGAACTGGGTCAGCTCTCAGTCGAGTTAAAAATTTTATTTCAGCCCAAATGTAGCGTCGTCTCTGAGAGCGGGACAGACAGTGCCGATGTGTGGTGTGGTGTGGTCTTAATCACGCGCTGTCTCCGAGAAGACCGTCCCTCCTGTGAAACCTGCACCGGTTCCCTCAACATAAAGGCCTCTTTGTGCTCAGCTTGAATGGAGGGGATCCGAAACCGACCAAGAGGCGAAATTCGAGGTGTCGCTTTGAAGGGTGTGAACAGCTAATGTGTGTGTGTGTGTGTGTGTGTGAGATGTGCTGACTGAAAGTAACCTGCACTGTGTTAAAAAGGAACGGTCAGTCATTTTTGGTTTACAGTACAGGACTCGTGTGTGTGTGTGTGTGTATATATATATATATATATATATATATCATCATATTGTAACCCCTGTCTCGTAATACAACATAATATATACATATATATATATATATATATAACATATATATATTAGGGAAATGTATATTAGGGCCCCCATGTCAGAATGTCAAGCATCTGCTGCAAACGTTGTGGTACCAAATACCACAGGACTCCTACAGAGGTCTTGTGGAGTCCATGGTCAGATGGTCTGTTGTGTCAGCACAAGAAGGGGGGGGGGCTACTCAGTATTAGGCAGGTGGTGTTATTGTTCTGGCTGATTGGCTTTGGCTCATTTGTGAAGGTTAAGAGTGGCTATGATAAAATGAGGTCAACTCAAATCAGCCAGACTAACTGTTCTCAGAAATGGATGCTTGTTTAATGTTTGGCAGGTACTGACATTTGATCCCTGTGTGTGTGTGTGTGTGTGTGTGTGTGTGTGTGTGTTTCTCTCTCTAAAGCCTGCAGATGTGTGTGATCAGATTCTTAGAGTCGTGGCCCGCTCTAGTCGTCTGGAGGAGTTGGTCCTGGACAATGCAGGACTCAAAACGTAAGAACGCACACACACACACACACACACACAGTTACAGAGATACAGACATACTACTGCTACTGTCACTACTACTACTACTGTCACTACTACTACTACTGTCACTACTACTACTACTACTACTGTCACTACTACTACTACTACTGTCACTACTACTACTACTACTACTGTCACTACTACTACTACTACTGTCACTACTACTACTACTGTCACTACTACTACTACTACTACTGTCACTACTACTACTACTACTGTCACTACTACTACTACTGTCACTACTACTACTACTGTCACTACTACTACTACTACTACTACTGTCACTACTACTACTATTACTACTACTGTCACTACTACTACTACTGTCACTACTACTACTACTACTGTCACTACTACTATTACTACTACTGTCACTACTACTATTACTACTACTGTCACTGTCACTACTATTACTACTACTGTCACTGTCACTACTACTACTACTACTGTCACTACTACTACTATTACTACTACTGTCACTGTCACTACTACTACTACTACTGTCACTACTACTACTACTACTACTGTCACTACTACTACTACTGTCACTACTACTACTATTACTACTACTGTCACTGTCACTACTACTACTACTACTACTGTCACTACTACTACTATTACTACTACTGTCACTACTACTACTATTACTACTACTGTCACTACTACTACTACTACTACTACTGTCACTACTACTACTATTACTACTACTGTCACTGTCACTACTACTACTATTACTACTACTGTCACTACTACTACTACTACTACTACTACTGTCACTACTACTACTATTACTACTACTGTCACTACTACTACTATTACTACTACTGTCACTGTCACTACTACTACTACTACTACTGTCACTGTCACTACTACTACTACTACTACTGTCACTGCTACTACTACTACTACTGTCACTACTACTACTACTACTGTCACTACTACTACTACTACTACTACTGTCATTACTACTACTACTACTGTCACTACTACTACTACTACTGTCACTACTACTACTGTCACTACTACTACTACTACTACTACTGTCACTACTACTACTACTACTACTACTGTCACTACTACTACTACTACTGTCACTACTACTACTACTACTGTCACTACTACTGCTATCACTACTACTGCTACTGTCACTACTACTACTACTGTCACTACTACTACCACTACTGTTACTACTACTACTATCACTACTATCACTGTTACTACTACTACTATCACTACTACTACTGTCACTACTACTACTACTACTACTCTTACTACTACTACTACTATCACTACTACTACTATCACTACTACTACGACTACTACTACTATGACTGCCACTACTACTACTACTACTACTACTACTAATAATAATAATAATAATAATAATAATTGTCTTCTGATGCTCTTGAGATGGTTCCTGGTACCATCTCTAGAATCTAGTACCTAGCTTAGCTTAACCTCTTCTCTGAAGCCATTTTCCCTGAGGCCTGTTTTTTTCCCCTCACTTACAAGATTACACGCTTTTACTCCTGTGTTTTTCCTGAGGCCTGAAACTGTTTAGTCTGATGGCTGAAATCTGACACTGCAGTCTGTGGATCTGCTAAAATGTATACTGTAGCGCAGGTGTATGGCTCATTGTTCAGACATGACATCTGCCTGCAGCACCTGCCTTTAACCACTTCAGCTCAGCAGCTGTATTTGTGGAATAGTTATGTATATCTGCATAAAATAAATCAATGTGTATATAAAAAATAAATAATAATAATAATTTACTGCATTTATTTACACTTCTTTCCATTTCAAGGCACCAAAGTATTTGGGTTCACATGTGTTTGATTAATCAGTGCGCTAAATTGCTTTATTAGTGCAGGTATAGGACAGCTTTCAGCATCTAGTCCTTTCCTGTCAGCTTTTGGAGCCTGCTTTTGCTGTTGACATCAGGCCAAACCTTAGGCATGGCAAAATCAGTTGTTTGGAACATTATTAAGAAGAAGGAGAAACCTGGTGAGCTTAGAAAGTATGAAGGGACTGGTAGGCCAAGGAAGGCCTCCACAGCTAGTAACAGAAGAATTATCATCGTAATGAACACCATAATGTCTGCAGACCACAGGGGTGACCTAGCAAGAGGCAAACCACTAGTTAGAATGGCCAGATTCTTCTTTATATATATATTTATTTATTTTATTTTTTGCTGGACCCCAGCTGGCCTACTGGCTTAGCGAGTGTGCGAGCCAGTGACGGCCACTGGTGGTGTTAGCATTACTTCTGCACCTGGGGCTACCATAGTGACCGCGGACCTCGCTCTGCATCGCTACCACAGTGTTGGCATCACTGCTGCATCAGCTGTCTGCCTCGTCCAGCATTGCTACCATGGCGTTAGCATTGCATCAGTACTGCTCCGTGTCGCCGGCTTCACCTAGCATTGCTAGCGCAATGTTAGCATGGCTAGCGTGATGTTAGCATTGCTACAACATGGAGTTAGGCTAGTGTCAAAACTGAGGATAACTGATTTTATATATTAAAAAAAATGTAAAGTGTAAAGACTGTGATGACAATATCTCCACTTAGAGCTCACTGTAGCTCTTGTACAGCTATAACATTAACGTTAGCAGAATTGCTACTGCACTAGCCGCGTCCAACATCGCTACCACAGCGCTAGCATTGCTACTGCGACGTTAGCCCAATTCAAAAAGTATAGCTTCGTTATTGTACAGTTGTATTCTCGTTTCTCAGCCTCGCAGTGCTTTTCAAAACTCAACCTCAAAGGTGTCAAAGGCCTGACATGTAGCCTAGATTTTAGACTAGAGGCTGAAAGCTTTTATACCAACACTAATGAAGCAATAAACACACATGACCAGTCACAAACACTTATTAAAGCCCTATGTCCAGGAGAAGTTGGTGTAAAACACACACCTACTCCCAGAACAGAGAAGACTGGAAGGCCTTGTAGCCCATCCTGAGAGGAATCCGAATCATACAGTTTAGTTAACAAGCGGAGACTAGACGGAGATTACTGGGACATCCGTCTGATTCCTTAAATACGCACCACCTCTTTCCATCCCATTAAACATGTATTATCCACTTTCTCCTCTAGCATCTCTCCTGAACCAGCATCATCAAACAGTTTCCTTAAATCCAGGATGGGAAGAAAGTCACGTGACCAGTTATCATAGTTGAGGACGTCACACTGCAGATCTGTACATTATACAGGAAGGAGGGTTCGGTGATGCCTAGTTTCTTAGCTTGATCCATTGACAGTAGCATGAGAGTCCATAAGCATTTGTTGAAGGCTCATTTCTCCAATGAGCTGTTAAAGAGGAAATCTTCATTTATAGAATTCAAGGCGCGAGACTGACACACTTCTATAGCTTTTGATGGATCACGTTTCACAGCCAAGCCTTGATGTTTTCTGTGTTGTGGTTCTTCAGGGACTTTGCACAGAAGCTGGCGAACGCCCTCGCCCACAACCCCAACTCAGGACTGCACTCTTTAAACCTTGCCAACAACCCTCTCGAGGACCGAGGTGAGTGCATGGTGTGGTGTGGGTTGTGCTCCAGTCCCCATGTGTCCTATTACAGATGACAGAAATGGGGATTAATAATGAAGGTGCTGGAAAAACAAAATGTATTGTCATTTTGGAGATTTTTATTGGTCCATTTATTATAAAATTCTGGCACAATGTACAGAATACATATACATTTACATGTAAGGCATTTAGCAGACTTACGAAAGTGCTCCACAGAAAATACCCTTAGCTAGTTTTTATAGATTAGGAGCCAAAGACACCTTAGATTAGATTTACAAAGCAGCTTTACAGAGATCCGGGTCCGAGCCTCTTTTGAGCAAGGTAGTGGCAACAGTGGCAAGGAGAAACTCCCTGAGAGGCAGAAACCTTCAGAGGAACCCAGACTCAAAAGGGGAACCCATCCTCCTCTGGTCGACACTAGATAGCCCAATTATAAGCAAAACAGTTAAAATCTCCAATAGAACAATATTGAATTAAGAAGAGAAATAAAACGTGAGTGAGAATGATAAAGGGGGGGGGGGTGAAGAAGGGTTTAGGAGTTCGAATAGTTTGAATAGACTTCTCTTCAGCAGGCTGGACTGGGCAGGGCTCATAAGGCAGCAAATTTACAAAGCAGGAGTAGCAGGTTGGAGAAAAAATGGATCTCACCATTTTCAACCTACGTAAAATATATACCATGATGCACATCAGTTAGCTGAAAGCAGGAAAAATGGGACGCGTAAGGGTCTGAAAGACTTATATAATAATTACATTCAGATTAAATTGTGTGTGCATTAATTTAATTAAAAACATGTTAAATTCATAATAAATATATATGATTTAGTAATTAATTAATTACTACTCCTTACAATTACAGCTCTTAATAGCTATAAACAAATTGAGCTGTACATTAGTAGAAAGCGGTGGCCACAGTCTTAACTGAAAGCTGTTGCTGATGTGACTTTGTCTAATTTGGATAGAAATTAGACCATTAATTATTCGCTCGTGTGATTATATGAGTATTATGCAGGTTTTAGGTTCAGATGAGGTTCTGGATTTGTGTTCTTTGTCTCTGAGCTCATAACAGCACAGATCAGGGTTTTAGTCCATCTAGTCCAGCACAGATCTCTAAGCAGAACCAACTGCCCTCAGGTGACACTAACTGAGGGCCATTGCTGATTAATCTATTGCTCTGCCATAACCCTCATACAGTCACCATGGACCTCGGCGCCCGGCTGAGTCGCCCGGGCCGCTTCGTGATTAAAAAACATTTGTCACACAGTATCGCAAGTACAGTCCGAGTAACCCCCAAAAGAGAGGCTGCTTTCAGACTACTCAGCCAAGCTTCCAGATGTTTAATGTTTTATATCCCTCCGGAGAGCCGAACTTTACTTTCCGGACTATTAATTAAACATGCGGAAGGCTTTTGTTTGGCCTTGTGTGAAACGCGGAAGTCATGAGTCAGGAAAGTGGGTGGCTAGTAAGAGTGCAGTCTGCCTGTCTGCTTTCCGTCTGCTCTCACACACCAGGGACAACAGAGGAATAGAAAAAAGGGCCAAGAATGATTTATGTAATAATATATATTTTTTTTAGTGGACAGCAGCGATATTCTCTACAGTACTGTTCCAGTGAAAGAGACTGAGCGAAACATGCATGTGGACTAGAGATTCGATCAAGCCTGAAATTTTCTGTCTGAGCTCCAACTAGCTTGGTACCGAGGACTGACTCTGAACCTGAACCGAACGTCATCATTACCTTTGACCCTGGACCCGAACCGACCACATCAGGCTTTGCGTCTGAACCTGACCCGAACCACACTGCCAAGTTTTGAGTCTGAACTCAACCCCCTTAGATTTAAACTCAAAACCACATCAGGTTTTGAGTCTAAATCCAAACTGAATCACATCGGCAAGCTTCAGCTTCAGTCAACTGGACCGCTCTGAGCCCCTCTCAGTATAAATTATAAGCAGCAAGCCTATTCTGATTTGTTTTTGTTTTGTTTTGTTTTTTACGCAAAACAACTTGAATATTAGATTTGCAAAAAAGTCCCATCTGGAGAGAAGTTGAGTCCAAATATGAAGGGAGAAATATTCCAAATGTGGACTCAACCCTACAAATACCTTAAAAAAGTTTTCCAAAGTCCCGAAGTGTTGCACTGCTGTTCTGCTGTGGAGTCTAACTGCTGAACGTGTTTTCCAGGAATTGCCTCTTTGGGTGCTCAGTTTGCCAAACTCCGCAAAGGCCTCAAACACCTCAACTTCTCCAGAACCTCATTGTCACCCAAAGGTAATCATCTCACCTTTACAATGTCAGTCACAACCTTCTGTCTAGTGCATTGTTTTTATGTTGGATTTGTTGTTGTTTATGTCACAAAAATCCTCAGGAAATATCCTGTTCTTCAGTTTACAGCCATTTATGAGTGTTTAGGGTTGTTTTGAATGAAGCACAGTGCAGGGCGTCCAATCAGAACAAAACTCATTTACATACACTTTTTGATGGTATAACTCATTGGATTTTTTAAAAATAATAATTTATTCAGTTGCTTTAAGTAAAAACTGATTTTAAACCCGCATACATTTTCAAAAATATAATTTGTTGAATTCTTTTTTTAATAAATGGAAAAATAAAAAACAGAACACTGGAATTTGTCACAGAACTTCAATAAAAAAATCAAATATCAAATTTAAAGAGTTAAATTTAATAAAATAAGTACTTAGCAGAGCCCCTGGAGCTTAACCCCTTAAGCTCTTAACCCAGTATGACTGAGCAGTAATAATTAAACCCAGTTGCCTTGCTCTAGGTCCTTTGTAAATGAGATGCTGAACTGAAGTCAAACAAAGGGCATAAAGGGATGCACATAGCTGGTGTTTTTCTTAGCGCTATTGAAGCGTGATCCTGTACTTGCTCTGCACAGAGCTCAGAAACTCCTATTCCGCTTGTTAACACTGGATATTTTCAGGTGCAAATTGGCCCGGCGGTTCTTGCAGTTTAAATGAGGCACTTCTCACCGGCTGGCCCTGTGCCTCTAATATGCCGCTAATAAGCAGCGTTCTTATGCTCTCTGGAATAAGCTGCTGACGTTCAGTGATTAGATGAATTCCCACAGTCCAGCCTACCAGTATTACAATATTACTTAAGAGTAATAATATTGAGAATTGTAGCAGCTCACAGTTAGGCTGTTACAATAAGTAGCTTTAATGTAAACATCTTAATGTAAAGTTGCCACTAAAGAATATATTTAATATGCCTTAAATTTGCTGTTTTCCCTCTGGGACCCATGGTAATATGGGCCAAAAAATATTCAGTTCTAGATTTGTTCAGATATTTCCATAAAATGAGATCTGAAGAGTGAAAACAGCAGGCCATGGGATGCATATATCAAGTATTTTATTTATGCTATATACATAGTAATAATGTGACTAATGTTCACCTAGATTTACTAGGTGAAACATGCTTAGATGCCTGTTTACAACCCTGTTATTTTGCCTCAGATTAACACTGATTTTACTTGGTGGGCTCGTAGAAAGAAAATGCTAAACTCTGCTGTAGGCCTGTTGGAGCTGTCTAGTCTAGTCTAGCTTTTAACATGGTAACAAAAACTGTTATTCCCAAGTCTTACTGGATAGTATTGCTGGGCCCTATCGGCATGGTGTGCAGTTAGCTAGCCAAAAAGACTGTAGTAGGGTCTGTATATATGACTGTTTTTTAATATATTAAGCGTCCTCAGTGTATCTGTCAGTGTCCATTTACTTTTTTTTTTTTGGACTATTGAATTGACTTGTTCTGTGTAGCTCCTTTCATTTATGGATCGCAGCGGATTGCTGCTAATAAATGACTGTTGTTCTGCTGTCTTTCAACTGATCGTTTAATGGTTGGCTATTTATCCGTTAGTGGCCCGTGGAAACAGCTGTCCCTGTACCTACTGTAAGACTTACAGTCTTGGGTACGTTCCTCAACTTATGGTCCTGGGACCGGTCCGTGGCAGTGAGCCACAAAGGGCCCCTAAATAATGTTCATCATGTACCTTATGGCCCTCGGTTTGAACTGACAGTTTGTTTTAGTGGATTGATTTGATGCTTTCTAAGAAAGAGCATTTGGGTGCAGCAGTAGGTAGGTATTTATCTGAATGGTCAGAGTGGTCATATTGGTACAGGCGGTCTTTCTGTCTGAGCTGCTACTCCATAGCTTAATATAGTACACTCTACAAAAGGTTCTTTGAGCGATGCTGTAGAAGAACCACTTTTGCTTTCATTAAGAACCATTTTTGTAAATATAGAACCTTTTACATCAAGTTTTTGGGGTCTTTTAAAGGTTCTGCACACTCGCACATCTCTATGACCAGTGGTTCTTCTCTGGCATTACTCGAAGAGCCATTCAGTTTCAAAATCATGTCAAAATCTTAGCCCCGATTATTGAGTCACCCACTGTTTTTGTAGATCGCCGACCATAGCTTCAGGTCGGAGACAGATTGGTGTTCGTGCAGACTCGTCACGGGTTCCTCCTGGTGAAAGCCCCGTGTCACTCATGATCACTTGTGCAGTGTGCCAACCACAGCCACTAAAAGAAGAGTTCAACAATCTAATAGTCATGTAGTGTGAACCTGCCATTTGCATTAAAAGCTTAACCTAGCTGGCTAATTACACTGCAGGTTGTAGTGGTCCCTAATTAGCTTGCTAGCTGTTCTCTGGGATCTGAGTGTGTAGTGTTGGGCCAGAGCTTCTCAGCATTCTTGGCAATTTTGTTGGGCTCGATTTGTCCATCAGCATGTCCCTTCATATGAGTTGTTTGAGGTGTCATAGCGTGCTAACAGTTACTCCTGGATGCTTTTACATCTCTGCAGTCTTTCTACACAGCCTGTTAGTTTACTTGTAGGGTATCTAGACCCCAGTTAGTGTGAATGGGCTACAGTCTATAGAAACCAATTGGCTGAAAACCAGCCAGATCAAGAGTCGGTGCTGATACCTACACCTTCGTAGGTGCAGTCCGACATTTTCGTTAGCCAGGGCCCCTCAGTTCCAGTCCTGGAAGGTCTGTATCTGGCACGGTTTGGTGATTTCCCTGTGCAAACACACCTGGTTTAGCTCATGGTGTTTGACACCAGCCTCCTGGGAATGATGTTAAAGAACTCTGGACTATACAAATGAGCACTGCACACATTTCTCAGCTTGATGTTCAGCGATGGTTCCTTGCAGTTGCTTGGTTTGCTGGTTCTCGGAGTTCACGTCCTGGCAAAAAGCAAACAGTGCAAAAAGGCTCACTGTCCTGCTGCACTGCTGTACTTGACAGCTGATGACCCCTGTGCTCCTGTCCCGGCTGACAGGCGTCGTGCTGTGGAGATCGGGGTGGAATGGGGCACGGCTTAGACCTCTATCAGAATTCTCACATTAATGTGGATGGTCTTGTGTGTAATACACTGTATGTTGGTGCTTATAATTAAGCCGGAGTGAGGTGCAGGGGGAAGGCCAGTGCGATGCAGGGGGAAGGCCAGCTTTTCCTAAAACACTGTCCTCTCTTTCTGTGTTTCAAAGGGGTGAACAGCCTTGCCCAGTCACTGAGTGCCAACCAGTCCATCCCCAGCACCCTCAGCCACCTGGACCTCTCAGGGAACCTTCTGCGTGGAGATGACCTGTCGGTAAGTGCTGCCTCCTGCTGATGGGAAAGAGGTGGTCATCATGGCATCAGCGTTGGGGGCTGGACTAGACATGGCCAGTTGGATTCAGAAGCTGGAATCTGATCCGCTGAATCCTCTGGGGGGTTTCGGCCACTGTAGGGGTTTTGTTTCTGGCCGTGTTGGTAATGTCTGCAAAGCCTGCTGTCAGTTTTCTGTCTCTCATTCTCTGCTAATGCTCATGTCAATACCAGCGGATTGATCTGCTCCCTGTGCATGCAGGGATATTGACGGGCGTGTCTTTGTGGGGTTGTTCCTCCGAGGGGAGGTGGATCCGTGCAGATCCTTCTCGCTGTCCTCAGTGAAAATGTACTAAAACCCAGCGCTCCCAGTGGCTCAGCAGTATACTGCACTACCACTATGGCCGCTTTGCCATGAGCGGCTGGAGTCCAAAAGAGTGCTTTCTCCATGTGGGTAGATGGCGCTCTCTCCCCTCATCACTCGTGAAAAGACTGTTAGCTGTTCGGTTAGCTTTCCTCTGAGCGTGTCTGCTGCCCAGCAATGATCGCATTGCGTATCAACAGGCAGATCAAAAAAAGATGGTAGCTGGCTTTATAGGTATTGGAGGAGACATGTGTTACCCACCTAGTAGTTTCACACTGCAGACTTCATTATTTCTCTTCAGAGAACAAGAATGCCTTACCGCTGCAGCTCTTGGATAATGTCTGTTTATGATAATGACATAGCGCAAAAGGATCAAAGATGGAGCAGCCTTTTAGTATTTACATGTCCCAATGTAACAAAGTTTTGCACTTAGCTCAGTCTGTAAACTGTAATGAAGCCCAGCAATATAATCTTGCAATCAACCTGAAAATATAATAAATTCCCTGGTGTAGTACGCTATTAAAAATGATAATTCTAAAAATGTAATAAATTCCCAATAATGTAGTAATCTACTACAAATTATCTTTCTGAAAATGTAATAAATTCCCAATAATGTAGTAATCTACTACAAATTCTTTCTGAAAATGTAATAAATTCCCAATAATGTAGTAATCTACTACAAATGATCATTCTGAAAATGTAATAAATTCCCAATAATGTAGTAATCTACTACAAATTATCTTTCTGAAAATGTAATAAATTCCCAATAATGTAGTAATCTACTACAAATGATCATTCTGAAAATGTAATAAATTCCCAGTAATGTAGTAATCTACTACAAATGATCATTTCAAAAAAGTAGCAAATATAATATAATATAAATGATCATCCTGAGAATTTAATAAATTCCTAAAACATAACAGGTATTATATAGGGTTGTAATAATTGACTGTTTTTAATGCTGAAAATATGAATAGATTGGTGGAATCCTGGTTGATTTTATTTTTAATATAAGTATTAAACACAGTATGTACACAGGATTACCATCAATTTAACCATCAAAAAGTAATACATTCCCAATAATGTATCATGGTATTTATTAATCATCATCCTGAAATTTTAAGCAATTCCTAGTAATGTAATATTGTTACAAAAAATTATCATTCAACAATTGACTGTTTTTTAAAACTCTGCAAATATTAATAGGTTGGTGTAATTCTGGTAAATGTAATAAATTCCCAATAATTTATTATGGTATTATAAATTATCCACCTGAAAATGTAATAGATTCCACTTTGTAATAATTTGTTACAAATTATCCTCCTTAAAATGTAATACATTCCATAATGTAATATAGTATTACTAATGATCATAATGTTTTTGAAAAAGTAATACATTACCAATAATGTAAAATAGTGTTTTAAATTATTGGTTTAAACTGTATTACATTAACAGTCAGGACCCTCTATTACATTATAAGGTTTTATTACATGTTTGTTTTTTGTGAGTCATTACATCTTTGGGAAGTAAATACAGGATAATCTTATATCTGCTCAGTAGTAATCTTGTGGTCAGAAACTGACCAAATGCAGCTTCCATTTTTTACCATCCCAGTGAAACCTGACTCTCGGAAATCAGACCGTCATTTTCAGATTTGGGTCCAGCCTAACACTCGGGTTGAGAAGCAGCTATCTGAGCTGTAAACTCTTATTTTACAGAAAGTAAGGTAAGGTTAATGAGGTTAGATTGATTCTAGACTAGCAGACACGACCCATCTCAGATCTATCTCTCTCTCTCTCTCTCTCTCTCTCTCTCTCTCTCTCTCTCTCTCTCTCTCTCTCTCTCTCTCTCTCTCTCTCCGGCCTTTCTGTCTCATCAGTTTCCTTCCACTCTGTCTCAGACTGCTTTGGGTTGGGTCATGGCGGATGCAGTGCTTCGCAGTGTGGTGATGTGTTCCCATTTGCCATCATAATCCCATGCAGTCCAAGACTGAACTGTTGACACTCACTGTCGCCTCTCTCTCTTGCAGCATTTTTACAATTTTCTCGGCCAGCCAAACAGCCTGAGCACCCTGGACCTGTCCAATACAGACTGCTCTCTGGACTTGGTGAGTGGCAGATGAACCGGCTTCCTCTGTGGGCCTCTGCCTCCGGACTTTATTTGATTAATGGACTGAGGGGTGAAATTAGCTGCTGGATGAATATCATTATTTAGCACCTCCATTCATTTTATGTCCCATGAGCATGAATAATTGAGTGCACTCATACTACTTTTGCACATTTTTAATAGTGTGTGTGTGTGTGTGTGTGTGTGTGTGTGTGTGTGTGTGTGTGTGTGTGTGTTTTCCAGCTTTGCTCTGCACTCCTTCGAGGATCTGTCCAGCATCTTGCCATTCTCAATGTGTCAAAGAGTGTTTTTGCCCACAGGTAAATACTACAGGATATGACCAATAGGATATGAGTTGGAATGTTGTTGTTGTTTTTTTTTATTTCTTTTTGCAATTTCCTGCTTCTAAAACTGCCATTTCTTCTTTCATAGCCGTATATTGATATTACATATTATGTAATATCAATAGACTTTTTAATGTTTTGCTTAGAGATATTTTTTTTTCCAGTTCGATCAGTCAATTGCTCATACAGATTGAGGGTGGAGCTGGAGGCTGTATTAACCCTTCCAGGCAAACTGCATAATACATCATCGATCAGTGTCTCTCAAGATGAAATGTACGTCACATTTTGGAATCAACTACCTGTAAAACGCTGTGAAGCTCAGTACTGCTCTGAGTAGAAACACAACCGAAAAGGCTGCTTATCTGTGGCCTTTGGCATGCCCACATGCAGTCACTCCTTTTTTGCCAATCATTGACATCTGCTTTGTGACCCTTTTTCCACACATCCGACAAGACATTCACGGCACTGCACCATGTCTTCTCGCCCTTTGAATCCCGTTGATCACCCCGCAGGTCTTTGTAGCCCTACACCATCAATCAGAGCCTGCAGTTATTACCAACACCACTTTTATTAATTTATTTTTCACAATTTTTTAGACAATAACTGAAAAATCTGACGGCCGACCGACGTTTTGACAGATTAGAAGACTAAGGCCAACTACTGTAAATTTAAGTGGGACACGTGGTTGCTGTTGCTGATGGTTGGCTTCTCCAAATGCCCTTTTTTCTACTCCATCTATAAGCTTATTTTGTATTGTAATGATCAAAAACTGAAAATGAATGAATATTTTTTTTATGTTTTTATTAAAATGACTTATGGCTTTTGTACGTCCCTCTCCATCAAAAGTCCACAGCGAACAACACACACACTAACCCACGGACTGAGCTTACATTACACACCACAACTTTTAATGTCCCCTGAGCTAACACCCACAAAAAAACAAACAAGCCCTAAAACCTGCAGCAGCCCATTCATGTAAAGCAAAAAATAAGGAGTGCTCAGTATCTGGTCAGCTACTGCTGGACTGCAGAGATGTAGAGTGTGCTAGCTAATCTTTTAATCCTTTTATTTATTCATGAAACTGGAACACATTAATCAATACACAGGTAAATATTCCAGTGTTTGCTTCACACTTAACAAAAGGCTTATCAAGGTTTTAAAGAAAGTGGTCCAAAAAAGCACCAAAAAGGGTTCCGCTGTCCGTATGAGTCAGAAACCACATTTTCAGACTAGCTGACTGAGCTTCATGGGCTATGGGTTCTGTGGCTACAGTAAGCAGCTAGCTGACTGCTCCCATGAGAAGTAAGGAGCGATTATGTGAAGAACTGTGAAGATTAGCGCAAATGTGACCGTAAAGTGCCTCTCGTTGGGGTCCCCCAAGACATCAGCAGCACTTACTTAACAGCTCTACAAGTGTTGCAGAATCTGCTTCACGTGACAAACAGGGCAGCACTTGGTGTAGCCTCTTCTGGCAGGATTTTCTACTGTGCCGTGTTTAAGGGATTTCAATGGACTGACATGGAATACATTGTAGTTAGTAAGGTGCGTGTGTGTGTGTGTGTGTGTGTGTGTGTGTGTGTGTGTGCATGCAGGAAGAGTAAGGACATTCCTCCTGCGTTCAAGCATTTCTTCAGCAGCGCTATGGCCCTCAACACCATCAACGTATCGGGAACCAAACTGCCACCTGAGGCTTTGAAGTAAGATACGCATACACCCCCCTACTCCCACCCACCGTCTCTCTACCTATCTCTCTCTCTACACCCCCCCCCCCCCTGTTTCTGTCTTCCTCTCTGTATTTCTAAATCTCTTTCTCACCTCTCTCGGTCACATGCGCCCCTCGTTTTCTTGCACGCCCGTCCTTCCCCATCCCCCACCTTGTCTCCCTCTCTTTCTCTGATTCAGACTTAGTTATGTTTGACAGTCCAGCATCAGGGACAGTTCCTGACCGGTTCCAGCATAGGCCAGATAATGATCACATGGTGCCACATTAAAACGATGTATCTGATATTTCAGCCCCACCCTCTCCTGGTGCTCTAACTCCCGTTAATGCATCAGCCTGAAGGTTTTGGAAAGCTGTTACTGATCAGAATTCCATTATTTATTTCCAATTTTGTATGTAATTTCTGTATCCCAAAACTGTCACACCTGTATAGTGTAGTGTAGGTTGTAATAATGATGAACCGTTGTATAGAGAGTGAGGGTGAGGGTGAAATCTACTGAAACCAACTGAATGTTTGTCGTTGTTTAGAGCCCTTCTGCTTGGTCTGGCCAGTAACCCCAACCTCAAAGAGGTGGCGCTGGACCTCAGCTGCTGTGAGGTAAGACCCAAATCCCTTTTGTAGGTGAATGTGAGCTGGAAATGTGAAAGTTCTGAGACCATAGCTGAGACCCAGTTATTCATTGCAGCTTTATTGTCATTATACCAGTACAGTAGTGCAGGCAGGGCACTACAGCCAAACACTGTGAGGCTACTTCTCCAGTGCCCTGATGGACACAGGTAAATGGACAGGAGTGCAGAGGCAATCGACAAATCCCCAAGACAAGGTGCATAGATAGTAAATACAGTAAATACAGCTGGAACTGTGGGTGTAGAAGGCAGAGGTGGAATTTAAAGAGCAAGCTATAGTAATTATATTAATAAACTGTAGTAAATATGTATGAGTGTATGTATGTATGTGTATATATATATATATATATATATATATATATATATATATATATATATATATATATATATATGTGTGTGTGTGTGTGTGTGTGTATGTATATGTGTATATGTATATATGAGACTTGAGGCTGAGGTTCACCGGGGTTATATAGTGTAGTTAGCAGCATGCTGAACCCGAACTAGCAATGATAGAGCTGCTGTTCTCCTTATTACTCTGGTTCGAATTCCTGATTGTACTTGAGGCTGATGACATGCACTCAGTGTGCAGTTGACTAGATTAAGTACCATATGTCAGCCAGCTTGTTAGCCCCCCCCCCCCCCCCCCCGTGTCAATCAGACTCCAGTATTGATTGGACTCAGATGGAAACCATGTGCCAGTCCCGGCACTGCTGCTTTGCATAGCACTGCTGCAGCCGCACACGTCCCGTCTGACTCTCGTTCTCAGATAAAGGGGGGTGGGGGGATCAAATGAGCCTCAGTCAGAGTTAATCATTGCTCGTTTGTGCTGAGCCGAGGCTAAGTGTGAACTTGACCCTTTAATCCTGGAGCAAGAAGGGGGTCTCTCTGAATCTGTTCCACTCTTCTTATTTCATTGCCGTGTTTGTTCATGCTGTTATTATTATTATTATTATTATTACTATTATTATTACTATTATTATTTTAGAGCCATTTGAATGCTTAAGTGGTTCATTGGATTGCTTTGCTAAATGGTTCTTCTCTGTGATGGATAATCTTGGTATGTGGTTCTAGAAAGCACCAAAAAGACTTCCATAATTAGTCAAAGTCAGAAAGTGTTGTATTATCTAGAACCCTTTAGCTATGAGTGTTTTTTTTTTAATGGAACCTATGGAGGTTTGTTTAATGGCACTGGACAAATAAACCCTATGAGGCATCTTTAGTTTCTGGAGTTTTATGGTTTTGATGCATTAACCCTTGTGTAGTCCTAACATTCTGTACACTCCCCTTGTCCTAAGGGTCCAAAATGACCCGAAAACAATCCATGTACTCTGGTGGTGAACAGCTTTCATGGACGTTGGGGTCATTCTAGGAAAGGTCATTAAATTTCAGATAATTTAGGGGATTTTCTCTGCTTTTGGTCTTTTTTTGGCCCTTAAAACACATCTGAATGTGGTACCTGCAAGACTTTAAGTAGGATAGGTTAAATTACGCTTATCTGTTCAAGTCGCAGCTGTGCTTTTTGACTCCTTTAGATTTTAAAGACCATCATTTGTGCCATTCAGAAATCCAGCTTAGGCCCACAGTTCTGCAGCACCTTAATCCACAGAAGCGAGGCCGTACAGATGAGCTGAATTAGGTGCAAAGAAAACTGTGTAAATTTGACCGCTTTGACACAGTGGTTCTGTTGAATGGACAGTAGTGTAAAGCCCACACACCCCCAGCTCTGGATTCCCACTCCCTCGCAGAACATGTCAGACGTTCCTCTAGCAGATGTCTGCATAATGTGGCGCTGGACAGAACTTGCAGAGAGAGGCATCATTTGCAATGCTAATGCTAATAGCGTATGTGTGTGTGTGTGCGAGAGAGTGAGAAAAGAGAACGAGATACTGAAGGTGTGTTCATACACAAACACACGTCCACACACAATCTCGACGGCCCAGGTTGGGACAGAGGTGCTGGAGATAATGCGTTTCCACTAGCGGAGTCAGGAAACCTAATTAAGCCTCAGTGATGGCGTCTCCTCCTCTGGTATACCTGAACAGATTAGTGGGCCTTGTGGATTGTAGAGTTAAGCTCAGAATTGATGCCTTTTGATTTAGTATGTGCATGGTCTGTGCTTTTGCTTGTGTGTGTGTATATGTGTGTGTTGTGGTTGTACGTGTAGATACAGAAATGTGCCCTGCAGGCCCCACCTAAAGTAAAAAAAAATCACTTTCTCAGAATGTAGTCAATAGGACACCATAACTTTTGACAGTAGCTGTTTCCATTCAAAGAATATTTCACACCAAGACCCTGTTTACACCTGGTCTGGACTGTATCCACACACATTTACACTGTGTAGACAAATGTGTCTCCGGTTAGTCCAACTGAACTCCGATCTCTGTGTGGGACAGAATCTGCAGAGTCTCTTAGTGAGCAGCAGTTATTACTGGTGTTTGGGTTGTCCTGGGAAGAGCTTAGCTTGTCCAGTGCTAGTCTAATATATATATATGTCTGAGCAAGTTTAGCAAGACTTTAGTATAGTCAATACCTCCAGTGTTGGTCGAGGGGGGGGGGGGAGTGGGGGGTTAAGAACACCACCTGCATGGGAAGTCAATTTAGCACCATGTCATAAATTTTATTAATGTGCAAAAGATAATAGTGCCAAATTCCAAATAATTTCAAATCCCAAACCACACACTAGCAGTACTAGCAGACTCCACAATATGTAAAAATACAGCACTAGCAATGGAAGTGTATTCTCTAGGCTAGTGAGCAAAGTATAGATAATTGTGGTTTGAGACGCAGGAAACATACACAAACAGCAAGTGTGCAAGCAAGCATTTATTTAAAATAAATAAATAAATAAATAAAAAAGATTTGGGTGACTACTGACTTCTGGTATTCGTTGGCGATCTTTAGCCTTATTGCCTCGATGCTAAACCAACGAAGCAAAATTTGGACAGCTAGCTTGCCTTGGATGATCACCTTAGACTTAGCCAGACTTCATTGTCATTGTAACTGTATATAAGAACAGAATTGGGTTGCATTGGCTCGGGGTAGTTATAAAGTCAACACAATAGTAATACAGTGTAGGGCAAAGTTTAGTAAAATATTAATGTGGATATAAATAAATATGTAGAAATATATATATATATATATCAACAGTAATTTACAATATACTGCACTGGGGTAATCAAAAGGAATAGAGCAGCTGGGATAAGTGGAATCTAGAGAATTAAAATTTTCATCAGACTGTTCCTTTATTAACCCCTTAACACTCCCAGGCTGATCACACACTAAGGCGTATTACTTAGTAACTATAGGCACGTCTGTACAAACTGGTGGAGCTATTCTTTGGTGTGTAATCAGGTAGTTAAACTGTTGTTAATAGACCTTTTACCATCCAAACATTTTCATGTAATGTATTAAAGGTAATGTTCTGGTACCTGCATACCAGTGCGTTGCTGATGTACTGATGAATTATTCATTTCTTTACTGATCATTGAATGCAAATGCGCTTTGCTGAGCTTTGCTGCCTGTTGTCGCACTCTCCTCTTCTTGGCTCAGTGCTTTTTATTATTATTATTATTATTATTATTATTATTTCATTTTTTATTCTTTTTATGTTGCACAACAAAACAAGCATTTGCAGGCCACTAACCTATCCCCTCCCCTTTCCTCCTAACGCACCCCTTAGCTTGGCCACTGTGTAAGTACTGTTACCACTAACAGCTCTTAACTGCTGCTGCTGCTGTCTGCCATCTGCATGCCATTCACCATCACTCATTTGTCATCTCTTCTTATCCGAACCCGCTGCAGTTCGTAGATTACATTAGACTCCATACGTGCAAAGCAATGCATACTGTACTGTCATCCTGTTCAGTTCAGTAGTTAGGCTGCGCTCACAGACCTTCAAGTAGCATAGTTCTGTTATCTGTCTCTCTCTCTCTCTCTCTCTTCCTTCCTTCCTCCCTCGCTCAGCTGCGGTCTGGAGGCTCGCAGATTCTGGAGGGCTGCATCGCAGAGATCCCCAACATTTCCAGCCTGGACATCTCTGATAACGGTGAGTTAAAGGGCCCATATCCTGCATTCGGGTCTGTATATAGTTTTTTTATGTCCAAGTATAATTCACAGAACTTTCAGAAATCTCTTTATCGCTTACAGCTAGAGAGGGGGTTTCTTCACAGGCCCTTCTTAGTACTGACTGGGTGCTTTCAATGTTTTTATATATCAATTGCTTGTTTTAAATTAATCAATTAATTCATTAATTACTTAGGTAAATACACAATGCACACACTACACAAATGTTTGTGGACGCTTATTATAATGAATGCATTCAGCTACTTTAAGGTGACCACATTGCTGATACAGATGTGCAAATGCCTACACACACACACACACACACACACACACACACATACAGCTTGTCTATATATATATATAGGCATGCCTAATGCCAGGTTTTGGCTAGAGGGGTATAAAACCCCCCAGCATTAAGCTTGTGGAGCAGTGGAAAGGAGTTCTCTGTGTTCTGTTTGTGTTGGGTGATGGTCATGCAACACGCTGACCTAACTAACACTGTTGTCGCTGAGGGCAGGGCTCCAAAATGTAGCTTTAAGGCCTTGCCTGGACAGTAGAGACAGTTACTCCTCTCGATTTCAGAAAAAAAAAAAACTATGACTAAGCAGGTGTCCCAATACTTTTGTCCATATAGTGTACATATCACACACATTATTTACACAAATGCATTGACTGACAGAGGCAGAAATGCTCCTCATAATGCCCTTGTCCACACACTCTTATTAATTATTAGTGAATATTAAATAAGATTATTCGATTCTTAAATTAGTGCAGAAACGATAACAGCAGCAGTAGTTTAGCATTTGACGGATGCTTAGGACAGTCGGATTTTGTCATCAGGTGATGACGGGTGATCTGTGTCCAGGTCGCCAGCATTGAATCTTTTGTGAGCAGTTCAGCAATTAGGGAATTGTGAAAACCGTGTAATGTCCGTCTGTCTTGAGTGATTGGATTGGTCCTTAGTAACACATTAGGCAGTAATTTGGGTAAGTGTGTGTGTGTGTGGGGGGGGGGTTGTGTGTGGTAGGCATCTTGGGGTCTATTTTGCTTTTCTTTTTTTAGATTTTTATTGTGCTTGTAATCCGTCGTTTCATTACTGCAGCTGAAGATAAGAAGATGCCGTCGGGGAGTGAATCATCACCGCCTTTTTGTTTAGAGGAGATTTCTCTTCCCGTCATTAGCTGAAGAGGGATTGGCTTCTCCCCCTCGCAGATTTAACCCATTACTCAGAGATTTAAACCTCTCGATAAGCTTTGAATTACTGTGCTGATGGTTTCCATGCTCAGTTACAGACCACTCTGTCAGATTTTGCAGTACAAACGGCCACATTGGTCGTCGGTTTTATCTTGTAAAACAACCCTTTTTGACGGTCAGAGGAACGCCTTTGTCTCCAGAGACAAAGAAAAGACTACCTGGGACTTTAGTCACAGTCGACTCGACTGAGAATCGATTCAGCGGAGAGTCGATTCTTCAAATCCAGCGTTATCGTAACGAAGCAAAAATACAAGACTGTAATCCGTCATTTTATTTTCTTAAGATCTACCTACAGGTAGTCTGAACCTAACTATAACCCACACCTTAATCTACACCTAAACCTTACCTCTCTAATCTTAAACCTTACTCTGTATCTTGTACTTAAGAGCGCTACTAGCGAATGAGCAAAAAAGAAGACCAAATAGGTCGTAATGGTCGTCGTTTCTGGGAGATCATGTTGAGATGAGTGTATAGGTGTGTGTGTAATTAAAGACTGTAACTCATCTGTTGTCATGCACACTTAAGGAGCCACTACCCATCACTCCAGTCATGCCTGGTCAGTTTTTGACCACAGTACTGCTGTTGACCTGATATTATTTGGGAGGTGGATAATTTTTTTTAGCCCAGGACAGCAGCGTTGCTGAAGTTTCTGACCACAGGATTGCTGTTGACCAGAAAGGTGGGGTGGTTCTGCATTTGTAACAGTATTAGAACCCCTTATGATGCTGTATAGACATCTTGGAGCTGCCTCAGACTGCATTTATTGAGTATTTTAGGTTGATTTTTCATGTGTAGATAGTAAGTATGGGACTTCAGTTGGGGTGAAAAATGCATGCATAGGATTTACCACCCTGTTATTTTGCCTCGGAGTGAAACACACTGATTTCCTTCTATGAAAGGCTCATGGAAAAATAGATTTTATAGATTACAGGAACACTTATTAATATTATTCATTATTTTACCTGATCATTTTTCTGTCCTCGCTAGGTTCTCTCCGTGTCCAGTTGACATGGTGTGTGCCTTTGCAAGCTAAAGAGGTTGTAGTAGGATTTTATCAGGTTCGTTTTTAGGCCAGCGTCTGGCTGGATTCATTTGCTTCCCCAGTTCGCTCTCCTCAGCCGGCAATAGCACCTGATTAACTTCATCAGCTTTCTTGTGACTCACCTTCGAGCAGTTCTTAATCTGTTTGATTACATTTAGTTTTTAGCCCTTTAAGCCTCACTTCCACATTCTCCTGTAGCAGCAAAACGGCAAATTCAGTCTCAAAAAGCTTTCGCCAGTGGGCTGGAATGAAGTCAGATTTGTAGGTGTGTTTATATAATAAATAAATAAATATATATATATATATATATATATATATATATATATATATATATATATATATATATATATATATATATATGGTCGGTTTTATGGTCGGTTTTTTGACTGTATGAGGTTCACGGAATGCATATTCTGAACTCTCATTATTCAACTACGCCCAGAAATGCTAGGAAAGCTTTAAAAGTTTCTTTTGAAAGACAGTAGTAATTGTGTATCTACTCACTAATGATCTGTACAATAATATTGTTACCACTTATGGTCTATTTGCCGCTACAGATGCATTACCATAGTAAAGCTTGTAGAGGTAGAGATGTAAATACATGTCTACCAAACTTCAGTTTTGACTTTAATAGTGCACAATAACCACGCCAATACATGTGGGATTTATTTATTTATAAAGGTAATTACGTTTATATGACCGGCTGCTTTTCCTTATGCAGCTCTTTAGGTACTCTGAATAGGGTAGCGGGTAGCTGATAAAGGATCCATGTCAAGAGATGTAAGACAGGCTGTAATTATACATTTAAATAGTGATCGATAAGGACTGCCATGCTTCTGCTGTGTCCGAAAGACATCCTGAAGACGCTCTGTTTATATCTAGTCAGCGTTTTGTGCTGTTTGTGGTTTTTGAGGTTCATAGCATCCATAATATGGCTTGTGGCACAATTTCACTTTCATTACTTTCCAGTATACCTCTCAGTCCTAACATCCACCACCCAAAAAACAGACTGGTGATAACCTTAGAGGACAAACTGTGCATCTACAGAAGAGGAGCAGTCTCTAACTGAACCAAAGAGTCGTTTGTGATACTGGATGAATGAGGTGTTTTTTGACCGGCTGTGTTATAAAAATATATAATATATAATATATATTAGTATATATATATATATATATACTAATATATATACTAATATATAATAGTGTTTTATAATGTGTTTTCTACAGGTCTGGACTCGGACATGAGCACTCTGCTGGTGTGGCTGGCCAAGAACCGGTCCATCCGACACCTTTCTCTGGGGAAGAACTTCAACAGCATCAAATCAAAGTGAGAGGCAGAGAGCGAGAGACATAGAAATGAGAATTTTTGATGTTTACTTCTGAATGTGCTCCGGAGTAAAATATGAATGTGAGGGCCTGACATCTGAGCATATGTTCGAAGTTGCCTGGACGTGTGTATCAGGCTTCCAGAATCCTTTATTCAGTCTCTGGTTTTGGTCTGGAGTCTTTTAAGTGTTTTTGAATGTTGACGTGCTTTGTTTTTTGGCCCACTGCAGCTGAACTCACTGTTCTTTCAGCTGGGCTTTCTTTGAGTGGAGTCTTCTCAAGAGTGAAGGGTGATTTAGAATGCACTGTGTTGTGGTATTCTAAAGGGACCCGTGGTTTTATCATGTTTTCTTTTTTCCTCTCGCAGAAACCTGGCACCTGTCCTGGATAACCTGGTCCACATGATTCAGGAGGAGGAATCGGTGAGCAATGGTTTCACTAGTGCTGAAATTCAGCATGTGAACGTTTCCCCTTTTAAAGCCATTGTGTCTATATTCAGTCTAGAGGTAGAAGTGCATGGAAAGATGTAACTTTCCAGACATGTGCCTGTAAGGGCTTCCGCAGGATGTCTGCAGTGTTCTTTATACACTATTACAACATAAAAATATAATGAAAGAAAGCAACGGTCTGCCTGGCACCTAGATATGCCTGGCACCTAGACAACAAATACATAAACTGTATCTACAGCTACAGAAAGAGGGGTTTTTAATAGGTAATAGGTGTATACAAAAAGGGTGGTCCTGTTGTTTCAAGTGAAAGAACCGTTTCTTAGTACCAATTATAGAACCCTTTTGACTTACTGCAGGCGATTGCCCAGACCCTTAAAAAGGTTTTTTTTCAAAGGTTGATCAGTAAAAGCAGGGGTTCTATATAGAATATGGCTCAGTGACTCTTCTGTGTGGTTCTTTTAAAGAACACAACTTTTTGAGGCAATCACTGCAATCAAACAATTCCTGTAACTGTCAATGAGACTCCTGCACCTCTCAGCAGGTATTTTGGCCCACTCCTCATGAGCAAACTACTCCAGTTGTCTCAGGTTTGAAGGGTGCCTTTTCCAGACGGCATGTTTCAGCTCCTTCGAAAGATGCTTAATAGGATTTAGGTCAGGGCTCATAGAAGCCCACTTCAGAATAGTTGTTTTCCAATGTTTTCCTCTTAGCCATTCTTGGGTGGTTTTAGCTGTGTGTTTTGGGTCATTATCCTGTTGCAAGACCTATGACCTGCAACTGAGACCAAGCTTTGTGACACTGGGCAGCACATTTCTCTCTAGAATCCCTTGATAGTCTTGAGATTTCATTGTACCCTGCACAGATTCAAGACACCCTGTGCCAGATGCAGCAAAGCAGCCCCAGAACATAACAGAGCCTCCTCCATGTTTCACAGTAGGGACAGTGTTCTTTTCTTGATATGCTTCATTTTTCTGTCTGTGAACATAGAGTTGATGTGCCTTGGCAAAAAGTTCCATTTTAGTCTCATCTGTCCATAGGACATTCTCCCAGAAGCTTTGGGGCTTGTCAACAAATTCCCATCTGGCTTTTTTATGATTTGTTTTCAACAATGGTTTTGTCCACGTGTGTAGATTGTGATTCAGTCAGAAGAGCATGAGGCTCAAAAAAGAAAGAAGAAAGAAGAGAGAGCGAAAGAAGACTCATATATGCAATATATGGAGACATATTCATTAAATAGTCATTTAGAGGGTAGGTAAGGTTTTGTTTTCGTTTTTTAAGCCCCCTCTTTGTCTCATGAGTATGAGCATGTTAACCTCATTGTCTAAATGGAAACATCAGGCAATAATTCAGTGTGTTTAAAAGGGGTGGACGGACAGCCCATATGGGAACAATGTGGGTCAAGTCCCAGTTCAGGCAGGTATACAAACACCACTTCTGTTTCTGCAGTTATTGATTAGTTAAGCTGAGAGTGCCTGCTAAGAGTTTCAACAGCATTCCCTGCAGTATATGGTGTTCAACTAGCCATTCGAAACAGTAATAGTCTGCAGTGTTTTGAATGTCCTTATATGGTCATACACAGTGAAAACAACATGACCATCACTGACTGTTTAGCAAAACCTGTCCACACTGAAAAATGCAGAACATGTGGTACAACATACAGTGTGTTTATTTACTGAATGTTTTTATTGTTTACTACTGTTTACTTCAGGTAGTCTTCTAAGAGCAGAGCGCCTACAGCTAAAACTGAGTGAAATTTAGGCATTAGTTCTTAGTATCAAGTGACTAGCAAAGTACTTTTCCCTGACTGTCTGTAGACCATTTCTGCTTCGAGTGACTAGATGCCTTCAATACAAGCATATTTTGTTGTTTACTGCAGGGAATTCTGTTTGAGGTGTAGACACTAAATCTACCTGTATATACATGTGATCTGCCTGTAGCAGGCACTCTCATTGAGAGCAGCTTAATTGACAGATGACTGCAGAATCAGAAGTGGTGTTTGTAGACCTGCCTGAACTGGGAATCGAACCTTACTCTGCTGTGTAATGTTCCCACTTATGATGATGTTTCTATTTAGGTAATCAGGTAAACATGCTCACACTCGTGAGACAAAGAGGGGGCTTCAAAAGGCTTACCTGCTCTCCTAAGGTGGGCATTAAGTTCAGGGCAAATTCTATAATGCTGTTTACTTTCAAAGCTCCGCAAAATAGCCATGGGTATATCTCCATGCATTGCTCTTTTTGAGTCCTCTTACAGCCTTGTGCTCATGGTGGGATTTTCACCAACATGTACATTGAATTTCACAATATCCTGAGTTTATTACAGTGGAATTGTTAGAGATGCAGCAGTCTGTAGGAGATCTACGCAGAGTTACAGCTTTGTGGATTTTCCACCTTCCACATGCAGTAATCTTCCGCTCACACTCCCGCTCATCCCAGATGGGGGCTTCAGCCTGTTGGGGTTTGTGTATGCATGTTGAAAGGAGATGGATGTGCTGATTCTGGTACTGCTGTGACTGGAACCACTGCAGCTCTTTATCAGAATGTTCAGGAGGGACTGGGAGGCCTGCTTAGTTGCATGCTAGTGCAATATCCTTCCCTCCAGTAGTAGACCTGTATCCCATCTAGTGGTAGACTGAGGAACGTTGGGCTTGTGTTTGTGACCTGATATGGAGTAGAAGCCAGATTGATGTAACCTGGGGGCAACGGTGCTACAGTTACATTTCCATTATTCAATTTAATTCATACAGTAGTTTGTACAGTAGAACCAAACTTGGCTAGGCTACGTCTTCAGTGCAGAATAGGTCTAAAAGATGTAACAGGACATGGTGCAATAGTGCAAGGACAACAGACAAAACATGAGACAGGGTGCATAGACCATAAATACAGTACATACATGTGCACTTGCAGATGTGTGCATGAAATTGAAGAGGAAAACTTGGAGTTCAGGAGTGTATGCTGAGGTAGACCAGTCTGATGGATGTAAACAGCAGGTAAACTAGTGTACAGTACAGTAGGAGAAGGGCCGTATTATCCACAGCAGTATACCTCTGAATCATGTTACCCAGGTAGGTGATTGTTGCATTCAGTGTCTTACACTAATAAAAGTATTTGGGCATCGTGACTGGCTTGGGAATCCAAGCTTACGGTGTCGTTCCTTGGTTCAGCTCTGTATTTGTGCTCCCACAATAATTGGACTTATATTCCTCAATACCAAACAAAAAGACACAAGTTGCTGCTTTAAATGATGACTATTCCATTTACGTGAATTGTGTAGATTAAAAATTTGGGAGATTTTTCATCATAACGTCTGTCTAACGCAATACAGAAACAGCTGGCCTCATGTTCACACAACCCATAGATATGGTGTTTAATTTTATGGGCCAGTCAGAACTTGGATACCATTACTAAAATATCATCTGATATTGTAGACGTGTAGAAGTTGGTGGAGTGATTTAAAAAAAATGGTGGCATTGACATTAGTTGTGAATATTGGTGACAAAAAACGTGGAAAAAGAATGTGGATCTCGTATTTGAGTGATATTTCAAGCCGATATTTGATGTCAACGTTATTAAACTACAGAAGAGCAGAAGGTTCAGGCCAGGCTGGGTGGACCTCATTGTCTGCATCGTACTGGACATCAGCATTGCGTTACTTCTTTTTTAATGGCATTTAGCTGAAGCTCTTTTCCAGAGTGACTTCTAAAAGTGCCAAGTCATTCTCTAGGAATATCCAAAGCTAGTGTGAATATAGCACTTTTGAGCTCTGGCAGTTTCAGAAATGAGCCTCACAGTGTGTAATTCTAGCAGTTTACACACAATACATATTTCCTAGAACTTGAATGTAGGGATTACTAAACAGAAGAAGAAGCTGTGGAGAAGAACAAGACACAATAAGTGCAATAAGTGGTCTGTAATGCGATAAAAGCTTTAATATTGACGTCAACCCATAATTCTCATATTGGTGCAGCACTGAAAAATACGGTATTAGGAATGGGGTTGTACTGGGTGTCATTATCTTTTTTTTTTTTTTTTTTTTTAACGGGTGGGTTGAATTGAATTCTCAGTAAGCATTTCATTTTGGATATGGCTATAAACCTGCACCCAGGGCTGACCCATGAGTGTGTGTGTTTCTTCACCATGCAGCCCATGTACAGAGGCTCTAGCCACAGAATGTAGATTCTCCCATTATGTGGTGAGGCACAGTTTCAGCACACAGATTAGACCAGAGAAATCAGCTGACAGGCCGGAGAGGGAGAGAGAGCGCGAGACGGTCAGAGCTGGGGGAGGATGCATTTTTTGAACTGAAGGCCAGACTATCACTGCTGTGAGCTCAACCCTCACATGGCCACTGGAATTCTATGCAAGTTGTGCTCCCTGACCAGCAAGGCAGGGCTTGAATATCATGAAATAATAACAATAATATTAATCATAATGTAATATTAAAAATTACTTTATTTTAATGGGAGGTGTGCAAGGAGAAAACCCTTATACACACACACACACACACACACACAGACACACACACACACATATATATATATATATGCCCTGATGTTGTTGTTTTCTCCTTGCACTCCTTCCATGAAAATCAATCGTGTGGGGTTTGACTTCAGCTGTGATAAGAGCTGCCTGTAGATCCTGTGATTGTTGGATTGTTGGATGCTTCGTTACGCATCTTGTGGTCTGCTGTTGGACTAAACTTGCGAGGACGACCTGATCTGGCCACGCTGGCAGTTGTTTCATCACTTGATCACAAATGATTTAGCGGACGGTGGATTGTTCTGAGATCTTCTGAAATCGCTCCCAGACTCCCAGTATGCATCTACCACCTTCTTTGTGAAAGCCTCAGAGAGCCTTTTGGGTCTTGTCATGGTAAAAGCACTCACTCAACAATCAAGAGCAAACCAAGCTAAATTTCAGAGGCTTAATTTTATTATTCTAATGCTAGGCATTGTTAGAAATATGAGGGGGGGGGGTCCTTACTTTTTCCTCAAAAAAAAAAGACATTTCTATTCATTACAGTCTACACAAAATAAAGATCAGAAGTCCATATGTTCAAATGTGTTAAAATGTGCTTTTTTCACATGACTGTGTATACAGACAAAGCAGCATAACCTGTGTTTTGATCCTTACTATATTATTAGTCCCTGAAGTTATAATTTTTATTAATAATTTTTATTACTATTATTATTTTTTATTACTATTACTATATTATTAGTCCCTGAAGTGCCAACTATATTATAATTTTTATTAAGGAAACCAGAACTGTCAAGACATGTTACAGTCATTACACTGTTACACTCAATTTAATGAGGGGAATAAGGTCTAACGGCCTAAAGATGGGCTTTGCCAAGCTTTTCTTGCAGTATTTTCATAGGTGACCGTCCGGTTACGATGCCCGTTAAAGGTTTAGAAATGTTTGCTATAATGGCTTGAATAAGATGTTAATATAAACACGCATTCAAACCAGTTCCTAAATTCAGTGATCACCCATCTTTTCCGGTACACATGAGGAATAGCGGTTGCATCCACTCAGCAGCTTAATCCCTAGCCTTTGAAAACAAAGCATACCTTTGCCATGTGACTGCTGCGATGCTGAGCTTCTGTCTGAGTCTCCTCATGAGAAAAGAGTGGGAGTTCTCTACACTCTCCACTGTTTTGGCCCTGTTTCTCTCCCTCCCTTTCTTGCTCGCTCCCTTTCTTGCTCTCTCTCTCTCTCTCTCTCTCTCTCTCTCTCTCTCTCTCTCTCTCGCTCTCTTTTCAGAGGCTCTGTGGGTGGTGATCTGCAATAGCAGTAGCGATCTTGCACAGAGCCTGCATTCCACTTGGCCATGACCTGGTCTGACCAAGTCTACAAATGTATCTGATTGAAGACTGCCTTGTTAACTGCACTGTCCAGTCATAAACACTCACTACCTACTAGTTGTGGCTAATTCCCTCTACTGGGGTGTCTCTGTACTGCAGCACTGCTCTCACCTGCGTTGACGGACCACAGGCCTAGAGGACAAGACGCTACACAGCACACATACACTGTACGGGATGTGCTTGGCTTACTCATGCATTGAGAGGCATCATTTCCCCAGAAAAAAAAATATGGCCAGTTGACCCACTCACATTATTATACTACCAAGCTGGTTAGGCTTGCATTACTAGGTTTACTTATTAGTTACCATTATTTTGAGGCATGAGGGAGACTGGAAACAGACGGGGTCAGTTGTTCTCTCCTGGACTCGTAACATCACACTTACAGTAATTCTGTCTCTCATAGCTCATTCAAACAAACAGAGAGGGTCTAACGTGCAGATTCTAGACTTTTCTAGACTGTGACTGAATTTGTAAGCAGAAGAGAAGATGTCTAGGGCTTATTTACCATTGACCTTTTTGTTTTTTTTGCTTGTTCATTGATGTCTGGTTAAATGCAGCAAATCTTTTGTGTCATGCTGCTTCGCCATCAGCAGCCAGAGCCTGAGAGAGCACCCTTAATCACTGCTGTTGTGGTGCTGGCTGGCACAGGCATCAGTTGGCTTATGTATCTTTCCTCGAGAGAGGCCGCCCAGGTGCTTGTTCAGTCTCTCATCACTTCCAGACTTGACTACTGCAACTCTCTTCAGGCTGGTCTCCCCCTGCACACCATCAGACCCCTGCAACTCCTCCAGAATGCAGCGGCACGGGTCGTCTTCAACGTTCCTAAATTCAGCCATGTCTCTCCACTGCTGCATTTTCTTCACTGGCTTCCTGTAGCTACTGCCTGCATTACATTCAGAACCTTGACGCTGGCCTACAAAGCCAAGACCGGACCAACCTCTCCGTACCTGATGGCAATGATCAAAAGCCGATCCACACCAAGAACCCTTCGAGCTTCAAGTACGGCTCGGCTCGACCCGCCTTCCCTTGCCAGGCTTCCCCTCCTAGTGGTGGAACAAACTTCCCCTGGGTGTCCGAACAGCAGAGTCGCTTGCTGTCTTCCAACGCAGACTGAAGACCCTCCTCTTCCCAAAGTACTTGGGCGAATAGTGGAGTACTATGGTCACCTTACTGACTTGTGTTTAGTAGAGTCTAAACTTATGTATCTTAGAATTATTAGTCTATTCAGACTAGCTAGTCTGAATAGACTATTTTTTAGTCTTTATAGACTATAATTTTTTAGTCTTTATAGACTATCATTTTCTTGGGTAATAGCAAAGCACTTTTGTAAATCGCTCTGGATAAGAGCGTCTGCTAAATGCCATACATGTAAATTAGGCTGATCTCACATGTATGAGAGGAGGCATGTCCTTGTCCTTCACCTTTTTAGTGTAGGGAGCATTGCAAGTGGTTGGGGTAGTCCTAGTGAGAGGATGGGTTAATTGGCTCAGCTAAATTGGGGAGAAAATTTGGGAGAAAATGAGTCTGAGCCTGAAGCTGCATCTGTTGGTCCAGTCACATTTACATCATATATATTATTTATGTCATATTCGGTACTGTTAGTGTGGTTTAGGGGGCAGGACTGTAATAATTTCATAATTTTATATTGAAAAAATGGCATAATAATTCTATATATAAATATTTTTTAGGGCCCCTATCAGTCATAGGGCCTTAGCGCCATCCCAGGACCCCGTTCACTCCTGAGCTTAATGCCGTCCACTTACAATCGAAGCACCCAAGTCATATGTTAATGCCCGGTGAGAATAGGGCCTCAGCATATCTGAAGACCATGTAAATGGGCCCCCTTGAGCTCCTGTGAACCAGAGGATTCTTTGACACTCTGAGTCAGATCAGATTAATCCTCAGGTCAAGTCCTCCTTCTTTAGCAGACTTATCCAAACCTACTAAATCCTCATGAGCTTATGGAGGGGCTCTAGAAGACATGACTTAAGGGTCTCTTTTCTCTCTCTCTCCCTCTCTCTCTCCCTGTAATCTCCACACTGTTTAACTGACGACTTCTGCACTCTTCTGACTGTGAAGCAGCAGTCGATCTAGATATGCTGAAAAGCCTCGTTAGGTGAAATGCCAGGCAAACTAATCCTATAATAGTGAGAGAAAGAGAGATCTGAGAGACCTATTGGAGGAGTTAAAGGCCATGAGATGAAGGTAAAACCTTTTAATAGGTTGATGTATTTCTGCTGGATGTTTGTGCCCCCACTGCTGTTGATGCATTAGGTCAGATTAAGGCCTTTATTGTGAAGTGCTGAGTTTCTTTGATATATATGTTATTGCTATGGGGAAGCTCAGGAATGCTTGGGAGATGAATGTCATGCAATGCTGGAATAACAGGCAGTACTGGCTGTCTCACAAGTATGGCCTTTTTAATTTCAGTGTAAGTAATAACGCTGAGCAGCCTGTCAAAATAGTTCCTGTAGAGGCTGTGAATGAATTTCTGTAACGTTTATTGCTTTGAGGACTAATTATGTTTATTAGGTTATTTATTTCTGTTTTATTTGAATTTTATTTTAGTCGATTGCAATTGCCACCCTGTAGCTAGGACTCCCTCTGTCGTACAGTGCCATTATTGAAGGCTAGTTCAATAATGGGCAAGTATTGATGGCTTCATGTGACTTGTACTAGAACTGTGAACTGTGGCTAACTCAATGTCTTTGGATAGCTTGGACTGTTGACACAAGGCAGGTCAGGTCCATGGATTCATGCTGTGGGCTGTGAGCCTGTGCTCATTGCAGCCTCAGCTTTCTGTTCTTGGCTGTGGAAGTAACACCCAACATGGTCGTCTTACTGTTGTAGCCAATCTGCCTCAAGCCTGAAGGTGTTGTACATTCCTTCCTCCTGTACAGAGTGGGTATCTGTCTCCTGAGTTATTGTCTCCTTTCTGTCAGCTCCAACCAGTCTGATCATCCTTGTTGACCCAGTTCTAATAATACTCAAATACCAGACCGTCTAGCACCAACTGACATGCCATGCTCAAAATCACGAAGATCCCCTTATTCCTGGTCCTGATAGCCAATGTAAACATTACCTGATCTGAATGATTTTGTGCACTGCACTACTGCCTCGCTGCCTCGCTATTGGCTGATTTAGGTAGCTGCATGGATAAGGAGGTGTGCAGGTCTCTGTGAGTGTTTAATGCAGTTTAACATTTGGAGACTACGTAGACGTCTCACATCTCCCTCTATTTCCTCCCTCAGCCACTGACGTCTCTCTCTCTGGCCGATTCCAAGCTGAAGGGTGATCTGACCATCGTCCTGAATGCTCTGGGCAGCAACAGCTCTCTGACCCGTGTGGACATAAGCGGTAATGGTATGGGAGATATGGGAGCCAAGATGCTGGCCAAAGCCCTGCAGATCAACAGCAAACTGAGGTAAGGCTCTAGGTGTGGGGGGGAGGGGGGGGGGGATTGTGTATGTGTCTGTGTGTGAGTGTGCCTGAGTGTGTGTAAGAACGCAAGAGAGAGGCAGAGAGGGAGGTAGGATGTTGTATTGATCTGAAATCCGGCTGCTTATCTGCTCTTTTCTGGCTGAATGTCTGTTCGCTTCTCCAGGACGGTCATCTGGGACAGAAACAACGTTAGCCCACAAGGTCTTCAGGACGTGGCAGCAGCGCTGGAGAAGTATGTATGGCTGCTAGGTTTGTTTGTATGGGTTGGGTGTGGGGGTGAGGAGCTGTTTTAGGCTCAGCCTAGTTGGACCAGGTCTAACCTATTTGATGTTTTTGGGGAGGTTGTTTGGGCTACTTATTGGGTTGTGTTTTGTTAAGTGGTGCAATACTAACCACCATTAGCTTTGATGCTAACTTAACCTAACAAGTCCCTATTTACCAAGCTAGCAGAATTTCGCATTGCCGCTACCATTGCCTTTACAAAGGCTTCTTATGACATAGTTGAACATTGCTGTGGATCGGATATGCTTGGCACTCAAGCCAGACATACACTGCACAATTTCCCCCCTTTTTTTAAACCAGAGTTGGTTCAGAATCGGCCTACATTTTAGCGGCTGAGTGGAAGCATGCACGATTAACTGTCCAAACAAGCTCTGAGTGAGCAGTCGGACAACCGGATAGATAGCAAGAGTGTATAAAATACTGTCCTCCAGGAATCCAGAGCTGTCCTCTAGTCTTTTCATGTCTCCATTCCTTTCTGTGCTCAGACAGACAGACAGACAGACAGACAGACAGACAGACAGACAGACAGACAGAGAGAGAGAGTCATTAAACAGTGTTTGGAGTGCTTTCAAAAGAGTGTGTGTAAGTTATTTAATAGAATAAATATAGATATATATTTAACAGCTGGGTATAAGCATGCAGGCGTTTCGCGTCGTGGGCCGGAATCGCTCCCCTTGCATCATCCTCATCTGAATATTATTTGCATAATGACCACTGGGGCGCTAGTATTGGCTGCCTGCTTCCCGCCAAACAGTGCTCCGCTGAGACCCAATTTGGCAGCCGCTAGCGAACGAGCCCACGGTGAAGAAAGGCAGGGGAGGCTGGATCAGAAAGAGAGGGAAGGAGAGGGGGGCTGGTGGTTGGGCTCATCTGGCAGAAAGAGGGATCATTCTGAGCTTCTGTTTCTGAGACCCTCCTGAGCCGCTTCGCTGGAGATTTAAAGGACTGGTCTGACTGTGGAAAATCTCATTTGCACACGTTTCTCCTTAACCCAGATGTATTTGATCAGCCGAGAAATTCTCCAGCTAAAAGACGGCTTAATAACAGAAGCTCATACATCAACTCATAAAGAGGGCCGGTTCTGTCCTGGGGTGCTTCTTAGACCCAGTGCAGGTGGTGGGAGACAGGAGGATGACAGCCAAGCTGGCATCCATGCTGGAGAACAGCTCCCACTCCACATGTGCAATTAAGAGTCATCTGCAATTACCTGTAAATACTCTGTAAATAATACTGTTATTGCTTTTTCTACTTGTATTATTTCTATTGTGTATATATTGGTAATTTATCTACGTTTTTGCATCTGAGTGTCTTGCTATCCCTTTTCTGCTGTGACACTGAGAATTTCCCCACTGTGGGACTAATAAAGGATTGTCTTATCTTATATCCCTGCGCCGCAGTAGCGCTGTTGGCCGAATGCTGCGATAGCGATGACTCAAGGGAACACCACTATTAACTAGTATTTATTAGATACACTCTCCAGCGTTTTCTGTACTGACAGAAATATAAAGAGCCAGGATCTTGTGGCACAAGTGTGATGCAAATATGGAGCCAATAAGCGGATTCCTACGTCTTTTAAGTCCTCCCACTGAACAGCCCCAGATTTGGTGAGCTAACTGTGCTAAGAAAACCAGGCTCAGCCCGGTTGGTAAGCGCTCCAATACCGAACTGCATCCGTGTGGAAAAGCCAGCGAAATGGTTACCATCCATGCTCAGAACCATTGGGCCCTGCAATGGAAAAGCAGCCTCAGAAATATAGTCTATTATATAATAATTGAAACCTGGATTTTGGTCCATTATTGTAGTGCATGGTCGACGCTTTCCTTTTTCATTATTCGGTTAAAACATTTCAGTAAACAAGAGCTAGAAGTGATGGTGAAGAAAAAAGGGCTTGAGTGACGTGACATCAGACACTAGAAACTTTAAGACCACTTGAAGACCAATCTCTGATTGTAATCTTGTTCATTTAGAAAATTGGGAAAATGAGGGTTATGGGTTCGATACCCGGGCTCGGCAGAATACCACAGTTGGGCCCTTGACTCTCTCTGCTCCCTGGGCCACACTGCGATGGCTGCCCACTGCTCTGCGCGCATGTGTGCTCACGGTCACTGTGTGTGTTTAATCACTAGTGTGCATGTGTGTATGTGTTCACTGCACGGATGGGTTAAAAGTCTTGTGTATTTGGAGGCTGACCTTCTGAACTCTTAGTCTAAGAAGGTGGCCTGCTTTGTTTCCTGCAGGCTGCAGGAGGGCAAGACATCGGCCCATTTCTGATCCCGTATCCGTCGCACACTCCGCCTCCACCTGGGAAAGACTCAAGGGGTTGGCTCACTGTTCTGCCGGAGTAAATGATAACGGAATCAGACCTTCATCCACAGATGTTTTTAAATTAAATTCAATTGTAAGCAGATGTTTAGATTTGAAGGTTTAGGTGATGTTTGGCTAAACGTGCTAATTAATTAATTTGAATATATTTGTAATTCTGCAGAAATCAAAATCTCCGCAATGCTGATTAGGCAGATCCTGGTAATCCCGTTTGACCTCGCCGCCACAATGTACATGATATATATATCAACAGTCGACATTTTGGCAGAAGTCCAGAATTGCCAGGAATGTGTCCCAGCGCTTTGGGTGACGTGTATATGAATCCTACTCCTCCAGAGCACATTCGTTTGACGTCTATGGATGTTTTCCACTCTAGTGTGCGTGGGGAGACCACCTCATTCATCAGGCTCTTGCAGGATGGGGGGAGTCCCAGCATGAGGACCGTAGATCTCCTGGCTCTGTAGATAACTCCCCTAATAGCCTTTTGTCTTCGTGGTGGTGTGGCTGTGTTTGTCCGACTGACCCAACCTTGACCTTAGCAGCTGTTCAGTGAAGCTGCTAGCCTCTGCTCTGAAGCTAGCATAAGATATTTCCCCTCTACCGAATTCTCTATTCTGCTCCACACTGTTTGCCCGTGTAATTGTGCAGAATTTCCCATCGCTCACTGTGATTGAGATCAAAGCTCTGGTGAAAGGACGCCCTTCCCCCCTCATCACCATTGAGAGCAGTGTACACACACACACACACACACAGAGAGTGGCTGTGCCAGGTCCAGCCTCTCAAGGCCACCGTTCAACACCTTGTGAGAGAACTGATGAGGCTGAATGCTTTGATCTTTGTTTCCTATTCAAATGTTGGGGCACAGTGTGTGTGTGTGTGTGTGTGTGTATGTGTGTGTGCTGCTTATAAACACACAAAGCTAGCTCCGTCTAGCTGATGCTTTGAGGTTATGCTGAAGTATTCTGAGGTTGTCCTTTTTCTTCACTGTTCTATCCACTTGGTGCAAAGTACCAGTTCCTCTGGCAGCAAAACAGCCCCAGAGCATGATGCTGCCACCACCACCATGCTTAACAGTTGGTTAAGGGTTCTCTGGTTTGAATACCTTCCACCAGAAGCCTTTGGTGAGCAGAACGGCAACTCCTCCTTAGTTCTGTCTATATATGTATGGACAGTGGTGGCTCAGCGGTCCGAGCACCGGGCTATTGATGACAGGCTTGTGGGTTCAATAGCCGGGCTCAGCAAGCTGCCGCTGTTGGGTTCATATTTATATGAATTTCTATGATACATTTGTTGGTTTTGTGGCACAGACCCGACTTTTAAGCTCAGTTGACATATTTTCGCTGGGGTCAGAACTTTGGGAAGGTGATTCCAAAGGTCATGTCCTGTTGAGACACCCAATACTGTCCAGGTTGGAAACGTGGAGCTGATGGTTTGAAGTTATGCTGAAGAATTCTGAGGTAGTCTTCCTCCTTCATTATTTCAGGGTCGTCCAAACGTATTCATACTGCATGTGTCCTCTCTCTCTCTCTCTCTCTCTCTCTCTCTCTCTCTCTCTCATGAATATGGATGGTCTGTGGCTGTTAGAGGGTCTATTTTGCCATTTTGGCAGGAACACGAACCTCAGTAATGATATTAAGTCTCAATCAGTTAGCCTAAGAAACAGTTCATTTCAGAGCCGGATCTGCCGGATCTGCCATCGCTGCCGGTGCTGCTGCGCTTTTGTTCTCTGGACTGTTTGGCAGTGAATGACTGATCGTCTCTCCCTCACAGACCTGCATACAGAAAGTATTTGGCTTATTCAGACAGGCGCTCTGTACGTGCTGTAAATCAGCCATCTGCGTGTAATCCTTCCTCGAGTGTGTATTGTCGTCTCAATAGGCCTTTTCTATTCTTTTTGTGGGGATTTTTATGTCTGAGTTCGTGTATCATCGTCAAGTGGCTTGTTATGAGCTCATGAACCGATGCAAATCCCTTTCTAATGGCAGCACAGAGCCACCTGAGCGCAGCCGTGTGTTCTTTAGTCATTTGTGGGTTCAGGGCTGTTACTCTCCGCCATTTTCTTCTTGGTTACACCGTAATTGGTTGTCTTGGCCCAGTTAAATGAGTAGCCTTGGCTGTCTATATATTTGTGTGTGTGTGTGTGTGTGTGTGTGTGTGCGTTAACTCTCATTGTCTTCTTCTAGAAACTTCACCATCCGCTTCATGCCCATCCCAATCATAGATGCGTCGCAGGCGCTGAAAGCCAGTCCAGAGAAAACGGAGGACGCCTTGCTAAGGGTGAGAATGCATATACAGGGCCTATAAAAAGTATCCACCCCATGATTGTTTTCCCCTTTTATTCATTTTATAAATAGAATCATGGTCAGGATCTCATTTTTAAATAAATTAAAAAAATAAATAATCTGTATAATAATAATTGCATGAATATTCACCCCCTTTAAAGTGCCTGACCTAATTCAGCACAGGTCCAGCAGGTCTAGTAGTCTCACAATTGGTGAAATGGAGATCACCTGAGTGATTGGACTGCTATTCCTGGCCACAAATACACCGTGAAGACACCATGAAGGACACGACACACAACTCTGAGAAAAGGTTATGGAAGAGTATAGGTCAGGGGATGGATACAAACATTCGGAGCCACTGAACATCCCCTGGAGTGCAGCTTAATTATCACTTAGAAACAGAAGGAATTTGACACATGTGTAAAATCGGCCTAGACTTCTAATGTTTTTTTTTTTATACTATTTATTTAAATATGAAGTATTTCTAGTAACTATAATAAATTACAAAGGATTCTAGAGTTATCTTTAAAGTTCACAAACATCATTTGTTTCACAATATGAGAGAATATTGGAGGCGGCATATCACTATGCCTTTAATTATAATTATGGATTTAAAATAAGGGATGATCTAGGCTGAGGTAGAAATCTGTTTTTATTATTATTATTATTATTATTATTACTATTATTATTTAAGTCATTAAAGATGTTGGTGAAAGTTTGCCCGGGTCACTTGACTTGATTAATGTGGAGGGTACAGTTATTTTAGGTGATTTTAATACAAATCTATTAATTAATATAAAAATCTATTAGAATCTCATATGGGGGATTTTCCTCTCATTTCTAAATGTATACAAGTTTAAGACAATTCTGCTATTTGGAGATTACTTTTTGGAGAGTTTTGTGTTATATGTTCAGTTCAGTGAACATTTGCAGACTGTTCACTGCAGTTTTCCAGCACTAGACTAAGGCTAATCCTAAACAATTTCCACTGGAGATTCATCAGTAACATTCCCATTTAGTCCCATTTAGTTCAAGACTAGACCCAATCATTGTCCCGAAAGCCAGTCTCTGAAGCTCAGTGTTCAGTGTTTTTTTTTTTTTTGTCGTAACATTGTTTACTGTTGCGCATTGAGAGACTACACTTAGTAATCGCATGCAATGGTGGGGAGGGGATTGCATACAGGTTGGGTAATTTGCAGTCCAAATTGGGGAGAAAATGGGAAAATGCATTTTCCAGCTCCCTCTATCCCAGTGAGCATCTTTTACAGCCCTCTTTTCCTCACAGATGGAGAACTATCTGTTCAGAAATCACGAGACCCGCAAGTATGTCCAGGAGCAGGCTTACCGGCTTCAGCAGGGCATTGTCACCACCACCACACAGCAGGTGAGAATGTGCATCGGTTCAGTTGAATATGTGATGCCAAAATGTAATGGTGGGAATAAATGACTATTTACACTGTCAGTAAACATGGTACTGTGGAGGTCAGTACCGGTGTCATGAACAATAAAACAGAGGTTTAGTTGTGCCTGAAATGAGTGTTAAAGGTGTAGGGTTTTTTTTTTTATTATTATTCCTGTATTCCCCTACTCCGTGAACCCGGCCCAGCGGTGGTTACCCGAACCTGTGAAGGTTAAACGAGTGAATATAATTATTGATTTATTTGACTTCATAAAGATGAAATTATATGAATAATATAATGAAATATCTGGGATCTTATCGTCTCCTCAGCATCTCTCCACAATGTTTTCTTCAGCTAATATCTGGTCTGTGAAAACAGCTGTAATTGCTCTCCAGATTTGCGAACGGATGATGATCTTAATGATGCACTTGTTGGAAAATGGGAGATTATGAATGCTGATTAATAATTGGAGGAGTAACCGCGTCATGAAATTGCCGGGGCTGAGAAGTCAAGATTCCTCTTGGTATAATAAGTAGATTTTTTCCCCATTTCTCTTTGAAGTCCAGCTGCACAATTTTTGCCGGTTTAGGATGTCTCAGCGGGTGGGAAAAGAGATTTTTGACATGGTTTCTCCTCGTTAAGAGGCCTGCTCAGGGAAAGAGGGCCCAGCTGAATGCCTAATCATGTCTCTCCCTCTCCAGATGATTGACCGGATATGTGTGAAAGTCCAGGACCACCTCAACTCCTTGAAGAACTCTGAGAAAGACACCATCCTGGAGGATGTCAAAATAGCTGAGAACCTCATAAAGGATGCGAGAAACTCGAAAACGGTAAAGGAATGCTGCCAAGTAGGCAACACAGTGTTGTATCAGTGTATATCAGTATGTAGGTCTCATGTGCAGTTGTTCAGTCCGTACTCTTGTGCGAGATGTATGTCTTATTATGAATTTAATGAAATGTATGACTTATTTTGTGTGTGTAATGAGAAAAAAGCACCAGTTTCTGACGTTTTATATTATTTTTATTGTGAGAAGACTGGAATTACACAATTAGTCTGTTACAAACTAATACACAACTGAAGTAAATATTTCATGTAAATTAAGCCATCAACATTTCTGACTTTCCCTTATAATTAGGTTGCCAGTTTTTAACTATTTAAATTTCTGATTGTTTTTTTTTATTATTAGTTTGTTAGGTTTTTTTGTTTGTTTGTTTGTTTTTACATAAAAAAATACAATGGAAAATGATTTATACTAACAATGTTATTAATGTAATAACATTTTAATACATTTGGAATGGAAACTGCAAAGCGACAGAAATAACTGCGTAGGCTTTACAAGTGAATAAGCAAATTTTTCAAATCAGTAGATTCTTATAATATTCAAGTGGGTTTTTTGCATTAGATTTTTTTTGTTTTTACATTTACATAAGCAAAAGAGATGATGTAATAAAATGGGCATAGATTTGCGTATTTTTTGAAAAGTAAAAATCTAGCCTTGGGATAATGTCAGAGAATATTTAAAAATATTTATTTCACTGGAAAGACACTACATATAAAGGAGTTTACAGAACATACAAATCATTGTTCTATTGTTATATATAATATTAGAGAATTATGTTAGGAGCAAAATATACAGTTTCTTCAGTGCAGGACAGAGTTATGATTTTCAATAAAGAGAGAAGCTGATTTTATATTATTTATATTATATTATATTTATATTAATAGATATATTTGACATTCTGCTTAGATTCTGCATAAAACATGCTTATTATTGGTAATGACATGATCTGGTTGTGCCATGATGTAAGTGTATCAGAAAATATGTCAAAACCTGTTAGACACAATTGGACCTGAATTTCTAAAAAAACTGTTTCATATTTTGTTTAGTCATTACATTTTACAAAAGAGCATGTTATAAATGGGAATTATGTAAAAAAAAAAAAAAAAAAAAAAAAAAGAAAAGTGAAATAATATGGCTATCCAAATTGTCATTTCTGTTCATAGAGCCTTAACATAAAAGATTACCAATCATTGATACAGTTCACACTTCTCTTGTGTGATGTAAAAAAAAAAGTACAACGGTATCTATTCAGCAGCTCAGTTATGTGAAGGTTATGTGTGGTCTCTGTCCACAGCTCCTGCCCAACCTGTATCATTTGGGAGCAGCGTCTCGTGAGGAGCTGAACGGCTCGTCTGCGGGGCCCATTCAGGAGAAGCTGGACTCCATGGCTGGAGAAGTGGCTCAGGTCATGGACGAGCAGCTCCAGGTAACCATCAGTATGCCATGACATCCAAGTGTAGCATTCAAAATATTCGTCCTGAATGGGTAAAACGAGGTGTCCGAGATTTAAAAATCAACGAAGACTCCACCAAGAAGAGGGTGTATGTCTGCATTAGGAACTGAATCTCTAGAGAAAGTGAAATGAAGAATGAATGCAGGCCAATAGTAGCGGATTTCTTTGAGCAAAGGCTACTACTTACTGAAAATGAAGAGTGGATGGATCCTGCAACAAGCTTAAAGCACAGTTAACAGCGGCAGGGTTCATAGAGAAGAAGGCACGACGTTCAGGACACCTGGTCGGTCTGGTGGAATTTCAGTAAATATGACACCAAGAATGAACTGAAATCCTGCCTGTGAGGATACAAAAGCAGCTCAGAGGATCTTATACAGCTTAAAGGTCTTTTGAACTGATAACATAACAACTTTTTTGACCATATTTCTTACATTTGATGATTAAGGAACAATTGGAACAGCTTTAATCTTATGTAAATAGTGAGGTAATTAACATGTATATATCTTTTTGTCATTTCAACTTAAGGGGAATAATTCTGAATTAACTAAATAAATATTTTCTCATTTATTCAAATGAATTGTTAGAAATATACTATGAACAAGAATCTGGTGGAAAGAGCTCCACAAGTTTCAAGTTGGTACTTCCGATCCAGCGGAGAGCAGGGTTGGGGCAATATGGTAAAATAATATATCCCAATATTTAAAGACATTCTCACGCCACAAGATTTTAACAAGACGACAACCTGCCTCAGTTGCAGCAGATTAATCTGCGCTTAGTCTAATTACACCAGACTGCTGATTACACTGCTTGCAATGAAATGTGGTCAGGCTTCTTCACGCACAGACGATCTTCATGATATGCACAGAGAAGTGAATTGTGCTTTATGTTAACAGAATTGACCTCAATACGATAAAATATTTTCTTAATGCCCATCATCCCTACTTGAGTCACGTGAAATTGAGCTTCAATGGATATATGGAGATATGACTGAAAACCAAGCTTTCTTTAACACAGTCAGTGTCTCACTGCATAGATTTGCCCAGAAATGATGTAGAATCTTCATTATCTTTGTCAGAATCTGCAGTTTTCAGAAATCTTGTTTATTTCCAGTTTAATGAGTTAGTAGAGATTATCACAGTGGTTTGAATTCTGGGCTTTGAGTCCAGTCCTGCTGTAGGTTTGAGATCGCTGGTTGTTAAAGAAATACTCCAGTGTTTATTAACCTGACCTGCCACCATTACATTTACATTTACAGCATTTAGCTGACGCTCTTATCCAGAGCGACTTACAAGCTTACTCGCATTACAGAGCTGGACCAATGCTCTCCCACATGGCGTGGTAGCTCACTGGCAGGTAGTGGTGTTACCTGTTGCGCCACTCCAACCACCTTTATTCACCTTAATATTTACAGAAAGTGAATCATTTGAACACGATTAGCAGAAGTCCAGTGAGCAGCTGACTTGGCCCTAAATGCCTGTCTGACCCACAAACTCTCTGCCAGCTTTCTGCTTCTAGAAGAAATCCCTCGTGTGCATTTTCCTTCCAAGTCTGTTAGGATTCAGAGCACAACGTCCCAGCATCATACATTTTCGAAGGCTTTTCAGGAAATCTCAGGCCGTGCTGACAAGCCTGGACGCAGCTAATATTTGCATATGCTAGTGCCTGGCTGGCATGTTGCTATGTTGGCTGAGAGGCCGTCGTTTTTCACCAAGCTTCTCCTAATTGCACGTTTCACCATTGGGAGTAAAAGCAAGGGTGGTGTGGCAGCCTCCAAACCATCAGAGTGGACTGAGTGGGGCTTTTCCAGCCTCCTGGTTTTCAGCTTATTTAGACCATGGACTGGCCGGCATACAAACAGGCTACTGTGTGTAAGGGAGCCCGGCGAACCACACAAGAGCTCTTTATTTACAGAGGCTTTGCTGAAGATGCAGCGTTGATAAATAGCAGCATTAGGAAATATACCCCCCCCACACAAACACACTACTTTAAATAGATAGAAAATGGCTGATTAGTCTATTAAATGCTGTGCTACATCAAATAATGCATATAGCAAAAGCATGAATATGGTAGTGTGCTGAAGTCAGAGATCACGCTTAAAAAAAAAAATATATATATATATATATATATATATATATAATTAATTCTAATCAAAACACTGCTGTGGGGATTAGCTGTCATAACCCACTTGCAGTGAAAACAGCAGTCCCATTTTGATTAACGGCACTTAAAGCTTTCATCTGTGAGAGGGATGAGGGGGAAAAAGCACTACTCTCGCTTCAGATCTGAACAGATCCACAGGTGTTTGTCCATCCTTCCACTTAATTCTGTGGATCTGAAAGGATGTAAAGCTGATCAAAAAGCTCTTACTGAAAAAAAGGAAATGGAAAGGATAAAAAGCTGCTGGAGCTGCTGCTGTTCTGAGTTGACAGTTGACTTACCAGCCCAGAGTCCAGACCTTAAGCTCTTCGAATGTGTTTGGGATGATTTGGATGGTGAGAAGCAGCAGAAAACTTCTGAACTTTGACTGAACTTTGGAGGTGTGAAAAAATCTCCTGCGAATTTCTGCAAAAGCACTGAGAGCGAGTCTTCTAAAAGGAATGGAAGCTGTAATAGTGTACCTAATCCCCAGTTAAAGCCCCAGCCTTATTCAGTACCTACTAATTATTCAGTACCTACTAATATAGTATCTACTAATTATTCAGTACCCACCAATCACACAGTACCAAAAAATTATTCAATAAAAATTTTTAGTGCCTACCTTTTCAGGAAGTACTAATCAATATCTACTAATTGTTCAGTACCTACAATAAATCATCTATTATTTTTTCAGTACCTATTTATTAGTCAGTTTCTACTAATTATTCAATATGTATCAATTATTAAGTACCCACTAATTTAGTATCTACTAATTATTCAGTACCCACCAGTCACTCAGTACCAAAAAATTATTCAACAAGTACTAATTTTTTTCAATGCCTATGTACTCAATAAGTGCTGTCTGTTCAATATCTACTTATTATTCAGTACCCATTAGTCAGTATCTGCTTATTAATGGGAATCTATTAATTATTCAGTACCTACCAATAAATCATCTATTTATTTACTACCTATGTATTAGTCAGTATCTACTAATTAATGAGTGTCTACTATTAGTACTATGAGTAATAGATACTACTACTAATAATAATAAAAATAATAGATAATAATAAAAATAATAGATATTCAGTACCCACCAATCACTCAGTACCAACAAATTATAAAGTACTTGTTTTTTCAGTGCCTACTTATTCAGTAAGTACCGTCTGTTCAATATGCACTAATTAGTGTATGCAAACTAATTAGAATCTACTAATTATTCAGTACCTACTAATAAATCAGAAATTTTTTTCAGTACCCATTTAATTAGCTTATCTTCTAATTCATGTATATCTACAAATGATTCAATATGCATTATATGATTTTACTAAGCATGGTGGTGGATTATGTCTACTGATCCATTAGTCCTGGAAAGGGTAAAGCTGGCAAATTAAATGTTGTGAAGTAAATCATGAAGAAATGGCGATACGAACTCCTACCTTGTATCTCCACTTTGCTGGTGCACAGTTTGAGTTGTGCTCTTTATTAAATCAGTATCTGACCACACAGACCCTCTTATATTGATATTGTTGGGACAGAGCAGCACACTCAATCCAGCAGAAACCCTGGAACACTTGTACAAGCATCACACACACACACGCACACACAAACACCCTACCATACTACTACCCATGTCTGTGTCACTGCTGTGTTGAGAATGACCCACCACTCAAACAATGGCTGGTTAACTGCAGTGCTGTGCTCAGCACTGTGTCCCAGTGGTTGATGTGGCAGTGGGTGGATGATAAACCGTGCAAGATGGTCTACAGTCTGTAACTGTACGACTGTATGGAGAACACATAAAGCATATTGTTGCTGTCGTGCAAAAACCTTTGATCTCCAAAATAGCAACTTTACAAGTCTTTTTGGAGCTTTTCTATTGGTCCAATCATCAGGGAATTTGGACACAATGTAAAAATCAACTGTCCGATTCATATTATATCAAGACGCGGAACACCGCAAAGGCTTTTTGAGTGACTTTAAAAATTATGGCTTGTAAAGTGACCCGTGAGGGGACATGCAAAGCAGATGTTTCTGATAAATGGTCACTGGTCACATTCTGGGGGTCTTCCATATGTTCAGTGCATTCCATGATGTTCACTGTCCTCTGTCTAGTTCAACCCTCTTTTGTGTTTTCCTCTCTGAGCGCTCATGCTAATGGTGCTGTAGTAACTGTTGGCTAGAGTGGTCACACAGGTTTAGTCTTGGTCAGAAGTGGATCTGAGGGCCGGCTGGGCTTTGTTTAGACTGGTTTTGATGCCCATTTTTAGATTTGAGTCTGGCTTCTTTATTATAATGTTTTTTTGTGTGTGTATGTTGGCTTGTGAGTCACTGACTGTTCTCCAGCTTGGAAACGAAGGCTGTTTTTTTGTTTTTTTTTTGTATATTTGTGCAGACGTGATGTGCACCTGATACAGGAGCATAAATCACATCTGTGGATTTAATGATCTTTTAAGAAAGAGCCTCTGTGCTCTGGCCAGGACTGCTTTTAGACTTGCAGGCGTGGGCCGAATAATGAGGACATACTTGGACATGTAACAAACTGAGGTGCTTATCAGTCAAGTCATGCAGGAGATCCCCTGCTGTAGAAGCGATACGGCTGGAGAAGCTGTTTCAGAGAACCGAGAATCAAAGGCCTGCTCGGATAAAGCAGAAAGTGCTGGCAGACGGTCATGTGGGGTGCCCGTCAAAAGTTTGGAGCTTTTTAATTGAGTACATGTCTTTCATCTTTCCAACATTCTGATCTTTTTAGTGCCTAGTTTTTCAGTAAGTACTGTCTATTCAGTATCTCCTAATTATTCAGTACCTATTAGTATCTGCTAACAAATAAAACTCTACTAATTATTCAGTATCTATTACTTGTTCAGTACCTGCAAAAATTAATTTATTTATTCAGTGCCTGTGTATTAGTCAGTATCTATTAACTATTCAATCTGTATCAATTATTAAGTACCCACTAGTTTAGTATCTACTAATTATTCAGTACCCACCAATCACTAATTTGTACCAACAAATTATTCAACAAGTACTTATTTTTTCAGTGCCTACATACTCAACCAGTACTGTCTGTTCAATCTACTAATTAATTAGTACCTATTATTCAGTACCTACTAATAAATCAGCTATTTATTTAGTACCTATTTAATGTATTAGTCAGTATCTACTAATTAAAAAGTGAAAGTGCTGGCAGACAGTCAAGTGGGGTGCCCGTCAAAAGTTTGGAGCTTTTTAATTGCATACATATCTTTCATCTTTCAGATATTCTGATCGAAAAGCTGAGGCTTAAAGGATTCAAAAATATAGGCTAATATAAAGAGTGGCATTGATGCCTGGGAACTCAAGCACAATTACAGTCAGTACATCATCTTAATTACAGTGTGTCTCAGTAGTGGAATGCTTTTAAGGTACAGATGGCCCAATACCACCTTTTTCTTTTCCAAAATCAATATTGGAATATCACATCTGCCTCAATTCACCTTTAGAACAGCTTGGTTTTCATTTGCTTGTCTTACAAATCTCCTTTTAATTGAACTACTAAAAAATTTTCAGCTGTATATGGCTGAATCCTCACAGTTCAGAGATGCCAGACGAGGCTGCAGTGGTCCTTTTTTTAATGAGGGCTAAAGTTGCAGGCCTACTGAGAAAACCCTGCAGAACAGTTCTGTTGGGACGTAGTGCCAAACATGTGACCTCTCTCCCTGCTATGTAATGAAGCCATCACCTTTTTTGGCTTTTCTCCTTTATCCATAAACCAACTTATCCACCTTGTACCCACAGAAAAAGGTTTATCCAGGTTTGTAATGCAGATATTTAAAATTAGCAGGACATAGCTATGTGAAAAACACTTAAATAAGCTTAATAATGTGCTATTTTAGGACCACTTTCATTTTTTCCCTCGTATATCCAATCTAGCTTTTCATGCAGATATCAGATACAAATCAATGTGGACAATCTAGACCGAGCTGTGTTGTTAAGGGTTGTTGATCTAAACCTATTAAAAGGTTTTTAACCTTTTGGGTCTAATGAGAAGGTTTTAGATCTTGAGCATATGCTATGTTCATTTTTGGGCTCTTCTAGACTCTGCTGGAGTCGATGGTGGACGCAGCGCAGAACCTCTGTCCGAACGTGATGCGGAAGACAAACCTGAGGCAGGACCTGATCAAGGCCAGTATGGGCAAAATGGTCGTCCCCCGCAGCTTTGTCAAGAACACCCTGCTCGAGCAGTCCGGTGTCGACATCATCAACAAGATCAGGTAATACGCGCTCTTTCAAGAATTCCTAAAACTCGACTGCACAGTGTCGATCGCTGCAGTTTTTTTGTTTGCGTTTATTGATTTCTTTTCTTTTAGTACAAATCCTCAAAAATGTAGATCTATCCAAGATCCTTGGACACCATACCTCCCCCAAACACATCCAGTGGTCAAATGCAATCTGTCAGAATAGCCACAACTATTATAGAGCAGAGGTCTTCAAATCTGGACCTTAAATTCAGTTTCCAGTCCTGGACTTTGTAATCCTTGGTAGATGTGACACTATGAACATGAACTGTTTCTTTAACTTCCAGCAAGATCAAAATCCAGAACTGGAAACTAGATTCAGGATCCAGATTCAGGGCTTTGTCCTTACTAGTTTGCCAAATTAGCCATAGATTTTTACTATTTGGACAGTGACACCATTTCAGTGGATTTGACATAAAGCAATCAATACTTCAGTGCAGATCCTATGAGATTCATTATATTTACATTTACATTTATGGTATTTAGCTGACGCTCTTATCCAGAGCGACTTACAAGGTTACTCATATTACAGGTCAGTCAATGTAGTGTTAGGAGTCTTGACCAACGACTCTTGTTGGTGTAGCGCAGCATAATCATCCAGACCAGGAATCGAACCACATGGTGTGGTAGCCCACTGGCAGGTAGTGGTGTTATCTATTGCACCACACCACACCATTACCAGGCCATTACTGCAGCTGGCCTCAGTTGCTGCTTCTTTCTGGGTTTTTCGGCTTCAGTTTTGTCCCCAGTAAGTTAAAAAAGATGGCGGTAATGGCAGTAATGGCAGTAATGGCGGTAATGGTGGTAATGGCGGTAATACTGTGCTTTTGTTAAATTCCTTGAGTTGAAACAAGGTTTGCACTTCAATCACATATTGATTGCTTCGTTTCCAATGTTCAAATCCATTGTGGTGGTTGACAGAGGCAAAATTGTATTGTTGTATCAATGTCCAAATACTAATGGACTCCAATATCTTGACAAACCAGTTCTTTTCCACTGGATATGACACAATATTTACCGATATGTCAGTTTGAACAGGGTTGGGTTGTGTTGTGGCATGATGGTATGAAAAAAGTGCCCCAGTTGTGCTTTTGTTGCCTAGTTATTGCAACTTCAGGTCTTCCAGGCACAATTGCATTCTTGCTTAAAGTGGCTGATGTTACAAGTGGCTACTTTGCCCAAGGACAGAGCGTCTGAAAGCGCCACATAAACCTCACTAATCGTAGTCGTGTGCTCTGGGTTCTGAGACACCGTCATCCCTGCGGTAGCTGAGCAGGAATAGAAACAAAGCACAGTGATACTGCAATGGAGCTCATTTTAAGAGACCTCTGGACTATTGTTGTTCACACTGCTTCACTTTTACAGCAGTACACCTTTGTGCTCCTCCTCACAGCTCTGAAGTGAAGTGAGCCATTCTGATCGCTGCAGGGGTCGTACGCCACCTGCTGTGTTTATAGAGCACTGATGGAAGCCTCCCTCTGGATCTCGCTGATGACCAGTTTATCTGTTTCTCTTCAGACAGCTGCTGCCTGGAGCTGTGTGGTTTTTATTCTATTGATCATGCTGGAGTAGAAAGAGCCTCCTCTCAATCCATTTTTTTCCCATCGTTCTGTCTTCGTCTGGTGTTCTTTTCCAGTGAGGTAAAGCTGAGCCTGGCCTCCTTCCTCTCCGACCGAATAGTCGATGAAATTCTGGAAGCGCTGTCCAGCTCACAGAATACACTGGTGAGTGGTTTCTCCCTCTTCTTTCGCTGTATGCACATGATCTCAATAACTCACTTTCAGAACGTCTGACTGTACTGGTATATTGTCGTATATCTTCAGTATTGTTGTCTATCGTCTTTGTACTCTTGCAAAAAATCCTATTGTACTATGTACTTCTGCAGATCCATCCGTGGCCTATTATTTGGTCATGCAAAGGCCTCTCTGACACGACTCACTTCTGAATCCAGCAGGGTGTAATTTCAAGCCTGGATAACCCAATTTACTTCAATTAGTGTTCGGCTCTTGACACAAGAAATGAGTGTAATAATGGGAGAATTCTTCATATGAACTGAAGTAATGCATCACTTCAGCCCTGTTATGAGCGATATTGAACAGCGGTGTTCATCAGCATGTTAGCAGATCTTCGATAACAGGTTTTATCACAGCCTGTTGGGATATTAATGTGATATCAATATGCCAACAGTGGGCTTCATTCATTAATATCTTCCTAAAATAATTCCTGCATCAGATTCAAGGTGTTATTGATATGCTTATGATTTGCTGTGCTCTTATAATGATGGATCCCATTGTTATTGTAAACTAAACAAATCCCAAATAAGTAATCATTGGTGAATGTCAGAATTGTCAGTCTGCATATTTTTTTAAGAAGAAAAAAGAAGGGTTTCCTCATAAAAATGAATTAGGCCTATTAACTTTTTCCATAATTGACATAAAGTTTATGGTCTGTAAACCTTTTATCTTTGCAGCTCCATTGTTCACGCAGTCCCAATTGCATGGAGCAGCTCATGAGATCCAAATATACAAGCAGTTGCATGCTTTGCCTGAGAGCTTTAGGACCACAAAAACACCCTGCTATTTTAATAGTTGAATAATCAAGTCTTTGGATTATTAATCCCTCATTTGCCAAATACCAAATATATAGCTTTTACATTTAGATTGAGGTTGTTTTATATATTAGTTGACTAACAGTGAAGACAATAAAGACAAATGACTTTTTTGAATATACTTGCCTTCTGTAAGATAAATAAAATTTGTGCTGCTCCCATTGACTGAATCAGATGGCACATTGGCTGAATCTGATCACCTGCATTGGTTTTTAGCCTAAACATAATTGCCTTAATTATTATTGACTTTTGAAAAGACATTTTTTCAAGACTGATCAGACTGATCAGCTGTCTGTGACGTGGACAGAGCGTGTGGATAAAAAAATTTAGCCACGGGAGCCAGAAGGCAACCATGGGCGCCGCCCGGGAGGTACTAGGGTGTGCTTGGGGGTGCTGTAGAGAATAGCCATGGCACCCCCAAGCATCTCCTAGGCGCCTCCCATGGTTGCCTTCTGGCTCTTGTGGCTCAATTTTTCATCCACACGCTCCTTCCATGTTACAGACAGCAGCTCAGTCTGTATGTTTTCACTGCAACTCTGTGACCAGATTAAGGGGAATTATTACTGTAAACAGTAAAATGTATTCCAAAGTTGTTATGGTTAAACTTTGGCGATTAATCCACAGTTCGCATGCTTCCCGAACCATTCCTAGATAGCACAAAACATCACCAACTAATGGGTTATTAAATTAGTTGACGTCAATATTAGCTGACCAAGTCGATTAGCCGCTGCACCTCTATATAACTTGATAAAATTCATGAACGATAGCCATGTTCTCCTGTGGACCCTGGGTTGCCGTCATCCCTGCAGTTCCTGAACAGTAGGGCTGGAGGAATACACTGTGATGCTGACATTAGGCTCATTTCAGGATACTCAGCCTCAGCCTCTTGTGGTGTTAATGACACTCATACTCCTATTGCAGTATTGATTAGCAAGCAGTTTCCTCCTCAGCCCTACTGTGTAATATTGAATAATAGGAGTCGCTCATATGTGCCCCCAGGCAGAGCATCTGGTGAGAAAAGGGCGCCCCCTGGTGCAGCAGGAGTCTTTGGATCTGGACGTTCCAGAGGCGAGAGCCCCAAAACGGGGCACTATGGAGCTGCTGGAGGCTGAAAGGCTGGACGACCTGGAGACCTGCATGGTGAGCTTCTCCTTATATCCATTTTTTTTGGAGGAAGCATTGGCCTGAAGATGTGCTAATGAAGTTGTTATTTGCCTTGTTGTAGTAGGCTGGATTTCCGAGATTGTGTTTACGTTGGTCTTGGCTGATCTCTCTTTGCTAGCTTTGCAGTGGGGTTGGCCCAGCAGGGTATTGTTATTTTTATAACCTCTTCATGGGTTTTTCTGCTCTATGGTGGTATTTGTTGGTATTAAGTCATATGTGTAGGGATTAAGTCTTAAAGGCAGTATTAATAAGCCTGTGGTTGTATTGCCACTTAAAGCAATATTCACCTTATTTTCATTCTTAAATGATTACCTTAAAATCATTGTGATGCTCCACAGACCTGTAATGGAGGGAATAGCATCTCTATGGCTCAGCAGGCTGCTACACTGTAGCTTTGTGACTAGATTGAGAGAATTATTACTGTAAACAGTCAAATGTATTACAACGTTGTTATGGTTAAACTTTGGTGATTAATCCACAGTTCACATACAGGAAAACACTGAGTAACTCAAGTCATATTTGTGTAAAATCATTTTATATTACTCTACTGCTTCTTTCACTGTCCGTGCCGGTGCTGGATCTCTCAGCTCGTTGAGAAATGTAGAAAAGCTTGTCTTTTAGTAGTTAAGAGGATTATTGTTTTGCAGTAAAAAGCAGAGATAAGCTAAGCAATCAAACTGCTCCATTCCAACCCACTCTTCCACTAACTGGGTGCTTGAATTAGTGTGTGCCTATTTCAGCATTTCACCTACTGTTGCAGACGGAGCCCTGGCAGCCCAGGGATTAAGGTCTGGAGAGTGTGCTGGTCAGTAAAGCGTTCCAGTGTTGGAATAGACGACCACAGATTTGTGTCAGTGTTGTGTTCTGCTTCGGACATAAAGCTCAAGGTTAGTAGGGGAGTGGACTGAAATGGACAGGAATCTCAAGAGATCAGTGTGAGGCTGCTATAATTAAAGGTGAATTCCACAGATTTGATTATAATAGCTCAATTAATGAACTTAATTAAAGAGTGGTTAATCATTCAGAGTGGTTCGATGTGAAATGTGCATGGGTTATGCATGGGTGTATATGGCCTCACTCTCTCTGGGTGGCTGCATGCTGCGGATGGCACCCTTGTGGTGCCTAATCTCAGTGATGCGTTAGTGGCAGGTACTCATAGATGCGGTGGGCTGGTTTCAGAGCACACTAACCATGACCCTCTCAGGTGCTGGCACTAGCTAGTAGGTAAGCACTGTAACGTGGGGAAACACCATGCATGTATTTTGATAAAAACTCAGGTATAATGCTGTGCATTTGTGCATCTGGGAATAATTCTGACTCCCTATGTTTCTCTGAAACAGGAAATTTCACACCGGACCACACTGGATGATCCTACATTTTAACTGCTGAATCGCATCAAAATAAAAACCTTTATGAAACGGCTGGTTTTAGACACTTGCTATCACGGATAGTTCCTTCTCTGTGATGCGTCACTACAGCATCATTACAGAGTTTCTGCATCATTACAATTACTTAGATTTGAGAAGACTGCTGCTGTTTATCTGTAGCAGTCCTCAAGTTTGTCGCTGATCGTTGAGGAAAACTACATAGATTTTTAAAATATTTAAATAAATAAATAAATTACATTTTAACATGCGATAACATGATAACATGGCCATGGAAACGTCTTATTTAGTCACTACAGCATCATTGCAGTGTTCTAAAAATGTCATATGTTTGTGAAGACTGTTGGCTAAGTAGCTAGTTGCAGATTAGTCCTCAAATTTGTGGCTAATCATTCAGGAAAAGTCTAAAAAGCTGAACAACTGATGAGCTATTTTTAACATGGGAAAACACAGTCATAAAAACCTGTAAAAATATGTTTCCTAAATGTTTGGACACTAGCTAGCATGCTAATGTACTTTAGACTGCAGTATTATGTGGTGGATGGGTGTTCAACTACCAGGTTCTCTAGCATTTGACTGGAGTATTGCGTTACAGTGAGTGCGGCAGGAGGTTCTGCCTTTGGACAGGCAACCAGGCCAGTATTTTCTTCTTTTTTTTTTTTTCCAGGCTGCAGGTGTGAGAATTAAAGCCTGGGCTTTCTGCGTCAGTCACATAGTGTCAGGTCCACTCTGAGCAGGTTAGGTTGTTCAAACAAAGTGTCACGTACTGTTTGAGACCTTTGGAAGGAAGCTCTTGGGTACAATGCCCTGCTTGTTCTGTGGAAGTCTATAAGCGATGGCTGCTATTCATTAGTGGAGATCCACCGAGTGTCACTGAGCCTGCGAGTGTGTGGTTGTATGTCTATTGTATGAGTAGTTCATTGTAATGTAAATGTGTGTAGCTTGTAAAGCTCATTCTGTGCGTCGGTATCTCTGTGGAAACTGTCTCTTTGTCTGTCCGGGTTCACAAACTGACACACATGGAGGCGCAAGTCATTGAAAAGGGACGTTTGGTTTTCAGCGACCTCCTCGTTCAGCTCCTCGCTCTCCCGCTCTCGCTCTCGCGCTCTGTTGTTCTGCTCTTCAGTTTCTTTCCTTTCTCTCTTTTTGCTCTCTTCTCTTGAACCGCTGAGCTTCTTACCTTTCTTCTCTTTCTGCCCTTTCTTCTTCTTCCTTTCCCCTATTCTTACCCCCCCCCCAATCATTTGCTTCATGGAGACTCTGTGCTGCACCAGTGTAAGTACAGGCTGTTTTACCCTGTGCCCCTTGTCTCATCCTCTCTCTATCTCTCTCTTTCTCTCTCTGCTTCCCTGTGCATAAACACTCAGATAAAGAACACTGTTGTTCACCCCCCCCACACACACTCACTATTGCCCAGTCACATCTCTCCCTGTCCTGTTCCCTCACACTCTCTTCCTCGCTGTGTCTTCTCTACCCCTCTGTCCCGCTTCTTCCCTCTTTGTCTCCGTCTGCTTGATGTGTGGTGATTACGGGGCTCAGTGTGAGTCTAAGCTCGAAGGCCCTATCTTCTGTATTGATGAAAACTGAGAGATGATTTTATGTCTCATCTTTGGGCCCGCCGTGCCAGTTCTCTTTCCCCCCCGTCGATAGAAGAGCTAGCGGGGGTCCTGGGGCAGAATTCTGGTGCCGTCTTTAATAGACTCGCATGTGTGTGTCTGTCTGTCTGTGTTTGTGTGAATGAAGACCCACAGGCTCACACCTCAGTGCACCAACATCTGTATAAGTAAGTCTTCAGCCTCCACCTTGCCGCCCCAAAATGAGAGGGAACGGAATATACAGTGGGGAAAAAAAGGATTTAGTCAGTCACCAATTGTGCAAGTTCTCCCACTTAAAAAGATGAGAGAGGCCTGTAATTGACATCATAGGTAGACCTCAACTATGAGAGACAAAATGAGAAAAAAAAAATCTGAAAATCACTCCAGTGAATGCTGGAGGAGAGTGAATGCTGAGTTGCATCCAAAGAACACCATACCAACTGTGAAGCATGGGGGTGGCTACATCATGGTTTGGGGCTGTTTCTCTGCAAAGGGACTAGGATGACTGGTCCGTGTACATGAAAGAATGAATGGGGCCATGTATTGTGAGATTTTGAGTGCAAACCTCCTTCCATCAGCATGGGCATTGAAGATGAAATGTGGCTGGGTCTTTCAGCATGACAATGATCCCAAGCACACTGCCAGGGCAACAAAGGAGTGGCTTCGTAAGAAGCATTTCAAGGTCCTGGAGTGACCTAGCCAGTCTCCACATCCAGGAGTCACATCACAAAATGAACCAATCCAACAACCCCACATGTGACCACACTGATGGAAGCGGACCACAGAACACTGAGTGAACACACATTTCAGTAAAATCCTGTAATATTACTCAGTCTGCATGCTTCTGTCACATAAACTGAAACTCTTGAAAGCTTCAGTCCTGAAACATACTGATAAGAATAATCTAAAATCAGTACAGCTAGTTAACCTTTTGATATTTCTCCATGTTTCTCCATATTAATGTCTTATTATGGTGATTATGTAGTACAGAAATATGGTGTACAGAAATATGTAGGAGTCTGTAGAACCCGTCCTTTCCATTGCAACTGATTGCCAGATCATATGTGACTCACATCCAGACTTGAGTGAAGTTTGGTCAAGATACTAGTCTCTGTCCCTTGCCCTGTCTGGTGGATTAATGTGTCCGTCATCTGCCGCTCATCTGTAATTGGTGGATTCGTGCATCAAGTCTCATTACAGTGAGAGCTAAGATTGAGGATACAGTATTATCTTATATATACATGCCTTTAAAGGTGCATTTAAGAAGATATGCCAACATTGAGGAAACGCCCTTAGACTCCAGGGGGTTAAACCTTGTTTTGTACTTTTGCAGTGACCTCAGAAATGACTTTGTGTGATGTAGTTGCATGCCTCTTGCAGTGCAGTGAGGAGGGGTCCATAATGAAGTAACACGGCTGGAAACAAGAACCAAAAAGAGCCAGGCAGCCACAGTAATGCACAACAAAGATGGGACAGCTGTTGTATACCAGTGTGAGCCAGGCCTGTTCTAGCTCTGCTGCAGCAGTGGGGAAACACTGGGACTTCAATACGCTGAGACTCTGCACATGAGACACCTGGGGATGCTTACAAGAGGGTGAGGTTACAGACTACAGACAGGACTGAGGAGCAGACAGAAAACCAGGGCCGCCAGCACGCAAGAGTTGTGGAAGTAGACAAAGACAAGGGCAAGACTAGGCACTACTGACTTACAGTAGAATCGGACACTTGAACACAGCGTAGCAAGCTGAACAGTAAGCCTGACGAGAGAGGGTAGACATTCAAACAGTGCTATTGTTCCTGTGTGGAAGGCCTGGGGAAATAAGGGTCTGTCTCAGAATATTGTAAGAGGTGTGTGAGGCGTCCAGGATCAATGCCAGTGATCATTAGTGCTTTGATCGTTGTGTTGTAGATGACCCCCAAGTCAAAAAGGAAGAGCATTCACAGCAGGATGTTGAGGCCTGTCTCCAGAGCTTTTGGTGAGTAAGATAACCATGTAGGCTTTTCTTTTTCTTTGATATTTTAACTGCCTTGGAATTCAGAATTGCAGGACTGTGTGGGCTGAATGTCAGGTGAATGGATGGGTGGAGAAATGAAAAAAACAACCCCTATATTTCTCCCTGTTTTTCTCCCAATTTGGCACTGCTGATTAACCCACCCATCAGTAACTCCCCCTAGAACTAGCAGTGCTCCTGACACTAGAGTAAGGACTAGGTAAGGACTTAACATGTCTCCTCCAATACATGCAAAGCCAGCCACATTGCTGGGTATCCGACACACTCTGAGGAAAGCAGCCGATTTCCAGAGCTTTCCCAGTGCCGGCCATCATCACTTTCAGAGTAATGACCCACCCGCAGAGAGCAAGACCAATTGTGCTCTCTCAGACTGATGGCAAAGTAGCCTGGCCCTCTTATTCTTATTTCTGATTGTCTTATATTATATGATGATTTTTCTTCCCATTTCATGTGTTTTCAATTTTTTATTTTTTTCATTACTTTAATAGTAAGATAGTGTGTTGCTAATGTTTGTAGTTGGTCATTGTTTTTTAATTGGCTTTTACTATGTCAGAGATGGAGTTTGACTTGGATAAGGCTCTGGAGGACGTGCCCATCCATGTGGAGGACCCTACACCTCCATCAAAGTTGGAGAAGAAGGCGTCCGGAGGCATGGGGGAGCTGCCGTCTGAGGAGGCCAAGAAACTCCAACATTACACCAAATTACGGCCCAAGAGGAACAAGAAGATTAACTCCAGTAGAGTTCCTGTGAGTGTCCTCTTCTTCTTACTGTAGAGTATGCTGGCGGTCCTGTGCAGCACTACTAAAAGAGTCCCAGTCGTTTAATCCCTACAGACATATGGAGATAAACTAGTACCTCAGAAATGTTGAAAATGTATTGATCATGTTCTCTAATGTGCTCTTACAGCAAATCAGCAGCACGCCACCTCAAGACGGAGAGCAAAATGGCCTCATGGGAAGGGTAGATGAGGGAGTGGATGAGTTTTTCTCCAAGAGAGTCACCAAAATAGACAAGTGAGTTCCAGCACCTGCATCCCCTCTCAGAATGCTTGCCAGGTTGTTGTTACTACCCCTTGGACTCCTGGAGTTGTTGGTGTATTGCTGTGCTAGTAGTTTACGTTAGGTTCAGTCACAGAAGGGACTATCTATCTACCCACCATTTCACTTAGTGTTCATATTTACTGCTACCAGATTGTCAGAATGTTGTTCATTTTTGGCTCAATTTTGCTCTGGTAAGAAGAACTGGTCTCAGGTATGCAGCTCTTCAATGACTCAAAGCTGGCTCGAGAGTTGCCATCAATTGGTTTGTTATATAGTTTGCCTGCAGTTCAGTGCCGTAAAAATACACAAAGCACCTGGATGCTATGCTCTGATTCCACTGGTCACTGCTCTCTCTGTCTGCCTATCTCCATCAGACGGCCCTCCCTGAAGAGCTCGGACTCTCAGGATGGCGAGAAGAAGCGCGACTCCCGCAAGGGTGGCTTCCTCAACCTCATCAAGTCCCGCTCCAGCAAGTCTGACAAGGAGAAGGAGAAAGAGAAGGAGAAAGAGAAAGAAAAGGAGAAGGAGAAGGAAAAGGAGAAAGAGAAGGAGAAGGTCCAGACCTCTGCTCAGGCTGCTCCTTTGGCCACAGAAGAGCCCTCTTCCCCTAAGGCCTCTGTGCGGAGTCCTGCAGCCGAGGCTAAGGGCAAGTCCCAGTCCTTGCCCACAGAGCGCAGCAGCAGCTCTGACCGCTCAGAGGAGCTGAAGACTCCAGACTCAGTGGACTCTGAGCCCTCGGAGGGAAGCCCTCAGGGTGGCCGGCGTTATGGCATCCAAGTAATGGGATGTGGCCTGTTGGCGGAGATGAAGGCAAAACAAGAGAAGAGAGCCACGTTCGTGACACATAAGGTGACCTCTGTGACCTTTTTATTTATGATTAACTCATTATTTGTGTGTGTGTGTGTGTGTGTGTGTGTGTGCGTGTGTATATATATATATATATATATATATATATATATATATATATATATATATATAGTTTTAGCACACGATGAAAGGGTCTTTCAGATCATGAAAGGTATGTCCAAACATTTGACTGGTACAGCCTTTTTTTTATGTTTTTATTTATTTATTTGAATAATGTTCTTGAATGTTACCAGTGGAATATTCTCTACACTGCCAACATCATGGCAAAAATAGTAAAATATCGCCATCAAGTGGCCATTATGTGACAGTGCAGTCTGTCTACCTGCCTCACCGGTTTTCTGATAGCCCATTTAATAACTTAGGGAGATTAATAAGCTGTCTCTCGTCTTTGATGCCAAGTCGATTTGCACCCCAAGTATGCCTTAGTCATGCAATATGATACTGGCCAAATGCTAAACCTCTTACAGGCCAAGTAGAAAAGCACTTTAGACGTGGTGTACAGCTTCATAAGACTGGAGAGGCTTTTAATATTTTGTACTTAATATAAAAAAATCAATGACTGTGAGGATGGACCACTGGGCTGCATCAGCTTAAAAAGTTTAAAGGGCTCCGCTAAAACTCTGCACTTTCATTTGGCAGCTTTTCAGAAGCCCATTTTCTATTATTACACTTGGGCGAAATATGAACGACCTTTCTTGTGTGCTTTGGTGTCTCCTCAGGGATGGCTGTGAAATTATTGTTAGATTAGATTACATTCTTTATTGTCCTCAAAAGAGGAAATTTCATTTCACAGAATTTAAATGGAATAAATGTAATAGTAATCTGAACAGTATAGACTGTGATATAACCAGCAGCAGTTTAACACCCTCGTATTTCAGCCTTTCTCCCCAAAGTATCCTGAAAGTATCCCCTGTTTCACTGTTTTTTGAATATGGCCCAAAGTAGAAGCACAGTACAAGCTTCCACATGACTGTTCCTACCGGTTGTAGCTGTACTGCACACTGTCCAGTTTGGAATCTGTAGGTAAATCTGTCTTAAGCCACCAGTTTGGTAGGTGGTGGCTTGAGACAGGCTGGATGGATCAGTGTCGAAATCGGAGTTACTGCGGAAGTGTATCAGTGATCTCAGCGATCGTTACATGCTCACCGACACAGAACACAGCAATCAGCTCATAATAGAACCTGCTCTGAATGGGCCATCACTGCTCCGGGGATAATGTGCCCTGTTTGGGTGCAGTGTTGCGGACGCAGTGGAAATCTCAGGGTGTTTGAGTCTGTCAGCGCTCTGAGCTGTGAACAGAGTGAACGGAAGGGTGGGAGTAGGATGTGAAATTTGATCGATCCACAGCTCAGCTTTGACAATCATCTATTAAACTGTCACACACTGATACTTCAGTATCTTAGCACCCAGTAGCTGAGCTGTGGTCAGTGCCTACCAAAAGTCCTCCAAGTAAGGACAACCAGAAAATCAGTGGCAGGGTCATGGCCATCTAAGGCTCATAGATGTGATCCACCTTACAACTTACAGGACTTTTAGGATCTGCTGCCTTCAGAGGCCGGGGGCTTCTTAGGTGGTACTTATGTTATGTCTGATCGATTGAAGCATAATGTTGCTGTTAATTTTAGGTAAAACTCTAGTGCACTCTTACTGAAGAAATGAACTTGAGGAAAGAAGATCTAGGGGGCCCTGAGTGGTCCAGGGAATGAGGCTCCATCACTATGACCAGAGGATCGCTAGTTCGCAATCCCGGTTGTTTTGGCCTTGCTGTCTCCAGGGTGGATGAATAGCACTTTCTCCCCACATCATTCCAGTGCAATGTTTGGCCGCCACTGGCATCTGCTGTCTGATGCATCAGAGCAGGGGACACTGCGCTTTGGTTGCCTTGGAAAAAGAGGCTGGCTGTGCGCGTGTTGGCGGAAGCCTGTATCAGTCTTCAGCCTCCTTGTGTCAGGAACATTACATGTAATGGGACTAGAGATATGTGTTTGATCTAGATTTAGATTCAGTGTACTATTATTTAAATGTCATTCCCATTGGTTTGTTCAATCAGTTAACGCAAAAAAAAAGAGTCATTAGAAGCGATTATGGAAATAAACAATACTTGCAGCCCTAATTTCAACATTTGAACCCAACCCAAGACTTTTGTGGTTCGATCACAGCTGAAAGTAAATCCTGCAGGGCACTAGATCTTCAAGAGTAGGGCTGAGTTTCTGCTCAGTGTGCCTGCTATTGATTTCGATAGGTCGTCCTCACACCAGAGATGACATGAGCTTTATTAAGAGTGATCGCTGTTCAGCTCTGTTGGGCCGTTATTATTAGCATGCTCCATTGGCCGTCTGTGGGTTTGAGGTGGAATGAGGCGCATAATGGGCTGCCGAAAGAGCTCCGATCTCTCTGCCTGCGTTTGCTTTTCTAGCTGCTATTAAGATCCTGCAGACGTGCAGTTTGGCTTAGTTCCCTGACTGGCTGACTGCTGTGGTGCACGTTGCCCATGCGTTTAAAAAGTGGATCATTTTCAGTGCGCGTTTGCCAGGTGTGATACATCTACTGTACTATAAACCTCTGCCTTGTACTTGCAGTAAGTAGGCACCCCACCAACTTGTAGGTCCACTATTTGAGTAATTACAGACTGAAAATGCAGTAGAAACATGCAATAAGTACTATTCAGTTGTGTATATATGCACACTAAATTGTCAAAAGTATTGGGACGTCTACACATTACACCTACAGGAGTATTAAAGACATTCCATTCTAAATCTATGGGCTTCAATATGGAGTTGGTCCTCTTTTGCAGCTCTAACAGCAGCTCTAACAGCTGCTCTATAACTTTCCGTGGTCTGCTTCTTTGTGGCTGAGTTGCTGAGGTTTCTAAATGCTTCCGCTTTTCAATAACACCATTCACAGTTGTTTGTGAAATATCTAGGAGGGAGGAAAATTCACCAACAGACTTGCTGCAGTGGTGCCATCCTATTACAGTACCATGCTGGAATTCAGAGCGCTCCTTAGAACAACTGTTCCTTCACTAATGTGTATGTGTAGGCAGACTGCATGACTAGTGACTAGTGCTTAATTGTATACACCTGTGGCAATGGGATCGAATGAAAATCCTTAATTTGATGATTAAGAGGTGTGTCCCAATACTTTTGTCCATATAGTGTATGTGTGGAGCATTATCATTTTTTGGTAAATCGTTAAAATAAAAATATTGATGACTGACTATGTTAACCAGCTAACCAGCTTTTATGATCTTGCAGGTATCAGACACTTCATCTAGTCCGGACAAGGCGGACGGACCTCCGTCAGGTAAGGGAGCCATGCCCTGTAATTAATCCAAATATTTCCTGTGCAGATGCTGAACCCGGAATATTGGAATTACTACTAGAGGGATTTTACCCCCTTTCAAATTTGCCACATCCCACGTCAGTAATGATTCTGTCACATTTTTCCTGCTATAAAACAAGCCATAAAAATAACCTCAGGTTATAGTATCCCATGTGCACTGTTCAAAACCTGCACCAATAGAGAGGTAAGAAATGCTACACAGTGATATAAGTGATATATGGATCATACCACCTAGACTCTGCCTAGACAAGACAGAATCTGCCACTCTCAAACAGTGAGCAAAAGATGGTTCTGTTAAGTAGTAGGGCTGAATTTGCCAACAAACCTACAGTTGTTTAAAGAAATCTACTGACTTTTAATTGGTTGATAACTTTTGCAAATTACTGTGTATCCTGAGGACAAAATTCTGTAGTAGTGTTTGTAAAGCTGATTTCCCCTCTCTCTGTAGGTCTCAGCAAGTCTGAGGGCAGTGGCACTGTGAGCTCCCCAGAAAGAGTGCCACGTGTCGGAGGTGAAGGCAAGCCTGACACAGCACCCAAACCTAGAACCTCTGGCCCTACAAGCCCCAAACCACCTCCCCAGAGTTCCAAGCCTGCCTTGGCTGCAAGACCCGCCATTCCACAGAAACCCCGTACCAGCAGCAGCCGCAGTATAGGTAGGTTACCTATTTTGCATCATATCTCACTTAAAGAATGTGAGTAAGTTATGATCAGTGCATGGCCCAGATTCGTTCTGAATGAGAACATATATTGCAATATTTAATTTCTTAGGGTAGGAAGGGTAAAAGAATGAGTAAGAGTATACAGGTATATTCCTATGCACTTACAGTTCACTTTTTACAGCCATGTACAGTTTATCCACATGTACACACTCACTGGTCAGTTTCTGACCACAAAACTCGACGTTGACCTGAAGATCAGTGGGTAGTAAGTCGTTCTCAACACAGCAGTTACACTGACATGGTAATGTGTGTGTGTCTTTGCATCAGGCCCTGAATTATTATGGAGTTTTCAACACTTGTCAGTGCTAGGCTGGCAATCGTCCACCATCCACCACCAGCTCTGTGGTCAGACACTGACCATTGATGGAGGGACAATACAAACCGTAGATGAATTGAAGCATTTATACAATCCAAAACTCATACATGAATGTAGTGTAAATAACGCAGATGTTTAATCATGTGTCTCTTTACAAATCATGCAGTACTGTACACCAGTCTGGTGAGTTCACAAGGTGAACATTGAGAATTTGGTAATTGCGAGATTGCTAATTATGTTCTTCTGCCAGAAGAGGGCTCAGAGTCCCCTGTTGGAGGTCCCAAGGCTCCAGGCTTGGTGTCAACTCTGAGGAAAGCTCCCTTAGATAAGGAAGGAACATCCAGTCCTCTACAGAGCAGCTCAGCCTCCAAGAACTTCGCTCAGGAAGGTAGGCTTCCAACAAGTGGGGGACTGTACACACAGATGTACAGGTGTCATTGTTGGAGAATACACTATCTGAAAGTCTCTACACAGGCTTGGGTATACATTTATGTAAATTATATGCAGTGAGAATTCTTCTTTACAAAAACATTACTACTGAAGAAGCTCACTGGAAACAAGTCAAGAAGCTCACAATTTTACTGCAAGGATACAAGTATCTGATGGGTTAGTTTGGAGGCACTTGTAAAGAAAAACGTACACCACACCTTATAGAGCCACACAAGCCACAATTTTGACAATTATATTACTTTAAATATTCAGTACATATTTTTAAGAAACTAAAGAATATGTAAGTTTTGGAAGAGGGAGGAGGGGGGAGGGGGGTTCGACCAATCCCTTCTGTAAAATGTCTCTGTCTGCAGTCACATCATCTAGACAAAAAAAGTAAGTGAACCTTTATCTACGTGTTTAGTTATAGACAAACACAATCTAACCACACTAATAATACACCTGTTGTACTGTATGTGTCTTTGATTGGGAACATCAAGTAAACGGCCACAGTGCAGGCTAGAAAAAGTAAGTGAAGCCTTGGATTTAGGGCATTTTTCGATTTCTTTCTAATTAAAGACATGAACAGTACAACTCTTGTATGTTATTAGTTTAGTTAGGTTGTGTTTGTCATTCTAACTTGAATAATGTAATCTATAGATCTAGAAATAGGATCACTTACTTTTGTGCAACTGTGCAAATTGTATGTGTTGCCGTCTCATGCTTTTCTTTTATTATCTTTTGCCATTTCCATGTTGTTTGCTTGCTGATTTGTGTTGATGTGTTTTTAGTTTGATTCTCCATCTTTACAATGCTGCACCTGCTCCTCCATCCAGTCTCCCATCTCCCATCAGTCCCTGATCAGGCTTTAATTGTTCTGCTCTAGCCAGTCAGTAATTGGTAGACAGAATGAAGTCACATCTCATTTAGCTCCTTGATGACGTTCCTAACTCTCCAGTTCGACCAAGCCATTGCTGTGTTCAGATGTCCCTAAATGAATGGCCATGGCATCCCCTGGAGCTCTGTAATCCTTAATGAGACATAGTAGCCCTTGTTTATGTCAAATTAAAGTACCACTTCAGTTTACTCAGCCCCCACCCCGAATATAGTCATTGTCCATTTGGTGTGTGAAGTTTGCTTCTGTAGTTTTTGTACTGGAGCTACGAGGCTAATGTAGCCATTTCATAGTGAACAGTAATGCCCTTTCCCACTGCAAAATGCCTGGTTATTGAAAGCAGCAGAGGAATTGCCTATAAGACTGCTAAGCACAGCTCCTCTCTGCAGCAGACACGGCGGGAGATGCTAGTGTTTTTAAAGCTGACCCCGAGCTGGACAAACCAGCTGCACCCTCCAGATCGCAAGGCTCACCACAGCGCTCGGAGGAGGAGGAGGGCGAGCAAGAGCGCAAGACGTCTCTCTCACAGCCCGGTTAGACCTCACACCAATCAGCTTTCGTTTCTCCTTCATCGTGCAGTTCATCCCTCCTTGTGGGTAACGCCGTCAGCCGGAGCGAAGCCTGATTCACTGGTGCAGTTTGTGGGAAACATGACCCTCTGGTGAATCACACTTCTGTCTGGCCTTTTTCCAAATAACACCGAGGACAGTGATTTGCTTGGTTATCTTTCTCGATCTAACTCACAGAGCCATACATAATATTATTGGTAGAAACCATCTCAGTCTTTTAACAAAATACTCCAAATGTGACCCGGTGTTGCCTGGAAAATGTCTGTTTCTATTCTATTTGTGTGTGTGTGTGTGTGTGTGTTCCATTATGTTTTGTTCACCGAGGAATATGCTTTTCTACATTTCTCCATGTGTAGAGATGCAGGGGAGAGCGGGGCAAAGTGCAAACTTTGGTTCCAGCACCTACTGCGTATGAACAGTTCAGCAGTAAGCAGTGTGTCCAGATGGTGTAACTCACCTCACAGCCTAAGTGGTAATAGCCAATCTAATTACATACAACACGGCTGAGTCTACGTAAATATGATTAGTGACGAGAGACGGTAAACAAGAAACATCAGTTAATATCGGTCTTATTCACTACATAATGTACATAATATTCCCACACCCCCACCTTACACACTCTCTAGCTCATGGGGTCTACATCCATTATTATTTTTTCTAACAGTGAAGTATAAATAATAAAAAAAGATCATAAAAAAACTAATAATAAGGAATGATGATACTTATGATAAGGAAAAGAAAATGAGCAAAAATAATAATAATGTATTATTAATATTATTATTATCGTTATTTATACTCTACATGAATGTAGACCCTACGGGAGAGAGAAAGAGCAGCATTATTGCTGTTCTAAATAAATCTGCCATGTTTAACCACCTTTTTTATGGTAGACGCAGACGTGTTGTATGTAATTAGGTTGGCTATTACCCCCTAGGCTATGGGGTAAGTTGCACCATTTGGGCACACTACTTACTGCTGAACTGTTCCATTAGCAGTAGCAATTATTATTATTATTATGATTATGATTATGATTATTTGAGGCAAAGTTTAGTTGGAGCACTCTCATACCTATCCCCTCTGTGTGGAGGCCCTCTTTTAGACGTACTGGCTCTTACTGGGAGTTGTGTATGTGCTTTCAAATGTATGTATAACAGCCTCCAGAAGGGTCAGTAAAATAGTGTAGTGAAATGTGTGACTGAAGCACAAACAGAAAGTTACCTTAATGGTACAGCAGACCCTCAGAAAGAGCTGTCAGAGCGCTGTTTCAATTAGCAGAACAGTGGTGTTGGTATGGGAATATGAAAAGAAGACCTAAAGCATTAAAAGTCTTCAAAAACATGAAAAGTCCATGTTACATTTACCCAGCATTATTTTGTGCCTCAATCTCCCCAACCTATTTGAGTGCGGTGAATTCAGTGGATCACTTTCTTACCCTTTTAGAATGAAAACAGTTATGCAGTAGGCTCTAAAGTTGGTGACTGTTGAACCACCACCAAACTCCACCAAAACCTCACCCAAAAAAGACTCTAATTGTATTGTAATCTCTGATTCTCTCCTTCAGATAGTGCTGACATGCTAAATAAGTAGTTTGGTGGCATGAGCTCAAGAGTGCCTTCCCCTTTTCCACTTTATCTGGGAGATGTGCTTGTAGAGGAGAGAATCCGGGGCTGCTCTTCTAAAGTGCCTTAATGATGGAATACATTTTAACCTGTGCTTATAACCTTTAGAAATCTCAGAATCCGAGTTACCACTTCTAATAAAAGAAGCAGAGGAACTATGTGGTTTGAACAATATTTGGTAAATAGACAGTATCAGCACTATTAGATAACTGATTAGATTATCTAATCAGCACGATTAGATACATTTTAGCAAATTCAAAAAGAGGGAATGCATGTAAATTCATATTGATTAAGTTTTAGTTTTTAGTGTGATAGTGGGTTCAAACGCAGCTTGGCTCGGCTGCAGCTTTCTAGTTGCAGTTTTACTTTTGTTTGTGTTTTTTATGGAGCAAACAAGCTAATTTTATCACTGGTAGTTTTAGTGATCGCATTAGTTAGCTACTCAAAAAGCAGTGGCAAAAACAGTGGGTTGGCTGAACCTTGCTCAAAGCTGTTATAAAGATGTAATCTAGATATATAGATCATATAGATATAAGATATGAGATAATCAGCTGTGTGTGTGCATCAAGACATACCTGTGATGAAAGATACTCATTCCCAAAAAGATCAGAGTCAGATTTGACTTTTAACCAGGAAAATTACAGCCAGGCTGATTCGCGTGGTCATTTTTTACACCGTGGTGTTCTGTTCTGTATCCCTAACTGCACATGCAAACGAGGGGGGGGGAAGTGTATGACTACAGCACATCACAAAAACAGTAAAACTACATTTTCTTGGTTATGAAAGAGCAAAAGATTCAATTACTGTGACAGAGTTTACTGTAAACATCTTGCTCGATCCCATGTTCATGGATTTGCCCTTCGCCTTCTACCTTCTCTTCTACAGCACGGACAGCCTCTTCATCGGACGCCCCCCGGCGTCCCAGCACGAACCAGCAGAACTCGGACGAGACGGGCTCGAAGGCCAAGGACAAGGCGGCCAACGGCGAGAAAGACAAAGACAAGGACTCGAGCCAGGGCAGCAAGTCTGCTGACTCTGGGGAAGACACGGATAAAGATTTTATTTTTGTATGATCCAGGGAAAGAGAGCATGAGCGAGAGAGAGAGAGAGAGACCGCAGCACTCTGTGTTAATTTGACCTGTTTCAGGACCCCCCCCCCCACCCACCCACCCACCTCTCCTCCCTGAGACTGTTAAATGTAATACAGCATTCCAACAATACAAACCCCCATGTTGGGTGTGTGTGTGTGTGTGTGTGTGTGTGTGTGTGTGTGTGTGTGTGTGTGTGTGTGCGCAACTGGACATTACAACATGCATGTTTCCTGTAGAGTATGTCTGATTCCGTGCCCCTCCCCGGAGCACAAAGCACGCGTTTGCGCTGTATGAAGTGTCTTGCTTTAGGGAATTTCAATATCCTCATTTGTATAACAATAACTAGGGCTGAAGCACTGTTAAAAACCTCCAAACGAGCGGGGTGTGAGCCCACTGTGGCGAACCCCCTTTGTAACCCCCTTGCTCTCTGAAAGCAGGGGATGCGCTGACACTGTAGCATGTGTCACTGTCTACCCTTGTGCCTTAGAGCTCCACTCTACTACTGTACTGTGATCACCCGAAGCAGGACACTGATGGCGTCTTAGACATTGTGTATGTGAGTGTTCGTGTGTGTGTGTGTGTGTTGAATGACTGTACAACGCCCTGCTGTATGTGTTTAAACTATGAATAAGGGGAAGGACTTCCCAGTTGTTGATGTCACGTTTTTAGGGGCATTCACTCTCCGACATCTTCTTCGTCCTGGAACAAGTCGTTTCAGCTGGTGGTCTTCCATCACAAATGGGTAAACCAAAGTCCACATAACTAAAATCAGATCAGGCTTAAAGGAAAAGCTTTTTTTTCTGCCAGATCTCTCTCTGCTGCATCTGTATTATAGAGTTGACCACCACAGATGATGACCTCAGCTTAGAAAAGAACAGAAAACATGTGTCTTGGAGTTTAAGCCACTGGCCAGTTGACCTGATCCATGAATGGACATTTGGAATACATCACATACATACATCCCCATGTAACACACGGGCGGGAAACTTGAGTGCTGGAGGGCCGGATTCCTGCCCTGTTTACTCATTAATTGCCAGGTTTAGTCAATGTTATTTGAGCAGGGAAATCAGCAAACCGTGCCAGACTGCTGCCATCGGTTCCCCACCTCCAATAAGACCCCTCGGGACAAACGATAGACAGACGAATTCCTCACCAAAACTGTTCTTAAGGCAAGTGAAATAATTGTAAGGGCAGTTAGACCATTTTTCTAGGTGTCTGATGTTGAAATTAAGTAATGTTGATGATGGGAAAGTTTTTTTTGGGTACTACATGAGCCACCTAACCACTTACCTCAGGCATGAGTCTATTTACATGCTTTCTGTTCCTTAAGACATTAATTATGCCTGTAATTTAAAAAATAAGTGAAATTTCTTTTTTAAATCAAGTCAAATCTCATCAGTTTGAAGTGATTTTAAGCACTGAGTTATTCCAGCTTGTTTCTTAGACTAGAATAAGATATTTTCATTATATAAAATCACTTAAAATGCCTAGATTCTCTTAATAAATGACTGCATTTTGCCTAGGTTTGAAATGACTTCACTTGCTACGATATTGTTTTTGGTAGGAGTTGGTGAAAGCTCTACTCAGACCACCATACTGGAGACCTACTATAACTAATTATTCTCTGTTAATAATGAAGATTTAACATTTTGATTGACAGATACGTTCTTATTAAAATAAATAAACTAATCATCAGTGTGGCCTGTGCAAAAGTTTTGACATCCTAAGGCCTGAGGTGTCAACAGTTGTAATTAGGAACGAAAGGTCAGCTGAGTCAAATTTCCAAGCTTTATCAATTCTCATAAATGGGCTCATCTGAGCAGCTGTGAAAAAAAAGACAAATAAAAAATGTATATCCACAAGGCGAAGGTGAAGGCTATAAGTGTTTTTTTTTGTTGTTGGTTTTTTGTAATGGTGGTTCAGGGGAGGGAACTGTGGAGGTCAAGATGAGATCTGAAGTTCTGAAAATGTTGTTAGGTTGCCCAGACTTTTGCATAAGACCTTGTGTTAATTATGTACATTTACTGAGTTCAGATTTCAGCAGCTACCCTTTCTTTTCCAGATAAAATTGAAAAAAACTTATTTTTTTTTAATTAAAAAGAAAATTTCACAAAAAATCAAATTAATTAAAATGAATGATTAATTGAATGAATAATTTATTATAAAATTATAAAATTAATTGTTCTAAATAGTGGAACAATTTCAAAAGATCAGAAATGATTTAATGACATAGATAACTTGAGATTTAAAGAAATAATAATAATAATAATGAACTAAGCACTGCAAAGGCTCAGCCTGAAAGTGTGTCAGCAGTTGTAATTAGGAACGAGTCACATTTCCAAGCTTTATGAATTCTCAGACTCTTCCAGCATCGTACTAACACTCTCATAACTGGGCTCCTCTGAGTAGCTGTTAAAAGACCCTAAAAAATAAATAAATAATCGATGCCCACTCGGCAGGTGGAGGCTAAAAGCGTTTTCTATAGTGCGAATATTAAAGCAGTTATATTGCCATTGTCTTATTTTGGCATCATTTAATTGGTGGTGCTAATTTCATGATAAACAGACCAACAGAAATGGCCTAAAAATGTTATATTAACTTTTCACAGGCATGTTCTTTTTTTCCTCCTCTTTTCTGCTCTTGTGAAGTTTGTTTTTCAACAGCGACGATATGATACAGATTCAGCTGATGGAGACTGAAAAATGCTGCAGTCTTCCTGTAATGTAGCAGAGCTCAGACTCTTCCTCTGTCCGTTCATCCCACCTGTACCAGTCCGATGCATTCGAAGGCAGCGGTTGCTCTTCTTACTCCTCCGCCTGTCTCTGAGTCTTCAGGGTTTGTGTTGACCAAGAACAGCAGATCTCTTACACTGGTGATCACAGCCTCTTCAACCGGTGGCCAGTCAGCGCTGGCCTCTGTGAGCTCAGGCCGACTCCTTTCCTTTTGTTGGTCTTTTTTGTTGGTCGCCTCTGCACAAAGCAGCTAGCTCTTCTGTTTCTGTCCATCGCAATGCCTTTGTTTGGCCAGCTCCTGTCCCACATGCATGTGATGTCCTCCGGTGTGTGTGTGTGTATATATATATGTGTGTGTGTGTGTGTGTGTGTGTATTTACATAATTTGTTTTCATATGTGTATGTGTGTGTATACATGCATACCTTTTAATATATCTGAGCTTCACATACTAACGTGCTGGATATGCACACATACATACAAGTGCACAGATCTTCTGTTCATAAGGTACTAAAGCACACTAAAAAGTGAAGGAGGGGAGTGGGAGAGTGGGAGTTGTACAGCTACATAATTTATTAAGATGGGGAAATGGTGATTGGTGATGCTTTTGGGGTTGTGTGTGTGTTTTTTTTTTTTTTTTTTTTTTTTTTTTATTCAATACAAACTGGCTCTTCCTCTTTACTTAGGATGTACATTTTGTGGATACGGTGCGAAAAGAATTTCTATTAATTTTGTTATTGCACACTGCTTGGCACAATGAGTTGGTCTTCTTTTTATCCTGTGAGGGTGAGGGGGACCGTGTTAGACGAGTGTGGTCATTCGATGTTTAATATATAATGAGAATGAAAACCTGTGTTCTTTTAAAAGCCGCAGACGTGTTTGATTTGCTCATCGTGTTTATTCATAATGCAGTATTCTGGATCCAGTTTTGCTGATAATCAGACTCTTAACATGTTTCAGTCCTGCGTTCTGTAGACTGTGGACGGTTTCTTTGCGGATATATTTCTACCAAGCTGATTAAAACTGATTTTACACCTTTAAAAGCCTGGTCTGCTTCACTTCATTTTGGGCCCTAAAGTCCTTAGTCTACAGCCCTCCAGAAATATCAAGTGGGCTTCGTAGGCGATTGGTTAAAGTTTAAGGGGAAAGTGTGGTCTTGTAGGTAAGGGCAGTGTCCATGCCATGTGGGAGGGAGGGTGCTGCTTTCATGCGGCATAGCCCATTGTCTTTTAGTTAGTCAACGGAGTAGTGTAATGCTGGCAATCCAGAGCCGGGACCAGGCCGTAGACTGACTGGCTGAACTGATTGTCTGCGAGCTGCATTGAGACATCAGCTAGGTGCCTTGAATTAAATCGAAACGTAGAATAACTCTGACAGCTCGCCTATTCAAGCAGTAACCTCAGACCTAAAGCTTGGTCTACTCAATATAAGATCATTAAATTCAAAAGCAGTGATTGTAAATGAAATTCTAAGTGATCAGAAATGAGATGTTTTCTGTCTGACTGAAACTTGGATCAGACCTGATCAATATTTCAAGTCAAGTCAAGTCAAGTCAAGTGGGTTTATTGTCATTTCAACTACATACGGAGTACACAGTGAAACGAAACAACGTTCCTCCAGGACCATGGTGCAACATAGACAGTGCATACAAGACACAAGTGCAACACAAACAAACAAGTGCGGACAGACAACACAACACAGTACAGACAGAGGATAATAAATAAATAAATTTACCACTAATACACAATCATCAGAAACACTGACTCACTGAGCCCTACTCAGAATTTCTTAAAGAATTAGTGATTTTGCCACAGGCAACGATAAGGTAATAATTGGAGATGTAGAAGACATTTACATCCACTTCAGATTCTGTCAGCACTAACCAAAACGTAACTGGACCCACACATTACTGTAATCATACCCTGGATTTAGTTTTGACCCTGGGTGTTAGAATTGGTAGCCTAAATATTCTTCCTCAAAGCTCAGTAGTCTCAGATCATTACCTAATGTCTTATGGGCTACATCTTAGCAAAAACAAATGTACATCCCCCTGCTACTGTCTGAAGTACTCAGTAACACTTTTTGCAGCCATACAATTTATTGAAAACCTTCCAGACTGATTGACCTCAGTCCACCTCCATCACACCAAATGAAGCTAGATTAACTAATGGGCTAGAAAATGCCTTTCAGTCTACCTTAGGTAATGTGGCAAAAAAAAAAAAGCTTGCGTGTGGTACAATGAACAAACCTGTACCTTAAAACAAACTGTACGGAAATTAAAGCGTAAATGGTAGTGTTTGTGTTTAGTAGAGTCTAAACTTAGAGGTATCTTTGAATTATTAGTCTATTCAAACTAGCTGAGGTTTTTCTTGGGTAAATAGCAAAGCACTTGTGTAAGTCGCTCTGGATAAGAGCATCTGCTAAATGCCTTAAATGTAAATGTTAAGGTAGTCGACCAAGCTGGAGGTAATACACTCTGCCTGAAAGGACAGCCTTATGAAGTCTAGAAGGATCAGCTTGTTTGGCCTCTCTGACAGAGAACGATGGAAACAATCCTAGAATACTTTTAGTGTGGTTTCTAAACTTACTAGAAAGCTGGCAGGTACTGAACCTTAGATTCCAGCTATTTTTAGCAGCAGTGTTTTTATAGACTTCTTCAATAATAACATTTTTAAAAATACAACAAATCCAACCCTCTGTATTGATTCGAACCTGTCTATAACCCGATGTCGCCGATATAGAGCAATACTTAGTTGCAGATGAAAGGCTGAAAGCTTTTCTACCACTTCCACAGCTATAATTAAACAAGATGATCTCCTCAGCAAATTGCACAACATGCACACTTGATGCAGTTCCTTCAAAACTACTAAAAGAAGTGCTCCAAGTTATAATCAGACCTCATAAACAACAGTAAACTTGGTCCTTAGTCTGGGGCAGGTACCCAAAGCTCTTCAATTTGAAGTTATTAAACCTTTGATCAAGGTTTAATACCCAGCCTGTACATTCTTCCCCCACCCATGCCTCCAACACTGGGAGGGTGAAGACTGAGATGCGCCTCCTCTGACATGCATGCAGCCAGCCAGCAGCTCTTTTTTCGAAAAAGAGTGGCCTGACTGCCGACGACTAGTAGCACGACCAAGATTTGGACTAGCAATCCTCTGCTCATAGTGACAGCACTTTATTCCGCTGGACCACTCAGGGCCCAAGAAACCAACGTAGTGTATTTGTCCAATAACAGACCTATTTCTAATGTATCATTCATATCCAAGATCCGAGAAAAGGCCATGGACCAACAAATTCCCTTATACTAACATAAGAACCACAAATATACGAATTTCCAATCTGGATTTAGACCTCATCATAGCATCAAGACGGATCTAGTAAAGATAACGAATGATCATCTTTCTTGCTTCTGATCAAGTCTGTGTATCCTTATTAGTACTACTTAGCCTCAGTGCAGCAGAAAGATTAGAGAATATGGTGTGAGAATTGTGGTTCAAATCATATCTAACTGAACATTATCAGTTCGTAAAGGTAAAGGATTTATCTTCAAATAAGACAAAAGTGAGATATGGAGCTCCGCAAGGCTCAATTTTAGGACCGCTATTATTTACATTATACATATTTCCACTGGGCTCAGTTCTTAGCGAACATGGCATTAACTTTCATTGTGATGCAGATGGATAATACACAGCTCTATAAATCAGCCAAACCTGACGATAAATCTAGATGAAAGAAAGGGGAAATCAAGGACTGTGTAAAAGAAGCGAAATGTCTATGATTAACTGTGATAAAACAGCAGTTTTTCTTTTGGGTCCAAAAGCCACAAGCAATCAGACTTATTATGAAAAGTCTTAAGCTTAAAGAATGATATATTATTATTATATTATAGGCGTCAAAAGGATTCAGATCTATCATTTGACCAGCATATAGCTAATATAACTAGGACAGCTTTTCTACATTTTCAGGACATTGCCAGCCTAAGAAATTCCTTATCTCTACAGGAAACAGAGAAAATAGTCCATGCTTTTAGTACCTTAAGGCTAGATTACTGCAACGCACTATTGTCAGGTTGCTCCAGCAGGAAAACTCAACTAGTTCAAAAATGCTGCATCAGAGTCAGTCCAGTTCTATCAGTACTGCATTGGCCCTACATGCCTCGCTTCTGAGTACCTCATTCCTATTATGAGCCATCATGATAACTTAAATCACAGGGTGCTGGCTTCTTACTCGTTCCCAGAATCCAGACATCTTCAGCAGCAGCCCCCCCCACCCCACCCCCAAACTCTGGAATAATCTTCCAGGTAATTAATGAATTGAATTGATTGTAGAATTTGGGTCTGCCTTAACTACTATGAGCCCCGACCCAGTTGAGGTCACATGACAACTAGAAATGGGCTCTGAACTGGTTATTGGCCCTATTTTAGCGATATTTAGGCTAACTGCACTGTCAACTGCACGACTGGCCTCATTTTTGGAATCATGATATTTCCTTCTGTATTCTGCTTATTATTGAAGTTTGCATAGCTGCCAACTGGTACGCACTGTGTGTTGTTGTTTTTTTAATTCAGTAGGGCATCTGTGCTTTCCGTTGCCAAGATAGAAATACACCAAAAATGTACCTGAACACCCCTCATTTCGAGACCACCACTCCCATCGGCGTAGGTATATAAAGCACCGTTGCTTTAGACTGTTGGTGGTGCCAAGATGGTGCCTGCAACTTAGGCTTTCCTTCATTTGTTTCATTGGACAAAGCTGCATCTTTACTTATTTTATATATTCTACCCCATAGCCTCTCCTTGTGTTTTATTTGAGCGGACGGTTCTTAAAGTATTTCACTGCTGGTTGCACACCAGCATTTTGCAATGGAGGTCAATAAATGTTAAAGAGTTAAACACATCTTTTAAAGGGTCTGTGACCCATATGTCACCATGGGCTCTGAATGGAGTATGGCTCTGAGATACCAGTGTCTCTCTTCTGAATCAAATCTGTCTAATAACTGTGTTTTTACTGTCCTCTGGGCTTCAGAAGTGAGCTCTGCTTCTCTTGCAATTCCTATATTCACCACAATGTGGCAGTAGTGTTACAGCCAGTAGAACAGTTCAGTAGATGTAGCTGACTATAGCACACTGTTGTTTCCCTCTCTCTATCACCATACATCTTACCCTCTGTATCTCTGCCACCATCCCCTACACCCTCCCCCCCACACCCCTTCTCCCTATCTCTCTATCTCTCTCTACATTTCCTGCTCTCTCCTTATCTCTCTCAATCTCTGTATCAGACTGCGTCTGTCTGCATCTGTCTCTTTCACACTCTCCTCTTTCTAGTTCCTCTTCAGACAGCTTTATTAGGGGGAACTGTAACAACTGTTGCCAAAGCAAATAACAGAGGTTTATAGTATTAATAGTGATGAATTTTATAAAGAAATGAATAAAAGTACTGAAGTAATAATAGTACCTACATTTACACACACACACACACAGAGTTGTGTGGTATATAATAGTACATGTACACTGACTCTGAGGGTGTGACGGGTATGTATATACTCAGCTGATGATTGAACACATTTTCTACTAATTACAAACAAAGCAGGTCTTCATCTCTCTCTCTCTCTCTCTCTCTCTCTCTCTCTCTCTCTCTCTCTCTCTCACACACACACACACACACACACACACAACCCCCCCCTGTCATTTCTGTCTTTCTATCTCCATTTTTCATCTCCCTTTTTCACTCCCTCTGTCTCTCTCTCTCACAACCCCATTGTGCTTCCTCTCTCCCTGTCCCGCCCCCATTCTGACTGTCAACCACTTGCACACTTTCTCTCGCCCTCACCCTCCCTTTCTGTCTCTCTCTCTCTCTGTCTGTCTCTGTCTCTCTTAACCAATCTAATCTCACGCTCTCTCTCAACCACCCTGTGCACACTCTCTCTCAACCACCCTGTGCACACTCTGTCTCTCTCTCTCAACCACCCTGTGCACACTCTGTCTCTCTCTCTCAACCACCCTGTGCACTCTCTCTCTCTCTCAACCACCCTGTGCACACTCTCTCTCTCTCTCTTAACCACCCTGTGCACTCTGTCTCTCTCTCTTAACCACCCTGTGCACTCTGTCTATCTCTTAACTACCCTGTGCACTCTGTCTCTCTCTCTCTTAACCACCCTGTGCACTCTCTCTCTCTCTCTTAACCACCCTGTGCACTCTGTCTCTCTCTCTCTTAACCATCCTGTGCACTCTGTCTCTCTCTCTTAACCATCCTGTGCACTCTGTCTCTCTCTCTCTTAACCATCCTGTGCACTCTGTCTCTCTCTCTTAACCACCCTGTGCACTCTGTCTCTCTCTCTCTTAACCACCCTGTGATCTCTGTATCTCTCTTAACCACCCTGTGCACTCTCTCTCTCTCTCTCTCTTAACCACCCTTTGCACTCTGTCTCTCTCTCTTAACCACCCTGTGCTCTCTGTCTCTCTCTCTTAACCACCCTGTGCACTCTGTCTCTCTCTCTTAACCACCCTGTGCACTCTGTCTCTCTCTCTCTCTTAACCACCCTGTACACCCTGTCTCTCTTTCTCTTAACCATCCTGTGCACCCTGTCTCTCTCTCTCTTAACCACCCTGTGCTCTCTGTTTCTCTCTCTTAACCACCCTGTGCACTCTGTGTATCTATCTCTTAACCACCCTGTGCACTCTGTCTCTCTCTCTCTTAACCATCCTGTGCGCTCTGTATCTCTCTCTTAACCACCCTGTGCTCTCTGTCTCTCTCTCTCTTAACCATCCTGTGC